>NC_045989.1:12135027-12467527 GCF_010909765.2 Amblyraja radiata
ATGCACTTTTTTTCTCTCTCATTTATCATATTATTTACAGAGTACCATGTTTAAATATTCTGTTGTGCTGCAGCAAGTAAGAATTTCATTGTTCTATCTGGGACACATGAAAATAAAACACTCTTGATGCTAAACGTCACCTATTCCTTTTCTCCAGGGATGCTGCCTGACCCGCTGAGTTACTCCAGAATTTGTGTCGAACATGGATAGGCGACGTTTTTAGTTGGGACCCATCTTCAGATAATAGTCATCATCAGCTTGCGGGCACGGATTGTGGCTACTGCTTCTCCTGCAATAGCATATTGTAGACAATAGGTGCAGGCGTAGGCCATTTGGCCCTTCGAGCCAATGTGATCATGGCTGTTCTTGCAAAATGATATTGCAAAGTGTCGATTGACTGTGAATTAGTCGGGATATAACGAGGTCATACAAATCCTCAGTACAATCCATACGGGAAAGGATCACTCTATTGTCAACACCACTTCAAAACCACCAGGATGTTTTTAATGCAAGGTGCGGTCCAAGTGAAACACTCGGCATTTCACCACCAATATTGTTAATGGAATCTGAACCAGACATCGTACGGGACCTCCACCAGGCACGTTGGCAGAAGCAGCACACACAAAGGCCAAAGAAAAGCAAAGTTCCACACAGCTCCTTACTGAAGCCAAGATCCTTTCCACCCCGTGAAAATGTTTCTGACCCATCTATCCTACCTCTGCCTCTCATAACTTTAGATACTTCTACCAGATCTATCTTAACCTCCGGCATTCCAGAGAACACAATCCAAGTTTGTCCAACCTCTCCTTGTTGATAATACTCCCTGATCCTGGCATCATTCTGGTAAACTTCCTCTGCACTAAAGCCTCCACATGCTTCCTTTAATAGGGCGGCCACATTACTTCAAATGCGGCCTAACCAAAGTCTGACATAGCTGCATCATGACTCAATAAACCACATTATTTCTCATATTTCCTTACAACATAGAAGGAGTAGGTTATTGGGCCCATCAACTTTATGCTTTCTCTCAGGAAAACCCCATTGGGACCATTCACCCATCCATTTCCTGGTAGCCCTTCTCTTTCCTATGCCCATCATCACTCCGCCAATTCTCCTGCAACCCACCTACACTTGGGTGAGTTTACGGCAGCCAGTTAACCTACCTGTATGTCTTTAGGATGTGGGAGACTAATGCAGTCACGGGGAGAAGGTATAGCTGCACAAAGACTGTACCAGAGGTCAGGCCCTCTCATTGATGAACTGAGGCCCAGGCCAATTTCAATTTTAGATGCCCTCAAATCAAGATCCCTTTGCAGCAGACAGGCATGAGGCCCGTGTCAAATGGCACTCGTTGCCCCCCCCCTCTAATAGGGCCTGCCAGAGGTCAGGATTGAACCCTGGACACTGGAGCTGTGAGGCAGCAGCTTGAGCCACTGCACCACCTTTGTGAATCATGAATCAGCCAAATAACCTTACACAGTTCCACAGGAACGCATTCCTATATCATAGATTATAGTTTAGTTTAGAGATATAGCATAGAAACAGGCCCTTCGATTCCACACCGACCATCGATCATTTCGACCACGTGCATTTGCTGCGGGTTTCCTACCACATCCCAGAAATGTGCAGGTTTGTAGATTAATCGGCCTCTGTGGATGGCCCCCATTGTGGGTCAGGGGTGAATGAGAAAGTGGGATAACATAGAATTGGTGATTTATAGTCAGCTTGGTTTCGATGGGCCTGTTCTCATGCTGTATCAAGATCTCATCCACCACATGCTATTCATTCAATATCCTTCCCACATCAAACCCAGCCATCACTGCCGCTCCGCTCCGCCCCCAACCACAGCGGCTGTTTAATTGGCCTCGTGAATGGTGGAAATGAAGAAGGAGATATTAACGCCTGAAGAAAACAAAATGTTTTCAAAATACGAATAAAAATAAATCAGTTTTAAATATAAATGGTAATTAGCTCTCTTATCAACCTGCTAGTCTTCGAGAGCGCAACCCCATCTGTTCATTACATTGCTCACAGCAACTGTGCAGTCAGTTTTTGAAGGAAATGGTGGGTGGGAACCAAGTTAATCAAATTCAGAAAGACATTCATCTTCAGGTTATTTGTGTCTTTTTTTTAATCTGTCGCAATCACAGTTTAAAAAAAGTCATTTCTTACGATATGGAAATCAGAAGGCAAGGCAGCCTTCTAAACCTCGGTAAACTGGGAGGCCATTCCTTGATTTCCTGCTGACCCCACTTTGTTTCACATCCCCCTTCAAGGATGGGAGTTGCCCAGCCTGTTCAGCTGTGTTTCCTGAACACAATTGGTTCCTCAATGAGCGTCTACAAAAAAATAAAATTATTTAAAAAACTGTAGATGCTGGAAATCGGATTTAAAAACAGAAAATGCTGAAAGCACTCAGTAGGTCTGTGGAATGTGTGAGACCCAGAACATCTCTGCTTCTCTTGGTGTGTAGGAAGGAACTGCAGATGCTGGTTTAAATTGAAGGTAGACACACAAAACGCTGGAGTAACTCAGCGGGACAGGCAGCATCTCTGGAGAGAAGGAATGGGTGACGTTTCGGGTCGAAACCCTTCTCTCTAAAGATGCTGCCTGTCCCGCTGAGTTACTCCGGCAATTTGTGTCTCCCTTCTGCTTCTCTTGACATCGATGCTGCTTGTCCCTAAGTATTGCCAGCATTTTCTGTGTTTACTTGGCTAAAGGGAACACAGACTATCTGAGCGGTGTTTGCAAGAGTTTACGATGCACAAGTGGTGACTAACTTCAGAACATAACGCATGGCAGTGATGAGCGTGCAACACTTCCCAGATTGACTACCACGCTAAATTCCCCAACTGTGTGAGGCCGTAACTGATAATTTCCCACTCATCAGCCCTGGCCTCTGCAGAAACTCAATGGGCCAGGCAGCATCTGAAGATGCAAAGTGACAGATGCCGTTTCAGTCGGCACCCTTCGTCAGACATTACCTGTCCATTCACTCCACAGATGCTGCCTGACCCGCTGAGTTCCTCCAGCAGGTTGTTTTATGCTGAAGATTCCAGCCTCCAAAATAATGACAATGTCACCTCATCTGCAGTTAGAATTAGATGGGTCATCTGGACTCTTAAGTGCCTTTAAAGAAGAATGAACTGCAACATCAGTCCCCTAACACAGAGATAAATTCTCCTGGCTCCATACACTCCATCTATCAAACCACGAGTCACTGTTACAGCAAAACCCGCAAGTGTTTGGCAGGGTGGGAGTAGAATTCGTAAGTATTTTGGAAACCACAATTATACTGGTTTCAATGTGAAACATTTCACTGAGGCTTGACATATTGAAGGGTGGGGACGTGTGGGAGGCAGAATTTCTCATCATTAAAAACAAATTTGAAGGGATTTCAATTTCCCACAGTTCCAAAACCAAGACATTTGGTGAGGCCGCTGATAGTGAAGTAGTTGTACGACCAGAGTTAACAATCTTTTTTTAAACAGCTTTCAATGAGAAGGTTTCCATTAACAATTAAGTGTTATGCCTGGACTCTGCGGAGTCATCTTCCCAGCACAGAGCTCAGGGAACACAGAGCAGTTTTAAAAATCCATTTTGGCATTTCTGCAGTTTATAATCTGGCTATTTCTCAGATTCGACTCTAAACTGCAGTATCATAAGTGAAAGGAGCAACATTAGGCCATTCGGCCCATCAGGTCTACTCTGCCATTCAATCATGGCTGATCTATCTTTCCCTCTCAATCTCATTCTCCTGCCTTTCGGCTACCTATGACAAGTGCCGGCAGTCGCCGAAAAAGTCGCGTAAGTGGGACAGGCCCTTAACTCAGTTTCTCTCTCCACAGATGCTGCCTGACCTGCTGAGTGTTTCCAGTGCTTTTTGCTTTGGTGTGGGGGGGGGGGGGGAAGAAAGAGATTCTCATTCAGGAGCGAGCTGCATGTCCTATGGGTGATACCACATAATGTATGGCACAATCACTTCTACATTTCTGCTCTCTTTTTGACCATCCGTCAGACCACAGTCTGACTGCTGGGGTTTCGAAGACGCCTGGTGATTCTACAGAAATATGCCCCAGCTTAATAACCCAATCATTCTCCAATTAATAGCGAGGCAGGCAATCTGTGAGAACGTCTCAAACCAGTTACATTTCCTGTGAATCATTTGACGTCCCTTTAATAGAACTGCCTCCTGGTCTGTTAACAGGATGGGAGCGATTGGGTGAAATGATGACTGTGTACCAGCTAATCTGAATCGTGGTGTTAATCGAGGGTCGTGATGGGGAAGTATTACTAATATCCAGCAGCAGCAACCACAAGACTCTCATTGGGTGATTGCACAAGATGCCTGACTCCAACTCATCAAACTGCAGTTCTCCCAGTGCATAGACTGGGCTCTACTGCGTAATGTGTTCAATCACTGCTTTACCTCCACTCGCACTCACTAGCATCAACACCTGGTCCGCCACGCGCCAGCGTTTAAGACAGACACAACGTTGCAACATTTGTCAGCACCAACATGTGGCAACACTCATGTACTGCCTAGGCTGTTTGCAAAACAAAGCATTTCACTATACCCAGGTACATGTGGCAATAAAGTATAATTCACTCATTCAAGTGGTGGAGTAACTCAGCGGGTCAGGCAGCATCTCTGGAGAGAAAGGACGAGTGACGTTTCGGGCGTGGACCCTTCTTCAGACTGGGTAAGGCGTTTAAGATTTGCTTTCAAATCCATCCATCCATGGTCTCATCCATCCCCATCTCTGCTTGCAGCTCCGCGACCCACCAGATAACGGCACCAGTACGATTCAGGCCTCCTGATCACGGCCATTGGCAGCCGTGTGACCCAGGCTACGACCTCTGAACATCCCTCTCTGAAGCATTTCTCTTCCTCTCTCTCTCCTTCTTCCTCAAGACTCACTTCTCCGACCAGACTTCGGACCGCCGCCAACATCTCATCACAACCACACTTGGTTTGATCATCTTCGCTGCGAATCCACTCGAGTTGTGAACTCAGGAACGTCAAACCCGTGTCTCTCCCCACAGATGCTGCACATCCTGCTGACTATTCCCAGGATTCTCAATTTCACGTCAGGTTTTGTTCAGCTGCCTTTTTCCAACCCCAGATGATTGGGTTTTTTCCAGTCATAGAAACATAGAAAATAGGTGCAGGAGTAGGCCATTCGGCCCTTCGATCCAGCACCACTATTCAATATGATCATGGCTAATCATCGAAAATCAGTACCCCGTTCCTGCTTTTTCCTCCAAACCCTTAATTCCATTAGCCCTAAGAGCTAAATCTAACTCTCTCTTGAAAACGTCTAGTGAATTGGCCTCCACTGCCTTCTATGACAGAGATTTCCACAGATTCACAACTATCTGAGTGAAAAAGTTTTTCCTCGTCTCAGTCCTAAATGGCCCTTAATCTTAAACTGTGACCCCTGGTTCTGGACTCCCTGCATCTAGCCTGTCCACTTCCTTAAGAATTTTATATGTTTCGATAAGATACCCTGTCATCCTTCTAGATTCCAGTGAATACAAGCCCAGACGACCCATATGTTCATCATATGTCAGTCCCGCCATTAATCTGGTGAACCTACACTGCACTCTCTACTGATTCATTACCCCAGAGTGTTCTGGCTTCACACTAGAGTTTCTGAGCCACCAGAAAGACACTTCACAGAATTATTTCAGGAAATTATTCCCAGGAGAAAATATCCAATAAAATCCCCGTGGTCTTAATGATCTCTGGGAAACAATGATGACATCTAAGCATTGGGGCGGGAGAGGAAAATGAATTTTGATCTTTAATAATAATAATAATAATGGATGGGATTTATATAGCGCCTTTCTAATACTCAAGGCGCTTAAAGATCTTTGACCTGATACTTCTCCAGCAGACAGCTCTGCCATCTAGAGTTTAACGAGCGACTCTCCATTTCACATAATTCCTTCAGCAAAGGTCAATGTGCCCGAGGAACTCAGCAGGTCAGGCAGCATTGCGGCACACATGGGCCGACAATATTTCAAGTCCCTCAGATTGTAGTAGTTGGTCTCTTTCACGCTCTTTGTTTTTCCTTTTCCAACTGCCCTCATCTCACGTTCCTATGTTTCCTTTCTCTCTCTCTCATTCCCCCTCTCCTCTCCCCTCTATCCTTCCCTCCTCCCCTCCCCGTTCCCCCCTCCTTCTCTTCCCCCCCCCCCCCTCCCCGGCCCATCAATTGGATGATTTCATGACCACTTCTGCCCACAGCAACAGTGGGTTCAGTCTGTCCCTTTGCCCCACCCACCCCTCCCATTCTCTCTGCAATTTGTGTCCTCCCCATCACAGTCCTGCCAAAGGGTCTTCAAGTCGAAACCTTGATTTACCCCTTCTCTCCTCATTGCTGCCATCATGTTTTCAGCTTCTGTGTTAGCAGACTATATTCGGGGGGGGGTGGGGGGGGGGGGGGGGGGGAAGACTAGGACAAGGAGCGAGTATGGTTACAGGAACTTGGCAAACAACGTCTAATGTCAGTTTAGTTTATCCTCCATCTTCCACCATATCACATGATTCAGTAACAATATTGACTCATGAAAATGATCGGACTCTATCAATAAGTCTTGATCTGCCCCCGACACGAGCTGAACAAACGCTCAACGGAGGACTTTGCAAACCCTGGTCCAAAGTCACTCGTTCCTCCTGAGCTGTTACACAGCCTAGATATCGTCAACTCCAGCAATGCAAATAGAGCATATCTTGTAGGAATAGATAAGCAACCTCCATTAAAAGGTGATAAAGATTAATGATACATAATGATCTGCCATTGTTGACTATAATCCAGAGCAATAATTTGATAGGAACAAATGTGAGTCATAGTCCAAAGGCGTAACTTGGTACAATAATTGGAAGATATATTCTGAACAAGGCCATTCATCCCCTCTAGCCTGTGCTGCTATTAGATCATCAAATGTGGGGCCTCAGCTGCATTTCTGCCTAGGATCCTTGTCCTTCATTACACAAAAAATAAAATCTATTTTGAATACAACTTCCCGCAATTGTTCGCTTTGGGGGAAAAGAGATTTCATTGGTGTCCCCGAGAAGTAGATGGTGTGAGTTGGGCATAATGGTGTTAACAGGAGATAGAGGATTGATGGATTAAGGGGACGGAGTGCTTTTGAGAAGCTAAAGAAAAACGCAGAAGTACAGGAAAGTATCGGCGCCCATGGAATGGCTGAGAAACAATGGAGACAGAACAGATAGCAACGGAGAATGGAACGGCAATTAAAAAAACCACCATGATGCCTAGGAGCGAGTGGGGTAGAGACAGAAGCAAGGGGGGGGGGGGAGACACAGGGGGGAGAGAGACAGACACGAGGGAGACAGGGGAGAGAGACACGGGGGGAGGGGGGGGGGGGGGAGAGAGACAGACACGGGGGGGGGGGGAAGACACAGGGGGGAGAGGCAGAGACATAAATACAAAACAAGTTGCAGAACCTGGAAATATGAAATAAAAATAGAAAATGCGGGAAATATTCCAGAGCTCAGACAGCATCTGTGGAATGAGAACCTGTTCATGTTTAAAATCACAAAGAAAAAATGGATAAGGAAATGAGTTAGTGAGAGTGAGAGGTGGGGCAGGAGAGAGGGGGGGGGGGGCGGGGGGGACAAACTATAACCGTGATGAACCAAAATGGTGCAATATTTCCAAGGAATGGCCAGATTGACAGTTTGCAAACAAGATAAAAGCTGTGACATTTTCAAGGCAACTAATATTCCACCATGGGGATGGTCATAGAGTGATACAGGCCCTTCAGCCCAACTTGCCAACACCAGCAAACATGTCCCAGCTACACTAGTCCCACCTGCTTATCCCTCCAAACCTGCCCAATCCATGTACCTGTCTAACCATTTCTTAAATGTTGGGATAGTCTCTGCCTCAACTACTTCCTCTGGCAGCTTGTTCCATACACCCACCACCCTTTGTGTGAAAAAGTTAACCTTCAGATTCCTATTTAAATCTTTTCCCCTTCACCTTAATCCGATGTCGTCTGGTCCTCGGTTCACCTACTCTGGGCAAGAGACTCTGTGTATCTTATGTCGTGGATGAGACAGAGGAATACGACTCATGACCCTTGAAGGGGATCAGATCACGTTTTAATTGTGCGTGTTTTTTTCCTCATTCTTTCATCCGTTAAACCATTTCTGCTTCAGTCAGTTAATCATTTTTCTTGCTTTCCGTATTTGCAAATGTTTCAAGAGTCTCCACTTTGCTGTCACAAGTTGGAAATACAGCGATTGAAACTGAACCCTACTATGCTTTGAAAAAAGACAATTACCTCAGCTTGAAATGTAGAAGGGAGAATGATCACCTTTAGATTCCATCATGAACTGGACGGGAAGTAAAGAGAGAAAAAGCCAGCAACACAAATTAACTGGCTTGAAAGGGGAGTTCTTAACCACATTCACATTTCAAGAACAAAGTGAATTACCGAAATTTTTTAAAAATGTTCAAGGATTTCTTCAACTTTTGATGATTTTATTTTAAGAGAAGGTGTAGACCTTCAATCCGGTTCATTCCATTAATAGCAGAATATTTCAACAGTTACAAAAAAAGCCCCATTCCAATCCAGTAGAGGTGTGAATGATGATTCAGCTCAGTTTAGTTTATTGTCACGTGTACCGAGGTGCAGTGAAAAGCTTTTTGTTGTGTGCTAACCAGTCAGCAGAAAGACAATACACTATTACAATCGATCCATTGACAGTGTATAGATACATGAGATGGGAATGACGTTTAGTGCAAGGTAAAGCCAGCAAAGTCCGATCAAGGATAGTCCAAGAATCATTAGATAGTAGTTCAGGATTGCTCTCTGGTTGGGATAGGATGATTCAGTTGCCTGATAACACCAGCGGATGCCCACAAATTAATTCAGAGAGAGATCTGCTGCCAACAAGCTCGTCGATACATAGGCACCACACCACCTTCTCGACACCGCCCGGGTAATTCAGCAACTCAAACAAGGCCACTGTGGTTTGAGTGAAAACAATTACCACAGCATGAAATATGGAACCAAAAATTATCACCTTAGACTCCATCACAGGTTGGAAGGAATTAGACAGCCACAACTGCCCGAATAAGCAAGTAAGTCGAATCAAAAAGCTAGCAGGAGCCATTGATAACTAGGTCAAGCTGTTTGAGAAATAATGAACACGAGTTTAATAACTCATTGATAGCCTTCTCTTTTATTCTTTATTTGATTGTTTCCATGGTGACTTAAAAATGTATGTACCATTCAATAATCTTACTTAAAATTGTCTTTTCACATATACTTTTAGGAGGTGTGAGATTGGACTGAAGGCATGTTGGTCAGCTTGCTGCAGTGGCCTTCAGTCCTGCCACAGACTGTAGATTGGTCAATCGTTTTGCATGAAAACATGCGACTTGCATGCTTGCAATTATTCCATGCATTCCCGCTGGAGGGCCATGTTTCGACCCTTGGCTTACTGATCTTGCGCCAGTAAGATCAGTAATAATAATAATAATAAATTTTATTTATGGGCGCCTTTCAAGAGTCTCAAGGACACCTTGAGTACTGCATCAGACTATTAAATCACACTGTCCTTGGACTTTAAAGTGTATCACAAAGTGAAATATAGCTGCTCCAAGCATGGACTTTGAAGCATGGAGAAGACTTGGGTCGGGTCTCATGCTGTAGAAACACCACCTCTGGGCCAAGGGATCGCCTGTGCTTTTGTTCACTGTAGGAGTACCTTCATGTTACTCTGTCCACTGTCAACTTGGTTGAGCCAACCTGACTGACATCCAGATGACAGATTAGTGCGCCAGCACAACTGTTGGATGGGGTCAATGAACACCATTCCACCCAGGAATGATCACTGGGCTTGGATCGATTATTGCGTGGCTTGTAAAACAAGTGCTCATCCAGTTGAGGCTGGACCAGTGCAGGAGTGTTGGTACACGACACATATCCTCAAGCAACCCATCCAATGGACAATGCCTGTGCTACCTGAACTTGCATGACCTTTCCTTACATTGTCTTCCCTCCCCCCCCCCCCCCCCCCCCCAAATCCCCCCACCTACACTCCCTGATGGGAGCTCCCATTGAAATGCAGCATGAAGGCTGTCGATTGCACAAATACCAGGCACCTGACCAAACGTCCCCGGCTTGTAGGTGAATAATGACCCAATTAGCAAACATTTCGAGAAAACCCTTAAATCTAACATGCAGGGCAGCAGCCTCCACAGGACTTCACTGAAACTCCAATTGAATGCAACTGTTTATAACAAGGTCACATTTGTCACCATAATTACTGATGTCATCTTCTCGCCCTCTGAGGAGCTGCAGAAAGAGTCCAGTGCGCTCGTGGGCTGGGTGTACAGTACAGGAAACATTGAGGTAATGAGTAAAATATTTCACTTCCTGCTCATTAAGACATCTTGTCAAGCCATCAAGCATTTCATTTTATTTCAAAAAATCTAATTCCCTTTGATTAATTTTGCTTCCCCTAATTGGAACATTGAACCATTTTATTATTGAGAATCTCTGAACATCCACCCCCACCCCCCCCCCCCCACACCCAAATTATCTGCTAGTTTTCCTTTTGAAAGTTGCCAGGGGCCGAGGTATGTCCACAGAGTTAGTTCCATCACTAACAGCTCCATTCCTTCCTGTGTCAGCTTGTGCGTGGACTCTGCTGGTGTAGTGGTCTCTGTCACAGGACTCAAGTCTAGTGAATGCTCGTGAACACGGGTATCAGCTGAGACAATGCACTCCACCCCGAAAACACACCAACAAGCAGAGCGCAAGGCAGAGGAAAATCCCCAGGGAAGGAGTCACTAAAGTGGCGTCTTGCTCAAGATCGTTTAATTGTCATATGTACTGACAGCAGAACAATGACAATCTTACTCGCAGCAACATAACCGGCCTGGAAACATGATACACAGATAATATACATATATAAAAATCCAAATAATTAATATGCACAGTACTAGTGCAAAACAAAACAAAGTCCTTAGTGCAATCAAAGGCAGTCGTAGAAGTTCCAGTTGAGGTTAGTCATCATCATCATCATCATCATCATCATCGGTGTTCACTTGAAATGAGTATGACTGTCCTCTCCTCTCCATAAGGTCGTCTACTTGTGGGTCTGCAGATGTCTGTCGAGGCCGATCCACACACCTTGGTGCAACGTGGGCAGTGGAGACTGGTGGTGGTTGGTAGTTGTCGAGCCCCCTTCTCTCTCTCCTTACGGTGCTGTGGTTTGTATCTGCGACACGGCGTAGTTCCAGTTCGTGTCGTGCAGCTCCTTCCTGCACGGATTTCCTCCAGGAGCGCCTGTCCAGTGCAATGCGCTCCCAGTTGCATGAAGTGATGTGGAATTTCTTCAGACTGTTCTTGATGTTGTCCTTGAAGCGTTTCTTTGGCCTGCCGGGGGCTCGCCGGCCTTCCTTCAATTGAGAGTATTGCGCACTGTTCAAGAGCCTAATGGTGTATTTTAGCTTAGCTTAGAGATACAGCACACAAACAGGCCAGTCGGCCCATCGAGTCTGTGCCGAACAGCATCCCCATACATGAGCACTGCACCTACACACTAGGGACATTTACAATTTTTACCAAAGCCAATTAACCTACAAACCTGAACGTCTTTGGAGTGTGGGAGGAAACCGGGACACTCAGAGTAAACCCAGGTGGTCATGGGGACAATGTACAGACTCCGTACAGACAGCACTCGTAGTCAGAATCAAAGCCAGGTCTTTGGCCCTGGAAGGCAACAACCCTACTGCTGCCCCCACCGTGCCACCCTCGGTTGTTGGAAAAAAGCTATTCTTGAACCTGCTGGTCAAATTAATAAATTGTATTGTATTGTATTGTATTGTCAACGTTCTCAGGCTCCCATACCATCTTCCTGACGGTAGGGGTGAAATGAGAGCGTGGCCAGGGAGGTGTGAGCACTGAGGCAGCCCCTACTCCATATCCCTTCAATAGCGAGGAGATCAGTAGCTGCGATGGAATTAGCTTGGGGTTAACGGTCAGCTTTCCTTTGTGGTCCAGAACCAACTGTGACCTCACTGAGTGGCACAACGGGTTGAAAGGCCTCCCTTCTATCCACGTCACTAAAAGTCTATTAAAATACATGCACTGACAATTTTGTGGCAGTGCCCTGGTTCCTTGTCAGTGAATTCCCGTTGCAAATCTCTTTCTCTCCCTTCAGGGAGCACAGCCCGAAACATGATATTGTGTCTCTAATACATCTCCACCTCCTCTCTAAAGCTGCTGAGTCCTTAGCTTGTTACCAGCATTACAAACATCGGATGTCACGTCACATTAGCAGCTTCCACCCTGACAACTCGGAGAGAAATGTCAGCGTGTCTCAGCACCTTTGGATGTACCGGTAGAGACGCCGTCTGTTGCTGTGCATCAAATAGCATCGCCTCCTGCAGCCCGCCCTGCTGCTTTCAAGCTGGTAAATAATGTATCAAAGCCAGTGTAGCCTTCAACACTCACTTGTCAGCCCGCCCCCGGGAGGGCCAGGTTGAGATGCCGAATTAAAATAGACATCTCCTCACACCATTGGAGAAGGAGAAATCTTTCAGAAGCAAATCCAAACTCGTCGCAATTCACTGACAGGAAAAACACTTGCAAAAAGGGGGGAAAAAAAGCCGGATTTAACTGCTTCGGGCAACAAAATAATTTACAGCAGGAATTGAATATTTGCTCGTGTTCTCTCTCTCTTTTCTCAGGAAATTGCAAAGGGAAACGTAATTTTTTCCCCCGTGCAGGCAGGCAGGGTGAATTAGAGGCACAAGACGCAGCCCACACCAAGAGATTGCTGCTTCCAATAACTGCTGCTTCCCTGTACAAGGCAGATTTTCCAATGCCCCAAGATCATGAGATAAATGACCACCTGGGATTGAGGTGACCACTTAAGTAGATAAGTTTTGAAAGATCAGAAAGAACTGAGAGTTAGGGCACAGAAGATGAGGCGAGGCCTGGGGTAGGTCACCCATGATTAAATGTCAGGACAGGTTTGAGGGGCCGAGTGGCCTACTCCCGATGGTCAGTGGCACCGCAGAAGGAAGAGTCTACAGGTTCACAAAAAAGCTGGAGAAACTTAGCGGGTGCAGCAGCATCTATGGAGCGAAGGAAATAGGCAACGTTTCGGGCCGAAACCCTTCTTCAGACTGACCATCTACGGGTTGTTAGATTCAGCGATCATACACTAGCACTATCCTACACAATCAGGACAATTCACAAATGTTTTAACCAAAGCCAATTAATCTACAAACCTGTACGTCTTTAGAGCATGGGAGAAACCAGAGCACCCAGAAAAAACCCAGGCAGTCACAGAGAGAACATAGAAACTCAGTACAGACAGCACCCGTAGTCAGGATCAAACCCTGGTGTAAGGGAGGCTTTATTTTGTTATTTTTTTAATGTTTTAATATAAAGAGTTACCTAAAATTGGAGAATTCAACATTCATTGTGTTGGATTGTTATGGAGCATTTCACAATGTTGTGACCACAGTGGGCTGCAAGATTCCTGTGGCTTTTCCCCTGGAAACAATGCTGATTGAAGAGTTGGAGAAATTAGTTTAACTGCGCTCTCTGTGTCAGAGCCGAAACAATGTGCTCTCTGTCCAAAAGCAGCAACTTGGGCAATGCCAGATTCCTCAGAACTGTCACGGCCCCAAGTTTCAATAGAATGAAGATGGTGGGTTTACGAGCCATTCCTTTAGATCTCTGGAATACACAAGGTTTCACTGCCCACTGTTTTGGGGCCAGATTCATTTCTCGTCGATTGTAACCACACTATGCCAATTCAGACCCCTCTCGCCTTTCACCCGTTCACAAGCTCAGTTACAGTACCTTGGCAAGGCAGCCTTCACCCTGATTCATGCCAGCTGCTTCAACTCAAAGGGACTGGAGATCTAAAGGTGTTTGGAGAGTAGTGCAGGAATGATCCCATTTACAATTCCATCGCCCCTCAGGCAGCGTCTCCCCAACAACTCCTTGGATCCCTTGAACCTTTCGCATTGGGGCAGAGCGTGGGGGAAGCGCTTGAAGCCAGGGTCACAGTCCACCCTTCCTCCCTCCACCCTTATCTAGCTCAGATGTGGGGTCAATCAGCACTCTAAAAATCACCACCATGTCCGCGCCCCGAGGGGATATATGGGGAAAGGATGGGCGTGGACTAACTAATTAGATAATTCTTCCAAAGGGATAAAGGCTGATAGGCCTTGTTCTCCGACACCATGAAAATGAATACTGACCTGGCAAAGAGTGCTTGAGGTAAGAGCTAAACAGTTAACAACACAACACCTGTTACTGACCATGGTTTGAAGACAATCGATCCCAACTACGAGTGCTGTCTGTACGGAGTTTGCACGTTCTCCCAGTGACCGCGTGGGTTTTTTCCCCAGGAGCTCCGGTTTCCTCCCACACTCCAAAGACGTACAGGTTCGTAGGTTAATTGGCTCCAGTAAAAATGATAATTATCCCTAGTTTGCGGATAGTGTACAACTATCGCTGGTCGGCACGGACTCGGTGGGCCAATGCTCCTGTTTCCGTACTGTATCTCTGCATTAAACTAAACCAAACCATGATATTACGATAGAATGGTAATATAAAGTGGATTCGTTTGTGTAACTTCATAAATAACCATTCAAAGACGATTTTGTGAAACATGCAGACTCTCGAGATTTAAATGAGTTCAAATTGACTCTTGGCTGCACTAAGTCAATTAATAAGTGCTTAAGAATTTTTTTGGCACTAATTAACTCCAAGACCTACAAACGATTTCACAGAGGCACTCAAGAGCACTTGCGATTCATTGTGAATGATTCAAGGCCATTAGAACTAGTGAACTACTATATCCTGCGGTGAAGGCCCCAGATTCATACAACGGCCTTTCCGCGCTAATGACATCCAATATCAGGTTGGCAGCCACCAGGCATTCCAGCCACAAAATACCTGCACTTCTCTACCGCCCGTTACAATTGCAGGACATCTTGCAGTGCAGTGCAGCAGGTGAAGCACATTTGAAGGGTGCAGTCACTGATGCAGCGCAGAAAATTCTTTATGCCAATTCACTCACAGGGCGGCACAATGGCGCAGCAGTAGAGTTGCTGCCTTACAGCGTCAGAGACCCAGGTTCGATCCTGACGGCGGTTCTGTCCGTATGGAGTTTGCACGTTCTCCCCATGACCACGCATGTTTTCCCCGGGTGTTCCTTTTGCTTTCTGCTCTCCAAAGACGTGCAGGTTTGTAGATTAATTGGGTTTGGGGAAATTGTAAATTGTCCCTAGTGTGTAGGATAGTGTTAATGTGCTGGGTGATCGCTGGTCAGTGCAGACTCGATGGGCCGAAGAGCCTGCTACCGTACTATATATTTCTAAAGTCTAAATTCCAAAGACAGCACAGATTGTCAAGATCAAACCTGGATATCTTTAGAGTAGAGAAGAATGAGAGGTGATGTCATTAAAGCATACACAATTCTTGCAAGGCTTGGTAGAGTGGATGCAGGGATGGTGAGTATCTTGGCTGGATAGACCACATCCAGGGCTCAGAGTCCCCAAAAACCAAAGGAACCGGACATTTAGGATATTTTACTCTTCTAATAACTATTCACAGACAATGGTTACTGGAGATAAGAAGAAATTTCTTCACAAAGAGGTGATGCCGTCAACAATGGCAGCATCGCCAACGGTCTGTCTGTCTTTTTGTCTTTGTTATATTTAGTGTGTTTTAAAAAGTTTATGTTAATGTTCTCTGGTTTGTTTTATGTGGGGGGTGGGGGAGGGGGTCGTGGGGAAACTTTTTCCCCCCCAATTTCTTACCTTGCCGGAGATGCGCTTGTTTTCCGGATCGTATCTGCGGTCGCTCTGCAGCTTAGCATCATGTAGCTGGCGGCCTTGCTCGAGACGGACTTTGTGCCCCACCGCGGGGCCGTGGACTTGCCATCGGAGCCTGCGATCCTTTGCCTGGGATCGACGCTCCAACTGCGGCCTCCAGATTTCAACATCGTGGAGCTCGCAGTCTTGGGTAGAGACTGATGTCGGGAAGCTCCAAAGTCGCTGATGCAACGGTAGGAGGAGGTTCGACCAGCCCCGACCCACCCAGCGCATGGGAGCTGAGACCCCCCCCCCCAATGCGCGAGCTTGATCGCCCCAACGCGGAGGGCCAGACCGCCGGCTACAGGAGCCAAGAACGTCCCGTCAACGGAAGGCTCGAGGCTCCCGACCGCGGGGGAACAAAGAAGGGAAGAAGATTGAATGGTTTTTTCGCCTTCCATCAGTGAGGAATGTGGAGGAGTCACTGTGGTGGATGTTTATGTTAAAATGTATTTTGTGCGTTTTGTTGCTTTTTAATAGTATGACTGTATGCAAATCAAATTCCTCGTATGTTGCAAAACATACTTGGCTAATAAAGTATGATTATGATATCCTTGATTCTTTCCCCTCAAGAGAGCGGCTTATATTGAAGTCTGAGACAGACACTTTTGGATACAAATGAAATGAAGAGATAAAGGGGTTAGTGCAGAATAGTGGTCGAGTTAGAAGATTGACTGTGATCTTGCCGTATGATGGATCAGGTAGGAGGGACTGATGACCTTCCGCCCACAACCATTTTCTTTCAATCGTACGTTCTAGACATACAGACGCGCTCGCTGGGGGATAAATGCTCGCAACTTTTAGTTTAGAGATAATAATAATAATAATGGATGGGATTTATATAGCGCCTTTCTAATACTCAAGGCGCTTTACATCGCATTATTCATTCACTCCTCAGTCACACTCGGTGGTGGTAAGCTACTTCTGTAGCCACAGCTGCCCTGGGGCAGACTGACGGAAGCGTGGCTGCCAATCTGCGCCTACGGCCCCTCCGACCACCACCAATCACTCACACACATTCACACACATTCACACACAGGCAAAGGTGGGTGAAGTGTCTTGCCCAAGGACACAACGACAGTATGCACTCCAAGCGGGATTCGAACCGGCTACCTTCCGGTGGGCAGCCGAACACTTAGCCCATTGTGCCATCTGTCATACAGCACAGAAGCAGACCCTTCGGCCCACAAGGTCCGCGATGACCAGCGATCCCGCACATTAACACCATCCTACACCCGCTAGGGACAATGTTTACATTTACCAAGCCAATTAACGTACAAACCTGTACGTCTTTGGAGTGTGGGAGGGAACCGAAGATCTCGGCGAAAACCCATGTAGATCACGGGGAGAACGTACAAACTCCATACAGACAGCACCCGTAATCAGGATCGAACCCGGGTCTCTGGCGCTGCATTTGCTGCAAGGCAGCAACTCTACCGCTGTGCCACTGTGACCGCCCTAGAATAGAACTCTTGCAAGATTAGAGAAACATGAAAAAAAGAAAAATCCTTTATAAAAAAAAAAAAGAAATTGCATTTAAATTCAAAGACAAATGACACAAGGTGCGATCAAAGACTGGCAGATCAAAGTGAGCGCAGAAACTCCAAAGTGGGGATGAAAGAACTCGGATTAAATAGATTTCTGTCCCTTCGCTGGTAGATCTTTAAACAAGAAAATTAAAAATACTGTTAATACATTAACTTGCCTAATGATGCAAAAAAAAGACTATTCAATGAGAATGCAACGAGGAAGATCCACTCAGTCTTCTGCACCTTTCAATACATCAAAGAGCATAGTCGAGGCGCCGATAATTAGGAAGAGTAATATGATCAAAAGTAGACGCGATGAATTGCATTTAAACAGGCTTAATCACTTCTTATACCTACACGAGTCCAGTTGCAATCACATTTCATTACTTTCAAAGGATTCTCCTTTCTGATATTCACCCACTGCTCTATTCCCAGCAAGCATTTTTTCTTTCCCCAAGAATTAATTGCAGAGATTCATCTCATGTGGGTTTTTTTTACCCCCAGAAGAGCAATATATTTCAAAACTGCTCACACATTTTCAAAATGTTTGCCGAGTGTATGGTGCTGCTATTCCTCCATTGTGGAAAACGCACTGCAATTAAAGGAGGCAGCAGCAGTAGTAGTGTCATCCCAGCCAACAATAGATGCACCCTCAGCAGCAACAACACTAATCTAACAACACGGGGCTTGGTAAATCCACCTGTATCATGCAGAGATGCACAGAGAGG
Organism: Amblyraja radiata; assembly: GCF_010909765.2. Taxonomy (NCBI): domain Eukaryota; kingdom Metazoa; phylum Chordata; class Chondrichthyes; order Rajiformes; family Rajidae; genus Amblyraja; species Amblyraja radiata. Next base: position 12,153,178 of record NC_045989.1, read on the forward strand.
CACGTCAGAAACTAGAGCAGCGGATTAGACCCCTGGTGAAAAGCAACTAGAGAATTCAGTCATGTTAATGACACTGCACGCCACCAATTCAGGCCTCCTGATTATCTCCGATGTTCATTGTTCTGCCATCCTGGCAAAGAAGAGGAGATAAAGTGTAAGGCAGATCAGCCATGGTCATTGTGAATGGTGGGGTAGGCTCGAGAGGCCCGCTCCCATTTCCTTATGTTTACAGAGCAACTTTAGTGTCTTTAACTATCCCAAAACGCTGCACAAAAGTGACTCAATCAAAGCCAGTGTCCAACTATTTCAGGAGATATTGGAGAAGATGGCCGTGTGAATGGGGTGGAATTTAACGAGTTTGATAGAGGAGGAAGGAAGACAAGAGAAGCAGAGAGGGTCATTTAGAACTAATGGACAAAATAATTTCATAGAGGGAGAGCATCTCTGGAATTCTCACCACCAGGGGTTTGTGGAGGCAGGACTACTGGAGCTGTTTAAAGTAGTGGCAAATCTGTGAAAGATCAGTGGACTGGCACAGAAGAGAAGCTGAGGCAAGGGGTAGATCAGCAGTGATTGTATTAAACAGCAGGGCAGGCTCGAGTGGCCTATTCCTGTGGCAATTTCCTTGTGTTCTCAGCGAATGCTGCTCGGCCTACTGAGTATTCTCAGCATTTTCCATTTCATGTCGTATTTCCAGCATCTTCAGTTCTTTACATTTCTTCTTGTCCTTCTCCAGAGGCAACAATAAATAAATGCATCAACGTGCTCCGACACAGCTCCCACTGATCGACAGAACCAGAACGTGGAAACAATGAACTGTGTGAAATCATTGAGCTTGTCCAAGTTTCAAACTATCAGTACGAGCTGAAACCCTCGATGATACTGCGAGTTGTGTGTGTGGATACTGGGTCTTCCATTAGCCCTCTGAAGTATAGTTGCTGCACTCAGTCACACCAGGAGTGAAGGCAGTATCCAAGAGAGACACAGTGGTGCAGCAGTAGAGTTGCTGCCTTACAGACCCCCACACCCGGGTTCTATCCAGACTACGGGTGCTGTCTGTATGGAGTTTTACACCCTCCCTGTGACCATGTGGGTTTTCTCCGGGTGCTCCAGTTTCCTCTCACACTCCAAAGACGTACAGGATTGTAGGTTAAATGCCTTCTGTAAAATTGTACATTGTCCCGTGTGCTAGTGTGAATGTTAATTGGCATGGTCTCAGTGGGCCTGTTCCCACACTGTATCTCTAAAGTCTAAATCTCACTGCTTCTCCCTTTCCTCCTTTACGAAACTTCTCAAATCCCATCACACTTGATGCTTTCAAGAGAGAGCTAGATAGGGCTCTTAAAAACAGTGGAGTCAGGGGATATGGGGAGAAGGCAGGAACGGAGTACTGATTGGGGATGATCAGCCATGATCACATTGAATGGCGGTGCTGGCTCGAAGGGCCAAATGGCCTACTCCTGCACCTATTGTCTATTGTCTACTCAGTATCCGCACACACAACTCGCAGTATCATCGAGGGTCTCAGCTCAAACTGATAGTTTGAACGAGCTCAATGATACTGGGTCTTTCATTATCCATCACAGTGTCAATTTTAGTTTACTAATTGCCCTCAAGAAGGACTTTGGAATGATTTAGTTATTTATAATTTCTATATAAAGGCTTCATTGCTACATTTGAACCAATAGGTAGGTAATGCGAAACCTGCAGGATTAATGATCCAGAAGGATTTGCTCAAACCTCTCAACTGGTATTCCACCGTGGTGCTGAGGGAGAGAGACCATCAGAGGTCCAAGCTTATAGATGACACATTAAAGCTGTCATGTTCCCAAAGGTCCCATGACTAGCAGAGTCCACCCCAGAGTCCAGGCCATTATTTATCCCTCACTCACATGGCCAGCTCCCAACACACAGTGTAGGAAGGGACCTACGGATGCTGGTTCACACTGAAGATAGACACAAATGCTGGAGTAACTCAGCGGGTCAGGCAGCATCTCTGGAGAAAAGGAATAGGTGACATTTCGGGTCAAGACCCTTCATCAAACAGAGAGACAGGGAGGGGGAAACTAGAGGTATGGGAAGGTACAGAACGAAGCAGAGACTGCATCAATGACTCAGGAAAGGTGGAGCCCACAATGGTCCATTGTGGGCCGAGGACAAGTGATAACAAATGAATATTACTCAAGTGATTTCACCAATGCATCATATGACTAATCCACTCCCCACCTTCCCACAATGAGCACACTTCAAATGTACTTCATCAGCTGCAAATCAGCACATCCAAAAGGCACTATAGAAATGAAGACATTTAAAAAAAATCTTTTCTGAATAGCATTCCTAGTTCTGATGAATGATCAGGAGCAGAAGACAATCTTCTCATGTCCTGAACTCCTTCCTCGGGATTACACATCATAGTTCAGACAGTCAGGATCGGTATACACTTCAGTTGGAGCTAAAACCTGGATTCAAATCAGTCGGTGTTCAAGAAGGAACTGCAGATGCTGGAAAATCGAAGGTACACAAAAATGCTGGAGAAACTCAGCGGGTGCAGCAGCATCTATGGAGCGAAGGAAATAGGTAACGGTTCGGGCCGAAACCCTTCTTCAGACCCTTCAAATCAGTCGGCCTCTCTCACAGATATCTCCTCTCACTGCCCTAAATATCCAATTAGATGAAAAGGAATTATTTTTTATCCACTTTGGTATTTAATTGGAACAGGCTGCTATGATGTGACACTGTGCATTAAGGCAAAGGTCTGATTGTGGTCTTGAAGCCTGAAAATGGTCGCTGCCTGCTCTAATTAACACCAGCTCCTGAATTCATCTGCACAGACAGAGAGTGCTGGGTGATTGCGAGGGTTAGCACAGGTTGTGTTCTAATGAGGACGAGAGTATTTGGACAGCATCACAGTGCCAGCACAGGTCACGGCACGAGTTGGAATCCATCACTGCAACTCCTGATGAGGAACACTGTGTTGAATATTTTAATTAAGTGGCCAATGGGCAAGGTGACATTACATTGATTTAAGGACACGGTCGGCCAAATCTTCTACTTTACTGTGCTTCCCCCAAATCCACTGCGAGTTGTGTCTTTTGTTACTGTTCAATATAAATAAACATTTCAACCTAGCGTGTGTATTCTAATATTCATCGGCATAATTAAATGTTCCACCATGTTTGGTCTGCTCATTGCTGCTGAAGTGATTACAAGGTCATAAGTGATAGGAGCAGAATTAGGCCATTCGGCCCATCACGTCCACTCTGCCATTCAACCATGGTGGATCTATCTCTCCCTCCTAATCCCATTCAAAAGCCTTCTCCCCATAACCCCCGACAACCGTACTAAGAATCTATCTATCTCTGTCTTAAAAATATCCATTAAGGGCCTCCACAGCCTTCTGTGGCAAATAATTCCACTGACTCACCACCCTCCGACTAAAGAAGTTCCTCCTCATCTCCTTCCTAAAGGAACGTCCTTTATTTCTGAGGCTACAACCTCTAGTCCTAGACTCTCCCTCTAGTGGAAACATTCCTCCCCACATCCACTCTATCCAAGTCTTTCACTATTCGGTAAGTTTCAATTCGGTCCCCCCCCCCCTCATTCTTCCAAACCCCAGTGAGTACAGGCTCAGTGTACATGTGTCATATGCAATTATTGATGATAGTGTCATCTCCAACACTGGGAGAAGGCAGCCCACACCGACTGAATCCATGTCCTGCTGACCAAACCCTACATCAGCTGGGCTCAACTGCAACTGGGTTGGCGCAAACCCACTGGAGAAGCAACGAGGGAGAGAGGACACGGGTGGGGGTGGGACGATGGCTCATCTGGAAACTAGACTCAGATACAAACCCGTCTGTCCAAGTAACCATTTTACATTGCAAATTCAATTCATTTAATTGATGAGCTGCTGTGAGGCCGTGTGTGAAGACTTAGCCCTTCTCCAACCTCCCCAGATCCACAAAAGGCAGACAGGCCAACTCACAGATCAATGGGGCATCCTGTATGAAGTCTTTCCAAGTTAACCAAATCTAATAAAGTGCAACTCTGAGAACTGCTCATAAGGCTTCATTACAATCTATTGGAAAAGCCAGGCTCGCAAACTTATTCAGCGCGATCAATAACAAACCTTTAATTTGTGGATCACATTTCCTCAACCTCGAGTTGTCACAGGAAGTCACCTCGCTGAAGAAAAGCACATGCTAAATCAAGTATAAAGGAGCCGATATTAGATTAGCCTAAGTGCTAACACGTGAGTGAGAAATCCTGGCCTCAGGTTGTACATCAAGGATCACTTAGAAATCTGCTACCATCCACAATTAAATTACAGACTCTGCCGAAACCATGTGTGTGTGTTTTACAGATTTAATGCCATTGTTTTTTTCCCCTTTACTCTTTGGAATATGATCTCTGATTTTCAACAGATTATCAACATCTGCACGACAGCTGGCGTGCAAAGCTAAGGATGCGGGATTCTTTTTACATTGCCGTTACACATGTTTTAATATTCAATTGAAGCAGCAGTAATGCGCAGTGTATCCAGGATTACCAACGTTGACACCGCCAGCCACCTCAATTGCAGTAGACAGGAAACAAATACAAACTTTCAATCAACAGCATTTTCACATTAATAAATAATTTCCCATCCCCTCAGAGTCTCACTACAGGGGTCTCCGCTTAGATACATCTACGACACTCTCTTATCTTGAGATTGGGAAGTTTTTTTCTGGCCTCGGGCTCGGCTCCAGAATCGCTTCTTCTCAACTTACTTATTTACAGGATGATGTTGTCGCTGGGACTGCCAGCCTTCGCCGCCTGCACCAGATTGCCCCCAACACTGCTCAAGGTCAAGGTCAAGGTCAACTCCATCACACAGCTGAGTGAGAATGTCCTCATGACTGAGTGACGGTCCCAGTGCAGGGCAGAGGGAGCACGGCACCCACAACAAACCTCACGGGTCGACCCGCGGCCAATGGTGGCGCCGCCGTGAGGGGGGGGGGGGTCCAGGGGGGGGAAGAACAATGGACACTGGGGACCTGGCGTGAGGGAGGAACTAAGGATGAGCTGGCGTACTTTGTAACTTTTTGTTTAGGAAGGAACTGCAGATGCTAGAAAACCGAAGGGAGACAAAAGTGCTGGAGAAACTCAGCGGGTGCAGCAGCATCTATGGAGCGAAGGAAATAGGCAACGTTTCGGGACGAAACGTTGCCTATTTCCTTCGCTCCATAGATGCTGCTGCACCCGCTGAGTTTCTCCAGCACTTTTGTCTACCATACTTTGTAACTTTGTCAGCACCACACCGTGACCTCGACCAGGCACCAGTTCCCAAGAGTGAAGATGGGTCTCGACCCGAAACGCCACCCATTGCTTCTCTCCAGAGATGCTGCCTGTCCCGCTGAGTTACTACTATACAGCGTTTTGCGTCCGTCAGCAGCCGGTGGCCCCGCAGCTTCCGAGGCGGATGGAATCTCATTGAAGAGTCGAGTGGGTTCGAGAGACCATCATCGTTGACTCCTTCCCCTACTGCTCACCTCAATGTGATAGAATCATGAGTGTAGTAGTTTGCTCTCATGGATAAATCTCATCCCACGTCACACGTGGAGGCTTTTGCATACAGCGGGAAGTTTGAAAGACTCTCAAATGTCAGGTTTCGCAGTGACAGGCGCAGAATATTACAGCAGGGAAGTAGATTAACATCCACCCTCCCCGGGCTCATGAGTCTTGTAGCATTGTGTGAGTTGTATGCTGTGAAGCTGGGTGGTGTAGCCACATGGATCACACTCACAGCTGGAGATCTGGCCCACACCTTCCATGGCCAGGAAGGGAAGGATTCCCTGCACCTTGTTTTGATTTTGGGAAAGATTGAATACTAGCGTTGCAAAATAATAGGAAGAAGTTTACCAGAAAGTAGTTTGCCGTCCCATGGGAAAATTGTTCCAAATCCTCCCACTCAACATTTTATTGCAGCAATTCCTAGTCTCGATGGTTAGGATTCAGCCCTGGAACAGAATCAACATCTCGTGCTGGGAAGTGGGAACTCACTCTTCCCATCTCTCCCTGCCACTTTCATACAGAAAAAAATACGATGTGCTGGAGGAACTCAGCGGGTCAGGCAGACTCTGTGGAGGGAAACGGACCAATGTATCGGGTTGGTGTTCTTCGTTACACTGCCTCTTGGCCGGCTGGGTTCCTCCAGCAGTTTTTCTTTTTTACTCCAGCATCTGCAGTCTCTTGTATTTCCATTTTCACGCCCGACAGTGAAATCTCCTCAATGTATGTCCTCTTTGAAGGAGGGTCTGTTGCCACACTGCATCTCTAAACTAAACTCCTCTTTGACAGGGGTTCTGCAGGACTCTCTCTCACTGTTCCCCCCTCAGCACTTCTTGCCAGTCGCTGTATGTTGTCCATGTTCTCACTGCAAGCATGTGTCCTTCCTCAGTATCTGCCTTTGATGCTATCTTGTCCCTTGTAGCTTCCAGCACCATTGCCAGACCTCCCAGGTATCGAGATTTAGCTCTTCAGGCTAATGGAATGAAGAGACATGGGGAGAAAACAGGAACAGGTTTTGGATGATCAGCCATGATCATATTGAATGGCGGTGCTGGCTCAAAGGGCCTACCCACACCTATTTTCTACGTTTCTATGTAAGGCCCATGGGAATCCCTTCACCGACGGCTGTGGGATTAACCCAGTGAATCACTGATAGAAAGATGAGCAAATACTGGTCAAGCAAGGATGTTGGGCCTGTTGGATTGTTCACTACCATCCCAAATCATTCACAGTTTTTTAAATCCCTTCCCAGGATATGAACTAGTAAGCAACGCAGGAACTGGTTGCTCTTTCATAATTGTCCCCAAAACAATCAGGGGTTATAGGGAGAAGGCAGGAGAATAGTGTTACGAGGGAAAGATAGATCAGCCATGATTGAATGGCAGAATAGACTTGACGGGCTGAATAGCCAAAATCTGCTCCTATCACTTATGAACAGCCAAGAAGTTATGAGTCAATCACAATTCTGGGCCTAGAACCACAGGCAGGCGGGGCTGCAAGCAGATGTCCCACCCTGAAGAACATTGATGAATGAGGTGAGGTTTTGGAACAGTCCAGTGGTTTTTCAGTCACCAGCATGGATTCCAGCTGTTCAGCATTCTGGCCCAGTGATAAATATCTTTTAATGCACAAATCCTCCAACAACTCAATCTTAGACATGGTTTTCTTTGTCAGTGATACTCATGCCTTTGAACCACAAAGTGTGGGTTCAAGCCCAGACTGAATCCAAATGGAAACACACAAAGCCAAGGCCATTCCAAACACAACTCAAAACTTAAATCACAACCATGGCCATTGCAAATCCAATCCCACAGCCAACCCAACCGCAGATATTCCTAAATCAAGTCAAGGACTTTTATTTCACCACTGCAGCATACACCAAGTTTTCAGTACAAACTTTGTAACCTCAAACCTTCTATAGATCAGTTCAAGGATGAAACACCACACACTGATCAAGAACCTCCAGTTTAGATTCCATTTGGAATATTTTGGAGGACCAGGAAACCAAGGGGACATGTTTAGTAACACTAAACAAATCAATCAGACCCGGGTGAAGCAAGCTGGACCTACCTGCACCACATTGGGTCACGTTGCCAGACTTCAATGGAAATAACAGCAAGGCAGCAGCTTTTGTCCTTCCCTTAAGTCCCCTTGGAAAGTCAGTGGTGCACAGCCTTATTAAAACAAACAGAGTGGACCAAATCATTGACCTTTTCATGGAGTAGTTTCCAGTTAACCACGTTGCCACAGATCAATGCAAGATCATTAAGTTGAGCAAGTTTTCTTCCTCATACGTTTACAACGAGGTAGTTTTAACATCGTTATCTTCTTTTTCATTGCAAACTTAATTGACTTCAAATGGAACTTAATTGACATTCCAATGATCAGCTAATTGAGAGTTCTCCAGGTGCCCTAACCCCCTGTTCTCTCTCTCCCCATTAAGGTGCTCCTTCATGGACCAAACTCCTAGAGTCAGTCAGCCCGAATAATTTTGTGCAATACTTGACCTGATGCATCTTGAGACAACACAAACAGCTGTCATTCATTAGGGGAAAGCCATACCTGACTGACCTGATGAACCTTTTAGGAACTTCTGTGGAAATTAGTAAAGGTGTTGGGGGTTAAGGGGAGAAAGCAGGAGAATGGGGTTGAGATGGAAAGATAGATCAGCCATGATTGAATGGCAGAATAGATTTGATGGGCAGAATGGCCTAATTCTTCTCCTATAACATATGAACATCTATAGGGGAAGAGTATGGTGTGCAGGCTACATGGAATTTAGTAATGGCGTTGACAAGGCTCTATCTGTCAGGACATTATAAAAGGTAAACCCACTTGTGATGGCAGGGAGAATGGGAGAACAGGTCCCAAGTTGGTTCAGTTGTGTGAACTTCTTCTTCTTGCGTATGGTGTGCACAGCCTAAAGTTGTAGGAAAACTTGTTCTATTTGATTGTGCATGCCGGGTTGATTGCATTCGTCAAAATAGGGTGGACCACGTGAAGGTTGCAATCTTCCACCCCAGTTGTGTGAACCAGATGGTAGTTGTTGGCTGGTGGTTTAGTTGCTGGAAGGCTGGAGTTCGTTGGGGTTTTTTAAAACGTATGCTAATAATTTAATCTCCAAGGTAGAGTTGCGATCAAGACGTTCGTTCACAGGCATTGGACAAGTTGTTGGCGGGGAACCAGGAAAAGTCAGGAGTGCAGGAGTATCACAGGAGCTGTGGAGATCAAACATTGTAAACCTGCCACTGCGGTTTAGTTTGAAGATAGACACAATGCTGGACTAACTCAGCGGGACAGGCAGCATCTCTGGAGAGAAGGAATGGGGGACGTTTCGGGTCGAGACCCTTCTTCTACCTTCTCAGGTCAGAGGGCAAAAAAGTGGCCGGGGAAATGTGAGCTAATGTGTGTGGGGGTTGCCACAAGGTAAGGGTGTACTCAATAAAGGGAAGGATAATCAAATGTGAGGCAAGGTTTTGGTGTGTATGTGCACAGGTTTAAAGGTGAGAGAATGGGTAAAATAAGGTGCTGATGAAGATGGAGCTAGTTTTTGCTTTGATTCACCGGGGCATGGAATACAAGAGTGGGTAGCTGATGTTACAACAGGATATATCATTAGGAGATACACAAAGCTGGAGTAACTCAGCAGATCAGACAGCAGGTCTGGAGAAAATAATTAGGTGATGTTTCGGGTCAAGTTCACTTCTCCAGTCTGAAACGTCACCTATTCCTTTTCTCCAGAGCTGCTGTCTGAACAGCTGAGTTACTCCAGCGGTTGTCCTGTCTATCTCCGGTTTTAAACCAGCATCTGCAGTTTATTCCCACACAGGATATATCATTAGTTTGGCCACAACTTGAGTGCTGAGTGCAGGTCTGGTCACCACTTTAAAGAAATTAGTGCCTGCACTAGGGAGAGTGCGGAGGAGATTTACATGGATGTTGACAGGACTGGGAAAATCAGGTGTGAAGCAACATTGAGTGGACTGGGGGTTGTTTCTTTGGGACAGGAGAGGCTGAGAGCAAACTAAACTGAGGTGCTTAAAATTATGATGAGTACCCATGTAGAATAAATCAGATGGGCCTCGAAAGAGCAAAAACAACAAAGCAGTAACTTGTTGAGCATTGCAAGGGAGTTGAGGACAAAGATCTTTTCCCCCAGAGGATGGTAGGGGTCTGGAACTCACTGCCAAATGGAGGAATAAGACAGATCCCTCCTCTCATTTACACGAGATGTGTGCTGGAGAGGCTACCACCACCAATACTATGGACCCAGTGCTGGAAGGTGGGGTAGGCTGCAGTTCTAACACGGTGGCCTCCTGAATTGTAATTTTTTAATGATTTCTGTGAAAACACTATCTAGGGCGGTCAGGGTGGCGCAGCGGTAGAGTTGCTGCTTTACAGCGCTTGCAGCGCCAGAGACCCGGGGTTGATCCTGACTACGAGTGCTCGTCTGTACGGAGTTTGTACGGTCTCCCCGTGACCGCGTGGGTTTTCTCCGAGATCTTCGGTTTTCTCCCACACTCCAAAAGACGTACAATGTTGTAGGTTGTAGGTTAATTGTCTTGCTTTACAAATTGTCCTTTGTGTGTGTCGGATGGAGTCAATGTGCGGGGATCGCTGGTCGGTGCAGACACGGTGGGACGAAGGGCCTGTTTCCGTGCTGCATCTCTAAACTAAACTAAATGTCGGAAGAAGAGTGAACCAGGCATAAAGTTGCCAGAGTTACAATTTCCTTTTTTTAAAGTTAAAAGGATGAGGACCATGTCCTGAGAAGCAGCAGAGATGTCCAACATTAACCCTGACGTCGGAGCCTCAACATCCCATTTCTCCTTCACAGAAGGCAAATTTACAAATGCCTTTCTTTCCCTCTTTGAAATCTAATTAAAACCATGGATTGTTATGGAAGCAGCACATCAGTCCTGCTCTTGCATGAGCTGATGCGCTGCTGATGATGCATCTTCAAACCTATAGGGATCGGTGCGTGGCTCTGTCCAGCACTTATAAATACACCCAACCACCGGGGAAGGAATTACAAGCAATAAAGTTCTGTAAATTCACAACCTCTCTACTAATTGGAAGCAGATGGCCCCTGCTAACGGACTTTGATTATTTCTAACTGATGGATACCCAATGGAATAAGTCGGAAACTAAATCCAGATGGCAGCCTTTTTAGCTTCTAACGTTCTATAGAGATGCTACAACAGTGGAGCTGAGGTAATAGATGTTTTTATATATTTAAATAATCATTCTGGTATCATGGGTGATCACGGGCAAGGGCAGGACCTATGTGGACCTACCACCTTGAAACACTTGCTCCACATCGATGCAGCTGAGTAGATTGCCATTGCCAGGACAATGTCTTTTGTGGAGAGAGTACAAGTTTTCAAAGGTGATCCAAGATTCATAGAAGGTAGACACAAATGCTGGAGAAACTCAGCGGGTGAGGTCTACTTTTCATGCAGAGCTTAGTGATTAACGGTGACCAGCTTCCTTTGTCGCCAGTGAGGCCAATGTAGGACCTTCCACAGCCCGGTGACAGAGGGTGGGAGGTGGGGGCACTCTTTGTGAGGTGGTCTGGTCCTCTGCCACCTAAATGAGGCCTTGCTCTCTCTCTCCCAGTGCATGGGCTTGAGGCTTGCTGAATGCTTCAAGCCAAGTCAGGTTTGCTGTCATCTGCACAAATATGGCAAGGTGCAATGAAAACCTTGCTTACCGAAGCATCACCAGCACATAGACTCAAACAACACACACAAACATTCATAATGTATAAATTACACATACATTCTGTTCCACTTGGGATTGAAATTCATGGGATGGGAATTCCTAGTTCTCCATCAGGAGTTTGTCTTTTTTCTGGAAGCATTTTCAAGAAGCACATCTCTGGAACTTTTCCTCTGCCTGCCCCCAATCTCTTCCCATAAGACAACTGGGAAGTGGCTGTCTGTTTCTGGAGCCTGGTGTCGGGTGTGCAGACGTCTAGTGAACTAACTGGGTGTAGCTGAGGTCTCGGCACAAGAGGGAAGACAAAGACTGGGTTCATTTATCCTACCAAAGTAAACCCAGAAAATGCTGGGAATACTTAGCGGGACAAGCAGCATCGATGTCAAGAGAAGCAGAAGATAGACACAAAATGCTGGAGTAACTCAGCGGGACAGGTAGCATCTCTGGAGAGAAGGAATGGGTGACGTTTCAGGACGAGACCCTTGGGTCTTACCTTCGATTTAAACCAGCATCTGTAGTTCTTTCCTAAACAATCTGTAGCCTTTTCCAGTTATTTTGTTGGTATCTCTCCAACGTCCTGAGATGCCTGCTGTAGGGAGGAGAGGTCTCGCTAGCATGCAGGAGGCTGGCATCACTGCCTGCCTGACAGACCGGGACTTTTGTGCCAAGTTCTGAAGTCCAAACATTTTGTTGCATCTGTCACCCAAAGGCTTGTGCATCGAAGTGTGGTGGCGAATCACATCATTCATGTCCGCCTTTGCCAAGCGGTGGCTCAGCTTGGCGATCTAGGGAGTTGTCCACCTTTTCCAGGACCTCACCATGAACCTGGAGGGTGGTGTGGCAGAGTGGGGGCAGGATGACAGAGGACCTTGCCTTGTTCACGTTGAGTGTCAGGTTGATCCTCATAGAATGGCATGTATAGTGGCTTCCATGTTAATACACATGCAAGCATTACCTGCAGCCCAACGTCTGAGGTCCGGGGCAGGGTCATGGTAACCGGCACACTTGTGCTCACTCCATGGATTTGCTTAGCCGAAATCATTCAGCTACCGAGAGCAGAGACAAGCCCAGATCCAGTGCAAGAGGCCCACTGTCCCAAGGCCCAGCCTGCATGTCAACAGCTTCAGATGTTGCAGACACTAGCCGGGTGCATCACAGATTGGGATCCAGTTCCTAGTGGGTGTGGAATAACAATGATCTCTGTTTGGCTTCATTTGGATACATCGTCATTTCCACTCCTTTTGGGACGCAACACATGATTTGAAATTGAACTTCACCCTCTCCTGATGCGCTAAAGACAAATAACTTGTATCATCTTCCAGTGAGTGACACAAGTCTGTGACACCAGCCATGTGTTGCATTCTATCGGCCTGTCCACACACTCACATGATGGGACGGACGTGAGAGACTTAGTGCGGAGTGTTGCCACTACATTACAGCAAGCAGCACCCGCTCACCCTCATCTCATTTCTGCTTTGCAATTATGGCAGGGATATAACTGGGCAGGCAGCCCTTCCTTCCCACAATATGGTCACAGAGCTACTGGAAGGATGTCGTTAGGCTGGTGAGGGAGACTCACAAGAATGTTATCAGGACTGGAGAACGTAAGTTATAAGGACGGAGAATCCCTTTTCTGCCTGACCCGCTGAGTTACCCTAACATTTGTGTCTATCTTAAGTTAAGGGAAGACTGTATACACTGCAACTTTTTTCCAGAGCTAAGGAGGCTGAGGGGTGACCTTATAGAGCTGTATAAAATCACGAAGGACATAGATATGGAGCATGGTCATGGTCTTATTGTCAGGATAGTGGAGTCCAAAACTAGAGGTTTAGGGTGAAAAGGGAAAGATTTAAAGGGGATCTGAGGGGCAACATTCACACATTGGGTGGCGGTGACATGGAATGAGCCGTCAGAGGAAGTGGTGGAGGCGTGTGCCATTACATACAGATATGTGAATAGAATAGTTTCTTTATTGTCATTGTAACATGAACCATGTACAACGAAATTTAAAAATGTCAGCCAGTCAGTGCACCATTCAAACATTTCTAAAAGCTAACGATACATACAAGGTAAAATATTAAAAAAGATAAACTAAAATAAATATAATGAAAATAGCACGCATAAACACCCAACCCTACATCCTTCTGTGGATTTCACAGTGTACCACAGTCCCTTAGTATGTATCGCCCCTGCGTTCCTTGGCAGCTACATTTAGTGCCTTTATAGCAGTGGGGTAAAAACAGTTTTTAAGTCTGTTTGTCCTTGTCCTTGTAGATCTGTACCGCCTGCCTGACGGCAACAGTTCAAACAGGGAGTGTCCGGGGTGGGAAATGTCCTTTATAATACTCTGGGATTTTTTGATGCAGCGGGAACTGTGTAAGTCCTCCAAGGTAAGGAGGGGGCAGCCGACAATCCTCTGGGCGTTGTCAATGGCCCTCTGGAGCGCTTTCCTCTGAGCCGCTGTGCAGCTGGTGTACCACACGCATACACAGTATGTTAGGATGCTCTCAATGGAGCACCGATAAAAGGACAGCAGCAGTCTCTGAGTGATGTTATTCTTCCTGAGCACCCTCAGGAAGTGCAGTCTCTGCTGGACCTTTTTCAGCAGCGCAGAGGTGTTCACGCTCCACGTCAGGTCCTCCTCAATATGGATTCCCAGGAAGTGGAAATCCGCCACCCTCTCCACACAGTCCCCTCTGATAATTAATGGTACCATGTCCGTTTTATTCTTCCTGAAGTCTATTATTATTTCCTTTGTCTTTAAGGTGTTGAGGAGCAGGTTATTTTCTCCACACCACACTGTCAGCTGCTCCGCCTCATCCCGGTAGGCGTACTCGTGCCCCCCGGAGATGAGTCCCACCACCGTAGTGTCATCCGCAAATTTGACAATGGTGTTGCTGTGGTGGGCGGGGGTGCAGTCATATGTGTAGATGGTGTAGAGCAGGGGGCTCAGCACGCAGCCCTGTGGAGAGCCGGTACTGAGGCTGAGGGCCGTGGATGTGTGATGGCCCACTCTGACTCTCTGGCTGCGACCCGACTGGAAGCTATTTATCCACATGCAGGTGGAGTGTGGAAGTCCCAAGTCCCCCCAGTTTGTCCACCAGTTTGTGGAGAAGGATGGTATTAAAAGCAGAGCTGTAGTCCACAAAGAGCATCCGCACCTAGCTCCCCCGCTGCTCCAGGTGGGACAGTGCAGCATGTGCATGGCTAGGAAAGGTTTTGAGGGATTTGGGCCAAACATAGGCAAATGGGATTAGTTCATGCAGGTAACCTGGTCAGCATGGACATTGGGCCGAAGGGCCTGTTTCCTTCCTATATAACACTACGAGTCTATCTCTTAACATTGCAGGAGTTGCGGAGATCTGAAGCTTAAATGTCTCAGCAACATTCAACCTCAAGGTAGTGAAGTCAAGAGAGTTTTGTTGTCGTATGTCCCCATACAGGACAATGAAATTCTTACTTTCTGCAGCATAACAGGAACGTAAACTAAGTACTCAGTGGAAACCATTATATAACAAAAAGTTCAATACATTTTCAAAAATCAGATAGGCATTAGGCTTATAATATCTGGAGGTCATTGTGGGATCTTTACCACCCAGTCTACCAGGGACCAGGATCTTATACCAGTGGCTGGCAGAAGAGGTCTGACATTGTCTGAAGTGTCTGATATTATCCATGGATGCTCCTGTCCCAGAGGTTGGCATCCCACCTACTCACCTGGACTTCTGGCCTGGACTAGGTGGAATAGCTCAGGGGTGTGTGGGGTGGGGAAGTTGCATCAAAGCCTTAAAGGGATGGACAAGATCACAATCTTGCTTAAAAACAAATTGGCAGTGGTCCAGGCTGCCCCTGCCCCCACCCTCTCTCTCTCAATCTTTAACGAGCCCACTTTATAAAGATTAGAGAATAATTCACAGCACAATAACTCTGCAAATTTCCCTTTAATACATACACCCACCCAGTTAGCAACGAAGATGACAGAGAAACGTGCATAATAAAATGTGGAATTCAGTGATTCCTTCTAGGCATCAGGCATGCGGGTCTGGAAAGGGGTTGAGGAAGCTGTTGTGATTCTAAAGCAAATGTCGACACAAAATAAGTGGATCTTCATTCTGCCTCATTGATTTCCTCATGAAGCTTTGCTGGCACGGGGCCGTTACATTGGCAAGGACATGGATGGGATGCCTGGTTCAGTGCTTTGCTGATTGCCTAGTGATTATCTACACATCTTCATGGCCCAAATGTACTGGTGGCAGGGCTGTGTGCTACACTGTGTGCAGTTGCTGCCACCTGCAGGTTGTCTCTCACACTGCAGCACAATGCCTTCAGTGAATGAAAATCCAAAACTGCAGATTCTGGAAATTCAAAGAAAAGCCGAGAGTGCTGGTAAACGCTCAGTTTTCAGCTGCTTTACCTTTGTCAACTGTTTCTCTCTCCACAGCTGCTGCCTGGTCTGCTGAGTCAGCTACTACCAGCGGGCCACTCCCAGACCACCAGGTTCAGGAACAGCTACTTTTCTACAACCATCAGGTTCTTGAACTGACCCGCACAAGCCTACTCCTGCCTCAGCAATGGAATACTACAGATCAAAGATCATGAAGCTCGATGATCTTTGCTACAGACCTCCTCTTGCACGACCACAGACTTATTGTCTAATTGTGTTTTGCACTAATGTCGGCTTTTTGTAGTCTTATTTTCACTGTTCTTTGCATGAACTGTTTATTTTTCACTGCCCTTATGTGTAATCTAAGTATAATTAAATCTTGTGTATTGTCCATGTGCCTTGTGTATTTGACAATGGACTCAATGAAATATTTTGTGTCAAGCTGCTGCTGTTGAACCAGTTGACTCCCAGCTTCATGTTTCATTCATTTGTTCTATATCTCGTTACATCACTGTCTTTTTTTTGATAAAAATACATCTCTTGATGCTCCTGAAACATCATCAGTGATGTAACCTGGGGTCATTGGGTGTTTCGGGTCTTTCAACATCAAACACCCTCACCCAGGCGACCCAGCCGTGGTTGATCAGACCACGACTTGTGTTCAGGTGGCATTCGCTCCTCTCCATGGACCTCGTCTCCTGATCCAGAGCCATCTCGAGGCCTTCTCCGCTGCCTCTGTGGTGTCCTTGACGACTCTTCGCCTCACCACTCCGTTGATGCCCTGTGCATTCAAGGCTTTGTAGAGCGATTGCCCTGCAAAACCTCTGCAGCCAACCTCGATGGGCATACACCTTGCCTTCCAGCCCTGCTTACAGGCAGTCTATGACCAGCTCTTCATACTTGGTCATCTTCCTCTCGTGGGCCTCCTCCAGATGGTCCTCCCATGGCACTGTCTATATCTCTCGTTTCCCTTTCCCCTGACTAGTATGAAGAAGGGTCTCGACCCAGAACGTCACCCATTCCTTCTCTCCAGAGATGCTGCTGCCTGTCCTGTTGAGTTACTGCAGTATTTTTGTGCCTATCTTCAGTTTAAACCAGTATCTGCAGTTCCCTCCTACACAATCAGGATAGCACAAAGCTCTAACTCAGGAAGTCACTCTTCGCCAGCCTGACTGTAAAATGATTGAGAATGTTTCAGATAAGACGAATGCTGAAGACACAGGATTGGGCCCATATCAGGAGAAGAAGTCAAAGTGCAAAACTTCACACTTGCTCGGGTTAGACAATAGACAACAGGTGCAGGAGTAGGCCATTCGGCCCTTCGAGCCAGCACCGCCTTTCAATGTGATCATGGCTGATCATCCCCAATCAATACCCCGTTCCTGCCTTCTCCCCATATCCCCTGACTCCACTATCTTTAAGAGCCCATCTGCCATCACATCACCCGTTTCTGTAACCAATCTATATCTTGCTCTACCCTCTGATAGCCGCCTTCATTGTCTGCAACTCCACTAATGTATGTGTCATCTGCAAACCTACCAACCCGCCCATCTCCATTTTCATCCAGGAAAGACACAAAGTGCTGGAGCAACTCAGCAGGTCAGGCAGCATCTCTGGAGACCATGAATAGGTGATGTTTTGAGTTGGGACCCTTCTTCAGACGGATTGTAGTGGGGGGGGGAGGAGGGATTGATTGGACAAGTGCCAGAGATGAAAAGTTCATCCAAGTCAGAACACCACTGGAAACAGACCTCCAGCCAGAATGATGCACTTCCAGGCACAATGCAGTCTCGCCCTGAAGCATGGACCCTCGCACTGCATGCACAGAAGCTGCCTGACCCGCTGAAGTTCTCCAGCCCTCTGCTTTTTGCTGCAAACACACTACCCTTGCACGAATACACTTCCAAATGAATTACAGGCCAGGAATACGTTGCTTGTTCTTTGGCAGAGTCTCAGTGTGACGTAATGAGCTGTACGGCAGGTTGATGCCGGCAGTGGGTTGGTTTATTCTGAATAAATAGCAGATGAGACTTCTTCCTGCTCGTCTAGACGGGCAGGAACTGAAGGCAGCGGCCCACAGATTGCTCACGGACACCGTGTGGTACAGTCCAACTCAATACTTATGGACTCATTGCCATCTTCAAACAGAAATGACATAAACCAGATGCTGAAGCAGAAGATTGGGCCCGTGCCTGGAGAGGAAGTCAAGCCAGCCCTGGGATTCTGTCCATCTCCTTGTCGACAGATCTCCCTCCTCACTGATAGCAAATCAGTCAGGACATTGACCGAGGGAGAACACTGGTGGGACACCACGACCTGCCCTTGCTGCTAGTTCTCATGCCCCTCACAGACCTTTCCCACCACCTCTCCATTCCCGCTCGCTCCATTCCTCTATCAGTACTTGTACATGATTGTCCTGCCTGTTGCTCCTCTTCCCCATTAGACCACCACACCAGAATGCGTGCGCATTATTCCGAAACATGCCCAAAGTGGATCTACATCAGCGTTGGTACTTAAAACCATGAAGGGAATATTAGAGGAGAAGCATTAAAAGCTTGGCTTGAAGAACTGGGTAGTTCATAAGTTCATAGGTTATATGAGCAGAATTAGGCCATTCAACCCATCAAGTCTACCCCACCATTCAATCATGGCTGATCTATCTTTCCCTCTCACCCCCATTCTCCCTAGAACCCCTGACAACCGTACTAATCACAAATCTTTCAACCTCCACCTTAAAAATATCAATTGATTTGGCCCCCATTGCTGTCTGTGCAATGAATTCCACGGACCCCCCACCCTAGGGGGACTAAATAAATTCCACCTCATCTCCTTTCTAATCCAGATCCTTTTATTCTCAGGCTATGGCCTCTGGTCCTGGACTGGTAACGGGAACTAGTAATTAATTCCCACTAGTACTGGGAACAACAGTTTCTCTTTTTCTGCACCTTCCACACAGTGCCCACAGCACTAACCTGCAGAAGCGATGGGTGGACACAACCCTGTCCTCACCAACAGAGCTGTTGTAGAGATGGTCGACAGCTTCAGGCTCCTCAGCAACCTAGCCTGGTCCCTTCACAAACAAGTGCAACAGCATATACTTCAGCCTCTCGCATGATTTGGCATGTCCACGAGGATTGTCTCAAATACCTACAGATGCGCTATAGAATGTGTTCTGGGGGGGGATGCATCTCAGCCTGGTGTGGAAACTGCTCTGCTCTTGACCACCTGAACCTGCAGAGGGTGGTGAACACAGCCTAGTCCATCACAAGCCCGTCACTTCCTTCCATCCAGTCCATCTTTGTAGTTCTTGGGCAGAGATGGTCTAAGCTGAAGTGAGTTGGAGGGGTGTCGAGAGCGAATTCCAGCGGTGTGGGCCATTAATAACAATCCACAGACACACACAACTCAATTACTTAAAATCTCCACTGATGCAAGGTCTCAAACAAAAACATTGACCATTTATTTGCCTTCATAGATGCATCATCATCATCATCATCGCTAAAACATCAACGGGCACCGTGCCTTACAATGCTACGTACGACAGTACAATCAATCAAAGATTGTCATTCAAAAATACACCAACAAATGCAAGTCTGAACGAAATTTCGTTGCATCTGGCTCGCCGTGCAACATAAAGTAACAAAAGGATAAAATAGATAAAAGGATAAAATAGATAATAGTGGCGGCACATTATATGGAATTCAAGAGTCTGATGGCTCGGGGGAAGAAGCTGCTGCAAAACCTGGCCGTTCTGCTCCTTATACTGCGATACCTTTGCCCGAGGGCAGCAGAGTGAACAGTCCATGATGGAGATGTGTGGGGTCTTCTATAATGCTGTTGGCCTTGGACAAGCAACGTTTGCACGCAGTGCCCCGGATTGAAGGAAGAGAAGTCCCTATGATTTTTTCAGCCGTCCTCACCACTCTCTGCACGGACTTCCAGTCGGAGGCTTTGCAGTCCCCAAACTAGACAGAGATGCAGCTGGTCAAAATGCAACTTC
Source organism: Amblyraja radiata (assembly GCF_010909765.2). Taxonomy (NCBI): domain Eukaryota; kingdom Metazoa; phylum Chordata; class Chondrichthyes; order Rajiformes; family Rajidae; genus Amblyraja; species Amblyraja radiata. The sequence continues at coordinate 12,172,833 of NC_045989.1, forward strand.
TACCGAAGTGTGGATGGCCGTTGGCTCGCTAGGAGCTCATCCGCCCTTAGACAGGTCTTGTTTTTGGTCCTGCTGGGGGTCCACAGTCCCCTCCTCACCTGGAAAAACCAGATGGGGGAGACGGTTTAGTCGCCGAATACACTGGGGGTGAGTGGAGAATACACTGGGGGTGAGTGGAGAATACACTGGGGGTGAGTGGAGAATACACTGGGGGTGAGTGGAGAATACACTGGGGGTGAGTGGAGAATACACTGGGGGTGAGTGGAGAATACACTGGGGGTGAGTGGAGAATACACTGGAGGTGAGTAAAGGTGAGAGGAGGAGGTGAGAGACAAATCAGGGCCAGCAACAGATGACCTCTGTTTTAAGGTTGGCTGAGGGGAAAATGTTGAACATTCGAGTATTCCCCCTCTCCTCAAAAGAGCTGGATGGTCAGTGATGAGAGTGCTCAGTCCCATCTCTCTGGGCAGAGCCACACTACCCAGCTGCTGAACTGGTGAGACCTTTGCTTTTGGATTCTACTCACCAGCCACAACTAACACAGGTCATTCATAAAAACTTCCCTTCAAATAACTTTGAGTAACCCTTGCATCCCCCCCCCCCCCTCTCTGTGTCCCACCCCCACCCTAGTCATTGTGCATTTCACTGGCATCCTGGTGAGTTTCATTGTCTCTATAACTCATTATTACCCAGCCCGTAGTCAATAATGGACCGTTTCATTGATCATTATTGCTTTTTTTGCAATGCTTTCATTCATCTGTGCTTTATCTATCTACATCACTGTCTATATCTCTCATTTCCCTTTCCCCCAGCTCTCAGTCTGAAGAAGGGTCCCCACCCAAAACCTCACCCATTCCTTTTCTCCAGAGATGCCGCTTGACCCGCTAAGTTACTCCAGCTTTTTGTGTCGATCTTCACCTAATCTCACCTACGATCTTCACCTATTCATGGGGTAACTTCTAGGGAGTGCATACTGTCGTTGTGTCCTTGGGCAAGACACTTCACCTACCTTTGCCTGTGTGTGAATGTGTGTGAGTGACTGGTGGTGGTCGGAGGGGCCGTAGGCGCAGATTGGCAGCCACGCTTCCGTCAGTCTGCCCCAGGGCAGCTGTGGCTACAGAAGTAGCTTACCACCACCGAGTGTGACTGAGGAGTGAATGAATAATGCGATGTAAAGCGCCTTGAGTATTAGAAAGGCGCTATATAAATCCCATCCATTATTATTATTATTAATCTAAACACGTCTAAATCCACCTGTATTGTAAAACGTTTCAGTTCCATGTTCCCCCTTTGTTAAATGTCTGTTTGTAACTCTTGAGCTGTGCGTTTAGCAGTGTTTGTGTTGTGACCTCTGGCTAACTATCTAAACAAGTCTCTTGCTTTCTGAACTGACAGATCCAATTTTAATGTGGCAGAGCTGAGACCCTTAAACATCCTGTCTGGTTAACCTTTCCTGATTCAGACCACTTCCCACATCCGATCTTGAACGCAAAGAAACTAAAGGAGTGAAGGCATCCAGGGCTGCATAATCAGGTAACAGTCAAAGTCCTTTGAGCTTTTAATTCAGACAGAATGTTTTGTCAGCACCATATTGAACCAATAAACGATAAATTGACACCATGTGCAATGCAAGACCCGAAGGCTATTCACCAGAGTGAAAGAACCATAAACTAAGTTTAGTGAAGGAACGACATGTTCACATTTATCAATTATGGAGGGGAAAAGCTCCTTATTAAAATCAAGAATCCTCAGCAAAGAATTTAGTCCAAACCTCTGGGCTTGGCTTCCTATCTTTGGATATTTTGTTGTCCGTAATCATGGGGCCGATCTAACTGCAAGCCTGATTAACGCAGGCAAAGACAATTAAAAGGTAATGATGAATCAGTAGGGAATTGGAAGGAAGTATTTGTGGTTTGCAGGCTGAAGCCAAGATGAGATCAACAGGTTGCCCTCGTTCTTGGTCCAACTAAGTCGAGAGCGGCATGGTGTGCTACTGCACTCAGCTATCAAACCACTTGAAAGGGCTTTGCAGAAATGGTCTGGAACAACATCTTTCCGCTCGGTCATTGAGGCTTCAATGTTATATTGTGATGATGAATGTTTCTGAAACCACCAAGCCATCTGCTCCTCATTAGCTCCTCCAGCTGGGATGGCAGGCGGCCAACAGTGAGGCTAACCTTGTGAGGTTTGCCCACATCAAGCGCCATCTCTCCCTGCCCGCACGGACCAGCTATGCTTCATTACAGCATACCAAAAAAAAAGTTAAAGGAAACACGGGTTTCTGCATCCGAGCGTGAAGCACATTTATGAGACTTTTATCTCCGTCCATCTACTCAGCTGCAAACACATGTGGATATTGTAACCGATCATTTCAAAGTTATCCGTCAGCTAATTCATAAGTTTATGGAGCAGATTGGTTCTGAGATGCATAATGGGTCTCAGTATCACCCTCCAGGGCTAGTTTTCAATGCAAACACCTCCACTAGTCTGAAGAAGGGTCTCGACACGAAACATCACCCATTCCTTCTCTCCAGAGATGTTGCCTGAGCCACTATGTATTTTGTGTCTATCTTCGGTGCAAACAAGCATCTGCAGTTCCTTTCTACTCCACTTGGAGAACACCTTCAATACTCCTAAACCAAATGTCACAAGATGCTTGCTCGCATAATATCAAACAAAATGTGACTCCCAGCTACGGAAGCAGATATATGGACAACTACTGTACCAGATCAGATTGTTAAGGAGCGGCAAAGGATTATAGAGAAGGGCAGTGATGGTATGGACTCCTATATATCGGCGAGACCAAATGCAGACTGGGCGATCATTTCACTGAAGGCCTTTGCTCAGCCCGCCTTGGCCTCCGCAATCTCCCAGTTGCCAAACACTTTAACTCCCCTTCCAATTCTCATACTGACCTCGCAAATGATGTGATTATTCTCTCTTCTCCCCCTCCTGCCAGGCACAAGATATAACAGCTTGACAGCATGTACAACCAGATTCATGAACAGGAAGGGGACGATCAGAAGGGTTTAGAGGATTATGAGCCAAATGCAGGTAAATGGGACTAGCTCCGAATACCGACAGGGTTGGTATGGTCAAGGTGGGCTTACGAGTCTGTTTCTGTGCATCAGTCGCCACATCTTTTGCATTTAAGAAACAGTTAGATCAGCACATGGATAGGACCGATTTGGAATGATATGGGCCAAACGCAAGCAGGTGGGACTACTTAGCTGGGGCATGTTGACCGGTGTGGGCAAGTAGGGCCGAAGGGCCTGTTTCTATACTGTATCACTCTATGACTATGTGACTCTATTACAACTTGGGTTACACTTCAAATGTACCTCATTGGCTGAGAAAGCCCCTGGCTATGAGTTTGTAAAAGGTGCAAAAACTATTTCTAAATTCCATTCACTGACATTATAGAATCTAGATCAGTATCGATAGGGGGTTGAATCCACTTTACCGTCGTACAAACCCAGACTACCCTAGACTCTCTGGTAATTAATTAAGTGCCTCAGAGCCGGTCTCCGGCACTGCCTTCCATTCACCTCAGCCCAATGGCGATTGCATTGGCAATCCCTCACCATCCTCATTGCATCAGTGGCACAGCGCCAGAGACCCGGGTTAGATCCCGACTACGGGTGCTGCCTGTATGGAGTTTTACGTTCTCCCTGTGACCATGTGGGTTTTTTCCGGGTGCTCCGGTTTCCTCCCACACTCCAAAGACGTACAGGTGTGTAGATTAATTGGCTTTGGTAAAATTGTAAATTGTCCCTAGTGTGAAGGACAGTGTTAATGCCCCTGTCCCACTTAGGAAACCTGAACGGAAACCTCTGGAGACTTTGCGCCCCACCTAAGGTTTCCGTGCGGTTCCCGGAGGTTTTTGTCAGTCTCCCTACCTGCTTCCACTACCTCCGGCAACCACCTGCAACCTCCGGGAACCGCACGGAAACCTTGGGTGGGGCGCAAAGTCTCCAGAGGTTTCCGTTCAGGTTTCCTAAGTGGGACAGGGGCATTAGTGTACGGGGATAGCTGGTCGGCACAGACTCAGTGGGCTAAAGGGATGCAACTAATCAGGCGAAGATGCCAGCTAGCCTCACAATCGGCAGCTATAACCCTGGTACACCAGCTATCTGATACCTCCCTGCTTTAGGACTGAAGCTCTTGGCTTCCGACTCCAAGCCAGAACCATCGTAGCAACGTTCTGTGGCCACCCCCCACATTGATCCAAACCACTGCATATCCACGGCCAAGACATTCAAGTGGCTGCAGGTCTCGGCAAACTGTTGAGAACCAAGTGTTCCATAGCAGTTGGAGTCGGGTTGCAATACAAGGGCTGGCTTGGATGTGAAACTTTCCACTGCCAAGTGAGAGAAGCAGAGGGGAGAGGAAACCAAAGTGGGGTCAGTCAGTGAAAGGTGGTGACAGGGAAGGCAGTGCCGAGTGGTAGCAGGTTCAGCAGCAACCTTCTCAAGGGAAGACTTGCAATGCCCTGACGGCTGAGACCGCAGAGCTCGTTCAAACAGTTGCAACAGTCACAATGGGCAATGTAGCCTTCTGCAGGACAGGATAACATTCCCACATTCTTCAGTGGACTCAAATTGCACATCTAAAACCTGGGAATAGGATACACATAGGTTGTGAGGGAAGGTTTTCCACAGGCCAAAAGGCTGGTGTAGTCAGGATAGTGTAGGCAAGGAATTGCAGATGCTGGTTTCAACCGAAGATGGCCACAAAATGCTGGAGTAACTCAGCGAGACAGGCAGCATCTCTGGAGCGAAGGAATGGGTGACGTTTTGGGTCGAGACCCTTTTTAAGACTCTAAAAGGGTCTTGACCCGAAACGTCACCCATTCCCTCTCTCCAGAGGTGCTGCCTGTCCCGCTGAGTTACTCCAGCAGGATAGTATTGAGATTGGCATCTGGGGAAATAACTTGGAAGGTGTGGAGAAAGAGCAGGGGAACGGGACGACTACCACAAATCTCTTGCAGGTTATTTGATTTCCTCACGACATGGCAGAAGGCCATTTGGCCCATCGAGTGGCTGGCTCAGAGCAATCTCGAAAGTCTCCTTTGCTCAGTGTTTCCCTGTGTAACCTAATCACTCTGACATTCCCGTCAACTCCCCCCAGATTCTACCACTCACCCACACCGCGGCCGATTAACCTTCCAACCTGCAGGTTTTTTCCCCATTGTGTAACACCACATGGTCATAGGGGGAACCTGCAAGCTCCACACAGGCAGCAGCCGAGGTCAGGTGTGGCAGCAGCACTACTGGGCTGCCTTTCGTCAGAGTTAAATTATTTCTGCTTTTCCCCCACAGTTCGTACAAATTCATGAGAGGAATAGATCAGGTAGACGCACAGAGTCTCTTGCCCAGAGTAGGGGAATCAAGAACTCCTGGATATAGGTTTAAGGTGAGCGGGAAAACATTTAATAGAACCTGAAGGATGTGTGGTGGGTGCGTAGACTGGCGGCGCGACTCACCCGTTGCAGCGGCCCCTACAGCCTGTCTTTTTTTTATTTTTTGTCTAGTTAAATGTAGTGTTGGTGTTTTTTAATACTGGTTTTAAATGTGTATATGTGGGGGGGGGGGGGGGGGGCAGGGGGAAACTGTTTAAAATCTCTTCCCTGTCTGGGAGATCCGACCTTTTCCCTGTCGGGTCTCCGTTGTCGTTGGGGCCTAGCACCGTGGAGCGGCCTCCAACCTGAACGACCTGGGGGCTCGGGAGACTGCGGAGCTGTGGACTACTCACCATCGTGGGGCTGGCCGGCCTCGGAACGTGGGGAGCGGTGGTGACTCGCTGCTGTGACTCGACTCCTGGGGCTCGGAGGCTCCAGCAACGCAGCCGCAGGTCCGGTGGACTGGGACATCGGGAGCTCACGGGTCCGGGGGAGAGAGAGACCGCTTCCCGGAGCTCCCGCAACGCGACTTCTCCAGCCCGTGTCGCGGGGTTTGGAACGACCCGGAGCGGGGAAGTACATCACCCGGCACGGCTTCATGGCCGTGGGACATTCCAGCGCCCGCCGGGGGCTCCAACATTGTGACTTTTAGACCGGGAGCGGGGCCGTAAATCGCCCGGCACGGCCTAAAATGGCCGTGGGACTTAGCATTGCCCGCCTGGGGCTTGGACATCGGGAGAGACATGGAGAACAGGGGAGAGAAAAGACTTTGCCTTCCACCACAGTGGGTTCACTGTGATGGATGTTTGTGTGAATTAAATTGTGTGTATGTCTAGGAATTGTATGGCTGTGGAAACAGAATTTCGTTTGAGCCTCACTGAGGCTCAAATGACAATAAAAGGTATTGTATTGTATTGTATTGGAACGAGCTGCCGGAGGAGGCAGTTGAGGCAGGTAGTAAAGAAACATTTGGACAGGTACATGGATAGGACATGTTTAGAGGGATATGGGCCAAATGCAGGCAGGTGAGACTAGTGTAGATGGGACATGTTGGTCAGTGTGGGCAAGTTGGGCCAAAAGGCCTGCTTCCACGCTGTATCACTCTATGACTAAATGAGATGCTGTCGGGCCAGCATTCCCTGTTTTGATCTCAGGCTTCCAGCATCTGCCACGCTTTAGTTTCATGGTCGAATGGCTCTGCTCAGATCAGTAAAGGTTGAAAGACTGAGTGGCTTCCATCCATGCTGTAGAAATGCTGATTTAAACTGGGGCTCAATGCCCGAGATTGAAGGTGTGACTGACCGTCTGGTAACCAAGATAACTGCTCCTACTGGTGATCAGAGTTTCACCAGCTTACAGACCTTCAACAGTCAATGCAGAGACAAACTGTGAACACCAAAGTCAAGACAAATCAAGATTATCATTATATCCAAAATGATGGTACAGGTACAATGAACAGGCTGGAGAAGTTCTGGTGTACCAGAACTGCACACAGGACTACAAGTGCAACTTAACCCGTGGTTTGTAAAGTTGGAACATAACTTCACACCCTGACCTAGGAAGGCACGCACTGTGGACTTCAACCCCAGGAACTCTCTGATCAATATTCCCCTAATGTCCTACCATGCCTTGTGATTATCCTACCTATATTTAACTTTAGTTTAGTTTCGAGATACAACATTGCAACAGGCCCTTCGGCCCACCGAGTCTGCACCGACACACATTAACCATACATACTGTCCCACACACACTAGGGACAATGTTATATTTATACCAAACCCAATTAACCTGCAAACCTGTACCTGGAGTGTGGGAGGAAACCGAAGATCTTGGAGAAACCCCACAAGGTCGCAGGGAGAATGTACAAACTCCGTACAGACTTTACCTGTGGTCGGGATCGAACCCGGGTCTCCGGCGCTGTAAGGCAACAACTCTACCGCTGCACCACCATGCCGCCCATTGTTCAAAGAAAAGTGGAAAGCACAATTTGGATATTTTTCCTTGCTTGCAATGATCTTTAGTTTGTGACGGGCACTGTTGAACTTGGCAGACCTACTGTTGGCAAACCTGCACCATATCCCACACACAGGAATCCCCCAAAATAAAATAAATGATACTTTATCAAAGATGCCAAGTTTCCAGAGAGTTAGAAGTGCCTAAAGCAGAGCTTACACCATCATGATTCTGTAGGCACCTAATGCCTCATTAAATCAGCAGGATTTATTCATACTTGGCAGAACCTGAGAAAGAAAAATAACCTGCCTGTTTTACACAACCTGAAATATTTCCCAGCGCTGGAAGCAATTTAACACATAACATTAGAAGCCCGTCAGAACATGTAATGTTTTGCACGGGTTGAATTAACAGGATTCCTGGAGACCAAGTCTGAGGGAATGCTGTGTCCACATGGCCGACTGCCCAACCCAGACACATTCACACTGCAGGCAAAATAAAACATGCAGATGCTGGAAACCTGAAATAAAAGCAGAAAATGCTGGAAACACTCAGCAGGTCAGGCACGGTCTGTGGAGAGAGAAAGTGAGTCTACATTTCAGGTCGATGATCTTTAGGTGTAGGGGTGTGTAGGTGTGGAACTGTGTAGGTGTGTAAAGATGTTTGTGTGTGGGGAGGTGTGCGCAGAGATGAGTGTGCATGTAGGAGAGTGATGATCAGACTGTGCAAAGTGCCTATCCAATTGAGTTCCACTTGAATCGCTACATTCTTAAGCAATCAATGGTGTGTCAAGTGTTCACATGGGTGATAAAGGCGCTGAAAAAATAAGTTAATTCTTTAATCTATGGAAATATAAAATTCAAGTGATAGGATTAATAAAATGGTTAAATAGCAGTGCTGATCATTAAGATAAAATTCTGCATCAGCATCAGTCTGTCTGTGGTGATTTATTATTCCTATCGAGCCCTAGCCATTCCTGTACTGGGACCTCTGGGACCTCCAGTCATGAATTAACATCTGTATCACCAATACCAAAGGGGTAATTACCTTGATTCCACCAGCAGAGTGTGATCGTGTTACACCAGTTCAAATCAAACCACATGCAAACTGAGGCACTCGAGACCAAAGGATGAATGTTACATTCTATTGAAGATTTAAGCAGTGTTCCGGATCTCCCAAAGCATTTGGCAGCCAAGTACTTTTCAAGTGCTGTCGTTGCAGTGAGGTCCGCAACACAGCAGCCAGACTGTAGTTGGCCTGCTCCCAAACAAAGCAATTTCTTCAACGGCACCTCCTAACTCTGTGGCCTCTGGGAGTTCAGACACTGGGACGAGGGAAAACCATCACCTGAAGATCACTCACAATAAGAATAAGGGGTAGGTCATTTAGGACAGAGATGAGGAAAAATGTTTTCATCCAGAGAGTTGCGAGTCTGTGGAATTCTCTGCCATGAGGGCAGTGGAGGCCAAAACACTGGATGTTTTCAAGCGAGAGTTAGATTTAGCTCTTAGGGCTAATGGAATCAAGGGATGTGGAGGAAAAAGCAGGAACAGGGTACCGAATTTAGATGTTTAAGAAGGAACTGCAGATGCTGGAAAATCAAAGGTACACAAAAAAGCTGGAGAAACTCAGCGGGTGCAGCAGCATCTAGGGAGCGAAGGAAATAGGCAACGTTTCGGCCCGAAACGTTGCCTATTTCCTTCGCCCCATAGATGCTGCTGCACCCGCTGAGTTTCTCCAGCTTTTTTGTGTACCTACTGAATTTAGATGATCAGCCATGATATATTGAACGGCGGTGCTGAATCGAAGGGCCGAATGGCCTACGCCTGCACCTATTTTCTATGTTTCTATAACACCGAACTGGAAATACACCACTTTGTTTGTTTACCTAATCCTGGATCACCCATCTGTGTGAATACCTTCCACACAGCCTGCAGTGGCTTGTGAGGGGGCAACACAGCTGAATATGTTTTAATCAGAAGATAGACACAAAATGCTGAAGTAACTCAGCGGGACAGGCAGCATCTCTGGAAAGAAGGAATGGGTGACATTCAGGTCAGGTCTGCTGAGTTACTCCAGCATTTTGTGTCTATCTTCAGTATAAATCAGCATCTGCAGTTCCTTCCTACGCATATGTTTAAATCAGGTTGGCAGCTGCCCCGATTCAGAACTGTCCTGCTGCTGAAGATAACGTTGTGTCTATCATCGAATGGAGAACAGACATGGTCTCACTTTAACATTCGGCCAAAAGGCAGGATCCCGAATACCATAGCAGTGGGTTGTCAGTGGTGGAGACCAAGTTATTGGGTGCTTTTAAAGCAGAGATTGATAGGTTCTTGATTAGTAAGGGTGTCAAAGGTCACGGGGAGAAAGCAGGAGAATGGAATTGAGAAGAAAAAGATTGAATGATCGAACGGCAAAGCAGACACAATGGGCCGAATGGCCTAATTTTTATGATCTTAAGTCAGCCTGGATTCAGAGAACAGGCATGGGCATGCAGATATCCATGGTCTTGTTCCATTCTGGTGCAATATGAACAGCATTATTATCACTTCAAATATTCAGCATATCACTGTCAAATGATAGGTGTTTCCATTGAATCGGTGGAGTTCCACAAGATTTAGAGAGCAAAGACACTGCTCACTTTCGATTGAATGCCAACTTTCAGTATAACAAGGACATCTAGTTACAATGGCAATTGAATGAGGTGTTAGAAACATAGAAAATAGGTGCACTTTAAATTCGGCCCTTCGAGCCTGCACCGCCATTCAATATGATCATGGCTGATCATCCAACTCAGTATCCTGTACCTGCCTTCTCTCCATACCCCCTGATCCCTTTAGCCACAAGGACCACATCTAACTCCCTCTTAAATATAGCCAATGAACTGGCCTCAACTACCTTCTGCGGGAGAGAATTCCAGAGATTCACCACTCTCTGTGTGAAAAATGTTTTCCTCATCTCGGTCCTAAAAGATTTCCCCCTTAACCTTAAACTGTGACCCCTTGTTCTGGACTTCCCCAACATCAGGAACAATCTTCCTGCATCTAGCCTGTCCAACCCCTTAATAATTTTGTAAGTTTCTATAAGATCCCCCCTCAATCTTCTAAATTCTAGCGAGTACAAACCGAGTCTATCCAGTCTTTCTTCATATGAAAGTCCTGACATTCCAGGAATCAGTCTGGTGAACCTTCTCTGTACTCTCTCTATGGCAAGTGTTATGCAAGAGGAGCAGAAAATGCAATTTTAATTCCACTTTATTAAGTAACGGAGAGGAGAGGTGAAGGACATTAAATGTTGGTGTTCCACAATGGGTCCAAAGGTGCAGAATCTTACAGCAATCTCTTGTTTTTATTCTTCAAATCTCTTATAACTCCTTTGCTTCTTTCCCACACCACTGGTTTGGAACAGAATATTGTTTCAAGGGAACTGCAGAGGCAGGAATTATCCACATCAACAAACGGCATCCAAAGCAAAGACCAAGTGCATGATAGTAACCCGATTGCAAGTCATTCAACCAAAAAGGAGTGGAGGAAATATGAATTAGATTGGAAGTGACGCAACCTGCACAACCCTAACCACAACCCCAGCTCAGCACTGAACCATGACAGATTTTGCACTAGTTTGCTCTGTATACTTTGGCTTACACTAAGATAGCCTAGATTACCTAAAACGACTGAAATTGATGTATAATTAATTTCTGTATGGTTGCATTTAATATGCCCATAAAGCTGCAGCAAGTAAGAATGTTCTAGTCCATATGCCAATTAATCACTCAGCTCACTTGTGGGAAAAGTCGTCAAATATTTAGACCCGTAGGATCAGAAGGCTTGCACTCAGCAAACATTAACTCTTTCTTTCCACAAATGCTGCCTGACCCGCTGTGTTTTTTTGGCGTTTTCTGGATTGGAAGTATATTTTTTTAAATAATTCACAGGAGGTTGATATCAGTGTCAATGCAATAATTAGTGCCCTAAGGAAACAGTAACAAGTCAACACATAATTGGTTCTAGTCCCACTGATCCAGCCGGATAAGGAAGACAGAATTGGTAAACTAAATGTAATTTTACCGATACTAGCCGTGTTGCTGAAATTTCATGCTTATTTAATAATTAGAATGTAAATACCAAACTGATATTTGAACTCATATCTCTGGACCAACGATCCATAAATCCCTGCTGTTCCATTAAATAGAAACAAGGAATGGCAGGTGCTGGATAATACATAAATGGACACAAAGTTCAGGAGTAACTCAGTAGGTCAGGCAGCATCTCTGGAGAACATGGATAGATGTCGTTTCAGGTCGAGACCCTTCTTCAGACTCCCAGAGGTGACGGAAGAAGAGCTCCACATCATGGTGGGCCCGGGACTCATTGAGTTAGGGGTGGGGTGGGGGGGAAATACAATTGAGGACCAATCATTCTGCATCTGAAAAAACGAGGTCAGGGGGGATGGTGAAAACACAGCAAGGGTGAGAGGTGAGGGCAGACGTCAAGGGGGCAGACGGGTGGAGGGGAGGCTTGGAGAACCTACTATGGGTGAATGATGATCTGAAAAAAAGTCTTGACCTAAAACATCACTTATCCATGTTCCCCAGAGATGCTGCCTGAGTTACTCCAGCACTTTGTGTCCTTTTGCTGTTCCATTAAGTGCAGTCTTAGGAAGCCCTGCATTTATATAATACCTTTCTCTGCCCTGGAACTCCCAACACCATTTAATAGTGGTTTAAGACTCTGTGTGGTCTCCAAGATAACGTAGGATTTGGAGTTAGTGCTCTGCTCTGCAAACTCTCACAACCAACTCTGCTCTGGAAGGCAAAACCATTGTTCTCAAAGTCTGAAGGGTCTCGAGCTGAAACATCACCCATTCCTTCTCTCTGGAGATGCTGCCTGTCCCGCTGAGTTACTCCAACATTTTGTGTCTATCATTGTTCTCAAATGTTGGCTGAAATATAAAGATTGGCCAGGGCACCAGCGACACCATATTTAAAATCACTTTTATTTACCCATAAGAGTAGACAGACTTGTCTCATCCATATACAATGCCTCTGCTGGTGAAGCACGCTCTCAGAATGGTACTGAAAATGTCAGACCAGCTGTTTGCATTCAAGACTGGTTAAAGCAATTAACCCAGATGTGAAAGAGTAATCTACTACGACACGAGTGGCACACATGTGCCCTTTTTATAAAACACTTTCATTTAACAGGGGGCATGGAAGGAATCATTCCGAGCAGAGCAAGGGTGACAGGAATCCATTTGTGGAATCTGTAAGTCACACACAGGCATCAGTAGGTGCAATAGTAAAATGGGATTATTCTGTTGAACAGAACGTGCCTGAACTTGGAGCAAACAGTGGGTGAACCTGCTGAACAGCATAAGCCCTGCCCTGCAGCCGAGAACGATGCACAAAATTAGCTTAGCTCCACTGAACAAACTTTATTTTGAGAGAACAAGGAATTGCCTCCAACGCTAAAGTCTAAAAGTCACTCGCCCTGTAATTATCATTGTTTCTTGCCGTTCAGTTTCATTTTAAGGAAAGTTGAAGCCAGGAACAATGTGGAGAATGTTACGTGGAGGTTATTGTGCAGTAGAAATAGAGAGAAGAGACTGCCGTGCATGAGGAAATGGGAGCCCCTTGTATCCACTCCATCCTTCAGTAAGATGATGTCCAATCTCCCACCACGGTGCCAATGGACCAGTGAATCCATTGGAATTTTTAAATGATCAGTCAGGATAGATTCTGGTCTCAAGTTTTTAATTAAAAACACAACTGCATCGAGCATGATAACCTCCAGTATTTTCCACTGATCTCAAAATAACTAATTTGTTCTTTGGCATCACTTCATTGATTAACATTTTCATATTAGTGACCTGCAGAGCAATCTGAAATGATTTTAACTTGGGGCCGAAAAAAGGTGTGTGCTTGAATCATAATCGTGGCAAGTCAAATAAACATTTAAAAGCTTCAGATGTGGCACAGTACAATAATTGAAGAACTGCACATTGATTATGTGCATGTCGCATTAACATATTTATCTTCAAAGGACAAAGGGAATTGCGTCTAATAACTATTATTTGCATAATTAGGACTGGCATTAAAAAGATATAATGTCATTACTCAAAGCAATAAGAAACATTGGACTCTTTGAAGCATTTGCCACTTTAATGCAGAGTCACTGTCTGGGATTATGCAGTTCATTAACTGAAATCTGAGGATCATCGGTGATAAAGTCACATCTAACCAAAGGAAATATTTCCGTGAATAAGGAGTCAATCTATGGTAGACAATCCCAGAGGAGACGATAAAAGCGTTCAGTCTAAAATTTATTCCAATACAAGTTGAATAATTCCTTTTGGATACTGCATTGTGCCAATGTAGTATGAATAATTTCAGATAAAGGAATTATTTTTTGTTAATTCATTGCAGGAATGTGGCTGCAATTTAGGACGGTATTCATACCTTACCTCTGATTGCTCTTGCAAAGAGGATGGTGATCCATCTTCTTGAACCGATGCTGCTCTTCCAATGGAACAGCTCCACACAGATAAAGGATTGATGATGGGATCCTGCATGCGGTGTTGCTCTCCATCACCTGCTTCCCTTGTGGGTTAGGTGTCAAATCACTGCTGCTGCCGGTTCATGCTACACTTGCCAGTGGAGCGAGTGACTGGGTGCCCAACAGCCGGCTTCATTGAGTGTTGGTACATTTGGGGTTCTCCTGGTAAGTGGTGAGTGTTCCAAGAGGTGCAGTGACATGTGCCGTGCTAGAAATATTTCGGTAAATCTTTCACCACAAAATACCCATCCATCCTGCTCTTGCAGCGACAGATGTATATGGTCAATCTAATTAAACGCATGTCTGCGCTGCAATTGAGACTCTACACTTTTGATAAGTGCCCAGACAAAAGATGCCTTTGGCTGGATGTCAATGTCCTTTGTTTGTGTCCTTGCTCTCTAACTACTCCCATTTACCCATTGACCAGATAACCTTGTTTACAGCTTATCCCAGTGCTCAGCCTGGTTTTACGCTGCCACACTCCATGTGGGCTCATGTGCATTGGTGATGCCTTATTGGAGACACCACCTCATCCCCTCCTTCTCCCAGCACCCAACCAAAGGCAAACCCCCCACTGCTGAATTTTAAAAAAGTGTCATCACTATTGGTATAACAACAAAAAGTAACCCAGGGAATAAAATGTGCTTTTTCAGTCATTGGTTAGCATTAGGGATGAACTCCGGTGATGAAAGGAGGCAGATTCGCCTGCAACATTCAAATAGGAGGTGAACAAGGACATGAAAGGAAATATTCTGCAGGGTTACAGGGAGAGAGTGGGGGCAGGATGAGCTAGATTGCTAGCACAGAATCAGTGGAGCTAATTAGGTAAGTTGCCTGAATAAATTAATCAATTCACCCCCAAACCCACCAGAGGGAGTATGCAGTGTTGTCAAGAACCTTTTGGGGATTCTGGCAGCACTTATCCATTGGATTCTATTCCCATCCACCTGGAGGGTTTCCCGATACAGGATGGACATCAGACAGGAAATATTTTGAGAATATTTTAACCAAAAGTATCTAAAATTAAATGGGAAGGAAGCTAGGTGAAAGTGGACGAGCAAGATATTTGGAACTGATGTTAACAACAGTTAAACCACAGGCTATGAAAATCATCTCATCGTGTTGGAAAATCCTTTGGTCTTTGCAGTAGAGTGAACAAAATGGGGAAAAGGTTTGGTGCTGTGTGCCAGTGTAAGTGCTCCCCAGACATGGGAAGAGCGATCCATTTACCACATTAAGCAAATCCAATTGTAATTGTTAGTCTGCGTTGGTTCAAAGTGAAATAAAAGAGAGATGATTAAATTAGACTGGGATTGATACAGTGTACCCAGAAGTGAAGATAAGCTTTTAATTATTCAACCCGTTTCTTCCCACAGGTCACTGTTGAATCAGCTCATTTTCTGATATTAGATCTCATTTATCTGACGCCCTGTAATGTTACTTTGCCCTCCCTGGTTTTCTGGTGCCGTGTTATCTTCATTTACTGAAGAAAATGGATCTACTCTCAGTAACCCAGTGCCTCTTTACTGTCACGTTGATTTGAAACAGGATTATTCAGTCTGGCAGAGGCCAACCACTCTATATTTGAAAGTGTCAAAATGCTGGAGTAGCTCAATGGGTCAGGAGCACATGGGTAGGTGACATTTTGGGTCGGGGGCCCTTCTTCAGACTCGATCACTCTACAATTCTCCTCACTTCCCCTGAAAGCAGTTAACCACAGTATTACAAGATATATTAAATTTAATATTCTAATAGTTTTAAACAGAATGCGATTTTACCTGGAAGTCAGCGATTCAACAAGCTGGATGACACAATGATTGGCACCAAAGAACCAAAAACGGTAAATTGCCTTTTAAAATTAATTGGTGTTATTATAACATAATAGTGATATAGTACCATTACATGTTAATTTAGGTTTCTGACAGCTTAGAAAGTGCAGCAGGCTACTATTAACTGCCTATGCACTCTGGGAATGAATGTTCCATTTTAAAGTTATTTTTCTCTTTCTGATCACAACAGATGAAAACATTTTTTAGGTGGGCCTTGAATAATCTGTGTAATGGCTTGGTTTAGAAAGCTATCTCAAGGACACTAAAATATTACAGCAAGACCTTTACTGATCAGCACCGGAAAGGAAAGCTTTTAGTTACAAGGAGAAAACGCACCCTTTCATTGCGATTTAAAAAAATAATTTTTATAATAAATTATTAATTGGTTGGTAGGGAATTAACTTGAAGGCAATAGTTAATCATACTAAAAAATTTTTTTTAATCTTTTTTAAATTTTCATTTAATAACAATGTTCCCTCACCATCCATTGCCCAACTCTCAGACACTGCCCCTTTCTGGAGTCTAATTTTGCTGTACAACTCTTGCCGTACTACACAGAGGCTTATAAAATCAGAAAGGTATAGATAAGGTGGATGGTCACAGATTTTTTTCCCCCATGGTGAGGAAGTCTAAACTAGAGGGCATAGGTTTAAGGCAAGAGGGCAAAAAATGTATTGAAGAACTGAGGAGCACCTTTCTCCACACACAGGTTGGTGGGTATATGTTCACTTTAGACAGATCTGAAACAGGGCCTCTGGCAGACCGATTCCGCACCAAGCAGAGATCGCCGTGTACACTAGCACTATCCCACACACAAGGGACAATTTACCTACAAAGCTACACGTCTTTGGAGTATGGGAGGAAACTGGAGAACTCGGAGAAAACCCATGTGGTTATAGGGAGAACATATAAATTCAGCGACAGACAGCACCCGTAGTCAGGATCGAACCCGGGTCTCTGGCAACTCTACTACTGTGCTGCCGAGTTGCCAGAGGAAGTGGTAGAGCAGGTACAACTATGACCGTCAAAAGACTTTGGGACAAGTACACAGATAGGAAAGATTTGAAGCAATATGGGCCAAGCACAGTTCAGTGGGACAAGCTCAGGATGGTACCTTGGTCAATACGAATGAGCTGACGCAAAGGGTGCGTTTCTGTGTGTTATATCACAGCATGACTACTCTACAGTCCAAAAGCACTGATAAATCTTGTCCAAACCTGGATCACTAGAGAAAGGACCACCTTCATCTCAAAGGCTCCCAGAACTACTGAAAAGCAGCCAACTGGAAGGTAGTCAATGGGGTGATGGAGGCCCATTTGATCCAGTAAACTTCTAACCTGAAAGATTCCACTGTAAGTACTAGTTAGGTTAGACACTCCGTCCTGATGGGTTGTACCGGGAAAGCGATAGAGTCAGTTTAGAGGAGCACCTTTCGCCACACACAGGGTGGTGGGTATATGTTCACTTTAGACAGTTCTGAAACAGGTCCTCTGGCAGACCGAGTCCGCGCCAAGCAGAGATCGCCGTGTACACTAAGAAAGCGATAGTCAGTGGTGCAGTGTAACAAAGGTTCAAAGAAAAGACTCAATTACCATGAACAGAAAGATCTATAACTAGATATATAATATTCATTCACATAACATTTGTTCCAGTCACATTACAAATAGGCAACCATTTGATGCGGTTGAGGAATAACGTGATGAATACTGTCAAAATTAAACAGATGTCTAGGTATCCAATATTATTCAGTAACAAAAATACCACAACCAGTCCAGCTGAGAAATACATCAGTACCTCGGTTCTATAAAGAATCTATTAGAATGGACAGTTCTTCTAACTCAATTAAGAGGTAACAGAGTACAGCAGAAACCTAATGCAAATCTACAAACTACATCAGCTTGCTGCAAAAAGATAACACTTTGATTAACAGTTAAATTATAAATCAGACTTGGCCAGCCAAGTAACTTTATAAAGGAAACATTATGCTGCTGTTGGCTTCAATCTGGAATTACAGATAGGCACTGAAACTAGATCACATGGACTTTGCTGTAGAGGTTTATATAACACATTCACTTTAAAATAATATTGACATCACCCCTTCACTTTTAACTGGGTTAGCCCTCTACGAATATACAGGTAATTGCATAGTACAGCACCTTGCATGAATATACTAAAGGGTGCATCAGGGATTTAAAAAGAAAGATTTTTGCCATCCAAATGGTTTGTAGCCATCTCATCCTGCTCTGCTTTAAAGATTGGGCCCCTACAATTCAGTGGCGAAATAGTATCATAATTCTTCAGTAAATTAACTTCTGGGTACAAAATGTGAAGAGGCTCCATTTCACTTAATTTCAATGATAGCAATGGCCTTAACGTAATGGTCATGCACACGCTAGGTGTGAATGCAACAAGAGCTATGTCTATGGTCCCTCCTTTCTTGACCATTTGCCAGGGGGCACACACCAGAGTTGCCATGCTACCCAATCTCTGATCACACAGGCTGGGGAGTGGAAGACAACAGTATTACAAGGCGGACAGGAATCAGAGGTTGATTAAAAATTACCTAAAAAAAAACTACAAGTACTGCAGATAGTAACCCTTTCATTCTGGTGAGATGTTAACTATTCAGTACGCCATCTCTCTGCAGAAGGTCTGGCCATGTCTGGATACCTCAAACATTATGCTCGCTTTTCTCTTTTTAACCTCTGACACACTTGAGTTCTGATCTACCCTTCCCTCAAGGAAATAAATTAATTCTTTGAGGAGCAAACTAAAAATTTCCTGACAGCTAATATATATTAAAAAAAAAGTGGGAAGTGTGTGTTGAAATGCCAAAGGTTGGTAGTCACAGGAATGCCATCACAGCCGATGGTTCATAAAAAGCAAAATGCATCTTTTTATGATGTGTTTGCGGCTCATGTTGTACATCAAAGGAGACTAAAAATATGCTTCAAGTTTGTTTCGTCTGGAAATCTTCCCGTGGATTCAAAGCCCAACAAATCCCAGGAGTCCCATGAGAAGGATTGCATCTAAAAGAAATCTGTCCATAGGATGTTGAGTTTTATAGCAACGTTTCACACTTCCAGTTCTGTAAATGTCACAGTGTAGCAAATCTAAGATATTTAAATCCTGGAGCCAAAACGCAAGTTAAGCATATCTTTGTGGCAACAAATTTCCCACGAGGTCAGGCAGGGCTTAAGTTAAAACAAAAATTAATCAAATGGCAATGGCAACAAATGAAAATGTATCAGATTGCAGCATTTACTTTTTCTTGTTCCAATAAGCTGAACTGCTTTGTACTTTCGTACATAAATCTGAAATAACCAACATGAGAGGGTGCAAACTGGAAATGGCTTTACTTTCTCTTCCAATATAATGGATCTTTTTTTTTTATAAGGATGAAGAGTTTAGGCCACCAGGTAAATGCTACAGCAGCTTCAAGTAGTCTTGTTACAGCCTTTAACACAGCAACGGTAAATACTTGGGTACCAGGATTCTGCTAGCAGACAAACTCTTGCCGCATCCGAATGATCTGCAACAAAGCAGCTTGCACATCTTCATCCATGTGACCCTGACAAGAAATGCAGAGAGAAGTGACTGAATCAGGCTTTTCTACACATTATTTTATTAAGGTCAGAAATAAAATAAACAAATAGTTGAATTAGTAAGAGAAGGGGTGCACATTCAGGGAGCAAAACAGCACAAGTAGTGGACAATTGGCTCATCGCAACTACACCATCTCTTTGAAAGAGTAATGGCCCTGTCCCACTGTACAAGTTCATTCAAGAGCTCTCCCGAGTTTTAAAAAAAATCAAACTCGTGGTAAGCACGGAGAATGAACGTAGCGGGTACGTCGGAGCTCGGGGACATCTCTTAGCGGCTCGTAACGCTAACGGCAGGTACTCGGGAAACGCGGTAAGCTCGGGAAGACTCGTGAAGATTTTCAACTTGTTGAAAAATGTCCACGAGTGCCCCGAGTAGCGGCCATTACCGTAAATCCGAGTTCGAATCAGGGCAAACTCGGGAGAACTCTTTGACTGAACTCGTACAGTGGGACAGGGCTTTTACTTGATTAATCCCACTCTCCTGCTCTTTTCCCCATAACATTTTCTCCCCTTCGAGTTTTTCCAATTCACGTTTCCTGTTGAATCTGCTCCAGCCTGCCAAGTAGAAAAAACCTATTTCTCCAATTTATAATTTCTTAGATCCACATCCTCTGTTGACTGACTTTCTTGACACTCCATACCCATTGTATCAAGACTACCCCTCTACCCTTCAATTAAATAAACAAATTAAATAATCAAACGTTCACTTTGCTTTAGAGACAGTTCCAACTCTTCCGACAAAACAGACCCCACATCACAAGGGGCATTCAACTCAGGTTCTCCAGCACCTTCTCCAAGTATCTAATACAACTGCAAAAACATGGAGCATGGAATTGTTGTAAACCTCCAGCTGTGGGCTTACAATGTAAAGGTTTAACGTCATAAAACAGTCATAAAATTTAGAAAATAACTATCTGCCCCTCACACAGAACACCATGAAGATCCGCTCAGTACAATGAAGTGAAACTACCGTACTGTTGTAAACAAAAATAATAGCTGGATTAATTTAACGGGTCAGGCAGCACCTCTGGAGAGCATCTCTGGGGGTGACGTATCAGATCGGGACCGTTCCAGCAAAGACCCCTATCTGGCTCAATGAAATTATATATAGAGAGAGAAACCAGCCGTCCTTCCCCAGTCCGGGCTACAAGAGACTAAAGATGACAACTGTTGTTGAATCTTCCCTGTCTTCTCAGCTCAGGGAGAGTAAATTAGAGAATGACACCAAATGCTGGCACTGCCAGAGATGTCTGCATCCCATTAATATTTTTGTGAAAATTAAATGCACATGGTGTGAGCATCTGATGAATTTTTATGTCAGTTAAATATTAAAAGGATGAGTAATCCATGAAACATATTTATTGAATAGATTACTGTTCATAATAACATTCATTAACCTTGCTGAAAACTTCACTAAAGTTTGTGAAAGGTTTCATAAAATTGGAAGCATTCCAGACACTGAATTCTGTGGAATTCTCTGCCTCAGACGGCGGTGGAGGCAGGTTCTCTGGATGCTTTCATGAGAGAGCTAGATAGGGCTCTTAAAAATAGCAGAGTCAGGGGATATGGGGAGAAGGCAGGAACGGGGTACTGATTGGGGATGATCAGCCATGATCACATTGAATGCCGGTCGGTGCTGGCTCGAAGGGCCTACTCCTGCACCTATTGTCTATTGGAAGGAAGTGATTTAGTCAGGAAAAAAGAACCATCTCCATCAGAAAGTCTCCCGGCAACAGAAAATAACTAAGCGGTCAATTGGAAGGTGGACAATGGGCAATTGGAGACCCATCTGGTCCAGTTAACATCCAACCTGCAGAAGGTACCACAATAAGCACCAGTCAGTAGGTTATAGCCCTACATGACTCCTAGTTCCCATCTTGTCAAATGGTTTAGTTAAGTTTAGAGATACAGTGCGGAAACAGACCATCAGCCCACGAACCTGTAATCCCCTTACACTAGTACTATTCTACACACTAGGAACGATTTACAATTTTTACCAAAGCCAATTAACCTACAATCCTGTCTGTCTTTGGAATATGTGAGGAAAACGGAGCACCCGGGGAAAACCCAAGCGGACACAGGAAGAAATTACAAACTCCGTACAGATTCTATCAACATTGTCCTACATACCTGTGCAGCATTCAGGAGGTGTGTCCGATAAATTGCAATGACCTCACGGTGTTGCCTGTCAGCATCCTGTGGGAATATCAGAAAAGATGGGGGATCAAAACTGCGGAAAATTAAAATTCAATAGGATTTAAAAATAAACAGAGAATGCGACACATGCTCAACAGGTCAGGCAGCATCTGTGAAGAGAGAAACAGTAAACAATACAAGTGAATATTCCTTCATCAGAATCAGGAAAGTGAGAAAAACACATTCCATTGGGAACAAGAGAATGTCTGTGACAGGGTGGAGATCCAGGTGACTGCAGTCCCCACCCTAACACAGACATTCTTTGTTCTCACCACTCCTACAGCTCGCTCCAACTTGAAATGAAATAGTTTTCTTGCTCAAATGACACAGTGCTAAAGTAACTCAGCAGGTCACGCAACATCCCTAAAGAACATGGATAGGTGACGTTTGGGTTAGGAACCCTTTTCAGTTTAGAAGTAACTCACTGTGTTTAAAAAAAATAAACTCTGGATGAGCAGATGAGCAGATTAAGCTGCAGAGCTATTAACCAAGAACTAATTAGTGGCGTCTGAAGAAATGTCCCGACCCGTCTGAAGAAGGGTCCCAACCCGTCTGAAGAAGGGTTCCGACCTAAATATCATTTGTCCATGTTCTCCAGAGATGCTGCTTGACTCGCTGAGTTACCCAGCGCTTTGTTTTACTCAGCAGTGAGAATTGTTTCATGTCCATTTTTGACCATCTTGGATTTGGGCTGAATGGCCTCGGTCACACTGTTATATGATTCGATCACTGGCCAAACTGGTGGATTTCTGGGGTGATTGCAAAGACTCAGTT
Organism: Amblyraja radiata; assembly: GCF_010909765.2. Taxonomy (NCBI): domain Eukaryota; kingdom Metazoa; phylum Chordata; class Chondrichthyes; order Rajiformes; family Rajidae; genus Amblyraja; species Amblyraja radiata. The sequence continues at coordinate 12,195,148 of NC_045989.1, forward strand.
TAAAAGAGAAGCGCCAAGTAAGCCAAACACCAAAGGTCAGTACTATGCATACTGTGTCAGCAGTACTAACATGGAGGAAGCAGTGGGACTGCTGCCAGCAAAACACAAGCACTTTATATATTGTTGCAAGGGGTGAGATTGTTACAACTGTCCAGACATAGTTCTTGTGTTTATTTTTCCAAATGGTGCCATGTTTCCATTGATTCAGGCAACACTGGACATCATGTAGCATCGCATCCTATAATTCCAACAGCCCCAAACTCTGATTTACTATGGTGCACTAAACCTTCTCGTTATAGAACTATTACCCAAAACGGGGAAATTCTACAGGAAGGGACAATGACAGTTATGAAGGCTTGGAGTTGTCAGATCGGTCAACAATCCTGCATGGCCCACAAGTCCCTTTTATGTTGCAGCTGCTTCCTTGTAAAGCTAAAATACACGTTGAGTTGCCTTCACTGCTTGAATGGAACTTCACTGGAGCTGTTCCCATACAATTTAAATTTATTATTATGTGGTACGAATGCAATGAAAATCTTCCAGCGTGCAGCAGCATCAAAAGCACATTGACTCAGACAACACAAAAAATAAGATAAATAAGAGAGTGAAAAAACAAAGATTGCAAAAACAAGACACGAGTGCAAAAAATAGAAAACATGTCCATGGTGGGGCAAGATGTGGTCCGTAGTGTTCTGTTGCCAAGTTAGGATTAGGGTTGTGCAGAACCTGATGGTTGTAGGAAAGTATCTGTTCTTGAACCTGGCGGTGTGGGACGCCAGGTTTCTGTCCCTCCTGCCCGATAGAGAAGAGGGCATGGCCCGGCCCGATGGTGGGATCATTGATGATACTTGCAGCATTTTTGAGTTAGCGTCTCATGTAGACGTTCTTGATGGTGGGAAGAGTTGTGCCAAGATGACGGGGCCGAGTCCACCACTCTCTGCAGCTTCTTGCATTCCTGTGCATTGGAATTGCTGAGCCAGCAACCAGACAGGATACTTTCCACAGGGCATCCATGGAAGTTTGCTGGAGTATTTGGTGACATGCAGAATAGACAGTCGGAACCTTTTCCCCCAGGATGAAAAAAATAAAATACTAGAGGGCATAGCTTTAAGGTGAGACGGATGAAGTGCGAGGCAAGTTTTTTGTTTCACACTGAGCGTGAAGTGAGCCTGGAATGTGCTGCCAGGGGTATTGGTGAGGCAGGTATGACAGTGGCATTTGAGACTTCTGAACAGCACATGGATATTCAAGGAATGAAGAGATATGGAATATGTGCAGCAGATAATTGTTGGTTTTGGCATCATGTTCGGCACAGATGTTGTGGGCCGAATGCCCTGTTCCTGTGCTCTACTGTTTTATGTTCTGATGTTCTAATATTCAGCATGAACATTTAGCATTCCTTTGGCACGGCAAGAACAGTAACGTGCAAACTAAAGATTCATTGCTCCTGACTGCTCTAGACATGCACACATATTTAACTTGATATTTGAACTGTAACACTATGAATCAGGCAAACTAAAGTTTAGTATTTCTACTGTATTCTTGCATCTTAAATAACCAGAACAAAACGGAGACAGCTCGTTGTCATTAATTGAAGCTTCAGTTAGCATATAAAGTAAGCAATTTAGCTCAACCTTTTAGATTGTTACTCTTAATCAAAGGTCTCGCAAACTGGTGAACATGTTGTTCATAGCTATGAATTTCCAACTTGTTTAGATGGTAATTAAATTGGATGAAGAATTGCTTGGTCAAAGCGGCAGAAAGAGGGACAAAGATGGGAGGGTTGAGGAGAAAATGCCAGAGCTCAGGATCCAGGCAACAGAAGGAAGGACTGGCAATGATGGAGCAATTAAACCAGGGATAATTGAAAGGCTCAGATTGGGGGAACAGCAATCCCCTGGAAGGGTTGTCGAGTTAGAAGAGACTACAGACGTAGGGAAGACCGAGAACATGAAAGGATTTAAAAATGTAGGTAAATCAAGGCATTGTTTGCTGGAAGCTAGGGCTGTTTATAATCTTAGGGGTGATGAGTGAATGGGAGTTGCTGCGGGTATGACACAGCCTAGCTGAGTTTTGGACAAAGTGTACAACCGTGGTATTCAAAGAATCGCTGTACAAAGTACTTTCTTTAGAACCCCCTGTGAGACTGTTGTCCAACCCTACTGCAGTTTGCTGTACCAAAACAACTTGAGGTCAACGGGCACCAGATAACCATTAGCTGTTCTAACACACTTGCAAATCCACTATGGGTTTATTTTCTGCCTGCCATCAGCCAGAAGGTCCCTCCATGGGAGGCAATCCAACGGTTATAAGAATCTGACGTTAACCTTTTTGAATAGAGGTATCTGCACCATCAACTCACCGCAATGTCCTCTCTGTTCACTTCTATTAAAGTGTTTTGGTTGTCCTAAGGATTTTCACTCCATAGCCATGCAGTTAATACATCAAGTACTTTTTCTTTTAAACAATATATTATGTGCAAGATCTTTATACTTAAATTACCTCAATGTTAAGGCCTCACTTGCCCACAAAACTGCAAACTCTTGACACTCTTTAACACTGGTTAAAACTGAACCAGACAGGAGAGCCAGGTAGATTAACTTCTAAGAATGTATTTTATGGATGTGAGCATTATCTAAGATCAAAATTTCCTGCCCATTCTTAATTCCCACCACAGGAGACGAGGCACCTCTGTCAACAGTTGCAGTCATCTATGTTTTGTTGCAGTGAAAGGTCACATTCATCGTGAAAAATATTAATTCATCAGCGAGCTAGGAAGGGTTACCAAGTAGGATGGAATGAATATGTGCCAAGTTATGATTAAACAGAAACTCACTCGCCTCCATCTCACCATTAACCTTCTAGCTCACACTTTGAAAGAAAAAACTAATTATTTCCAACATGTTGAAAAAACACAATTGCTGCGAGCACAGCGGGGGTACAGTGACAATACGTGCATGTTTAAGATATGGATATATCATGTGTATTAATTATGGTCAACTTACAGCCAGCTGTTGCTCCAGGTTTTTGATCTGGTTCTGGAGTGCCTCCATTTGCTGGCTCGGTCTCTTGGGGTTATTGGCAGAGTAGGAAAGCTGTGACAGGCCATTCAGTGCTTGCTTCAGCCTCTCCACGTCAGTTAACAGCTCTGTAATCTATCCAGAGGAGAGGGGGAAGAAAATGTACAACTTGGTCAATTCACACACCACTTCCTTCAACAGTCGCAGTTGGTCAAGTCACACAGCAAGTCGTCACAACGCAAGGCAGGATAGACATGATGCGGTAAAACTTCAACAATCTGCACATTCTGCACTTCTGGTGATAGCGGAACTTTTTCAGACGACTGAATGATCAGAATTAACATCAGGCAAAAATCACACTGCTGGAGGAACGCAGCAGATCAGGCAAAGGGACAGTCGACGATTTGGGTCAAGACACCCCATCAGGACCCATGCAGAGTCTCGACCCAAAGTGTTTACAGATGTTGCCTAACCTACTGAATTCCTCCAGCAGTTCATCTTTTGTTCCAGATTCCAACATCCATAATCCATTGTCTCTTATTACCACCCCAACACAACTTGAATTTGTTTTGGAAAATGTTGGTACATTACACAATCTTAAAAGAATTAATTTCCCTGGGAACATGGCAAGATTAAAGGATGCATGAGAACCCATGCAGAGTCTCGAACCCATGCAAGTCATAAGGGAGTGCAGCAAACATTACTGGGTGAGATACCAGACAATCAGGATTTCCAAAACGTCAGAGCGGGAATTATTGGAGCTTTACTGTAGGCATGATGGATTTACGATCAAATGTAAGCTAAGGTTTCTGAAACAATCTTCTGCAAATAAGATTTCATTTCTGCACCACCTTTTCGATAATTAGTATTTTCTAAAGGTGTTCACAGCAATTGTAATGTAAACGCATCAGACAATTTGCCCCAGTAAGTTTTTTCAAACAAGAAAGTGCCAATGATAGACAGAGTGCTGGAGTGACTCAGCGGGTCAGGCAGCATCTCTGGAGAAAAAGGATAGGTGACGCTTTGGGTTGGGAGCCTGAAGAAGGGTCCCAACCCTAAACGCCACCTTTCTCTCCAGTGATGCTGCCTGACCCACTGAGATACTCCAGCACTGTGTTCTATCTTTGATATAAACTAGCATCTGCCACTTTGTTTCTATAAGAAAGTGCCACTGGTCAGTGATGTTTTTGTTCTTCAAGTGATTCTGTTGTCTGTTGCAGCATTGAGGAAAACACCTCTGCTCTTGGAAATATCACCACTGAACCAGAGGCAATGTAATGGTTCAATATTCCATCCTGTGAACTGCCTCTCTAATATTAGATTTTGACTCCAGAGTAGCTAGGTCTTGCAGGAGGAACAAAAAAAAAATGCAAATGATCCATTTCATCATTTTATATATTTTTAAAGAACTGTAAATTAAAATATCTCAGCTTAGTTTAGTTTTGAGATAGAGTGCAGAAACAGGACCTCTGTTGCCCACAGAGTCCGCACCGACCTGCAATCCCCGTACACTAACACCCTCCTACACACTAGGGACAATTTACAATTTTTACCAAAGCCAAATAACAGACAAACCTGTATGTCTTTGCTGTGTGGGAAGAAACCAGAGCACCCGGGGAAAACCCATGCCTTCACAGGGAGAACATACAAACTCCGTACAGACTGCCCCTGAAAGTGACTGTGCCACCATGCCGCTCTATAGATTTACTGGAGCCCACAATAAAACACCTTGAAACCCATCCTCTCAATAATTGATCTCACCCACTCCATGCCCTGAAGGTGATCAAGAGCAGCATCTTCAGTCAGAGACTGATTGCACCAATGTGCAAAACTGAGAGACATAGGAAGTCTTGTATACCAGCTGCTATAAGGTTATATAATGCGCATAAATAACTGCACTTTTTTTCATTCATTGTATTTTAACTTGTATTTTAACTTGTTAAGTATGGAAGCTATTTGAGGAAATGTGTGGTGTTATGTCTGTCTTGAAGCTGTCGTGGCACTGTAATTTCCTGTAAAGGATTATTAAAGGTATAATCATAATCAATCAATTACCAGTCATTTCATTCTAGAGTGGAGCTTCAGCATCTCTCACGTTTCAGATTTCCTCATAACAGAGGATGCGGCCATTTGGCCCATTGAGTTCATGCTACTCTCAGCGCACCCTCACTTCCCTTTCCCTCACTTATTTCCCCAACTCACTCTACCAAGCAAATACCAGATTTTCAACAAACTTTGTGTATAGATGTTTGCCCCAAACTTCTTACTGGATTAGCTAATAATTTTACATTTATCTTTGACAGTCTGAGAAATGAAAACAAAGAAACACACACAGTGCCCAGATGTCATTGCCAATAACAAGGCAATTTCCTTCAATATTACCTTGTTATCCTTGGCCTCAATTTGCTTGGCAGATTCCTGAATACTTTTCTGCAAATCACAGATTGTTGTCATGGATTCATCATATTTATTTTTCAGCTCTTTAATTTCCTGTTCAAAGCTGAATGTTTTCGATTGAAAGGTCTCCTTTTCATCTTTAGCTGATAGTTCTTTCTCTTTGGCACGCAACACTTCAGTAGACATTTGCTCGTGCTTCTCCTTCAACTTGGCCAGGTTTTCATTTAATGAGTGTATCTGTGCTTCTAAAGAGGTCTTCACCCTTTTGTGCTCTGACAAGTCCAATACTTGCCTTGCCTCCAGTTCTGTTATTGTTCTCGACATTGCTTCCGTATCCACGTGTAGCTTGGAAATCTCTAAAACTTTCCCTTTCATTTCTTCCTCCCTCTCATTCATCTGGTTCTTCAGCCCTACAATATCTTCTTCCATCTTCTCTTTCAACTCATTGTGCTGCTGAAGTAGTAGATAATCTTTCCTCTGATCATCCAACTGGAGGAGGAGAGTGGCTACTTTCTCTTCCTCCTGCTCCAAAGAGTCCTTCGCTTGTTCTTTTTCCTGCTGCAGCTCAGCAACTCTGCTGCTCAGCAATGTTTTCATGCTTTCAAGCTCCTCAACGGGAATGTATTCTAACCTTATTTTCTCTTCCAACACTTGGGCAGCCAACTGCAGCCTGGCATTCTCTGCCTGTGACCTTTCATTCTGTAATTCAGAATCCACGATCCTCTTCTTCACTTCTTCCACTTGCTCATCCTTTTCTTCCATACCACTGACGAACTTGCTTTCCATTTCTTCATACATGGCTTTGGAAATGTAATGGTATTCCAGATTTCCCTCCAACTGTGTAACCTTTTTCATCAGCTCTTCTGTCTCTCCCTTGTATCGATCGGTTTTCCCTTGAAACACAGAACATTGCTGAGTTTTCTCTGACAATTGATTCTTCAGGTTATTCACCATGGCATTAACTGCATTCTGGTTTTCCTTGTAATTTTCAATGGGAATAAACTGTGACTTGATGGATTCTTGCAGTGTTCGAAATCTGTTCACCTGGCTTTCCTTTTCCTTGTTCAATGCCACAACCTGCTCCTGAATCTCCTTGTAATTCAATTGAGTGTGTTCAACCTGCTTTTGAAGTCCCTCCTCTTTTCTGTTCCAGGCAGCCTTCATTTCTTCATGCTGCTGAAGACTTACGTAGTCTCTCTGCACTTCATTGCTCAGTTCAGCCAGCTGGTCTTTCAGATCCTTATTTTCCTGCTCACACTTTGCCAATTCGTCTTGTACTGCATTGCATTTCTGCATCACAGTCGACAGCTCGATCGCAGCTTTCTCTGAAGTCGTGCTCAGGTGGGTTCTTAGTTCTTCGTGCTTTTCCAAGGGCACATATTGATTCTTCAATGATTCTTTCACGGCAACGATTTCTTTGAGTACATCCTCAGTCTCTTGTTGTGCCTGGCCATACTTCTTGTTGAGTTCATCCAGTTCCTTCTTCGAGCTGCCCAAGATGGAATTCAGCGCTATTATCTCCTCTTTGTGTTTCTCTGGAGGAACGTATAGAGACTTCACATGATTTAGGTTTTCACTTATTGTGTTCTTCTCAAGTCTTAACCCTTCTGCTTCTCTCAAAGCGTCCTTGTGCCTTTGTGAAACCTCAGAAATTTGCTTGTTCAGATCTCGAACTGCCTGGTTCAATGAAGATTTCATTTCGTCATGCATCTTCAAAGGTACGTAATGTGTTTTAAGTTTGTGTTTGAAGTCTTCCAGCTCAGCTTTGATAGTACCGTTCTCCAGTTTAATAGCTTCATTTTCCTTCTGCACCTTCTGATGCTTCTGCATAACATCAGTAAGGATACCACTCTGGTTCTCCAACTTTCCCTTCAGCAACTGATACTGCTCAATCTTCACACATGCCGTTATCTGGGCTCGCTCTCGCTCCAAGTCCTTCTGCAATTGAACAACTTCCACCTGCGCTCTCTCGTACTTATTCCCCGCCGACGCCACCTGCTTCTCCTTCTCTTCCAACGTACTGAGGAACGAGTTCCTCATGTTCTCGAACTCCTCTGCCTGCACGCACTGCGACAGCTTTGCCTTCACGCTCTTCAGTTCACCTTCAACTGCACTGACCCTTTTCTCTGCCTCCTGCTTCCTTGTCTCCGCCGCGCTCAAAGCCTTCTGCAGCTCTTTCACCTCCTTCATGTGCTGCTCCACATCCAGTGCCGCAACCGGTTCCTCGATCGATAAAGCACCCAGTTTAATTTGGTGCTCCAACCTCTCCACATTACCCACAGCTTCCTCGTATTTCGATTTCACTTCTCTCAGCTGATTTTTAAGTTCTTCCGCCATCCTGTTGCTTCCCGCTGAGCCCTGCTTTGAAAGGTGATCCTTCAGGGCATTAACATGCGCTTGTAGGATCTTCACTTTACCTTCCGACTCAAACATTCGCTTCTGCACATCATTCAACGCATCCTCCAGCTGTCTAATCTGCTCATCCGATTCCTGCTTCACACGATTGCACTCATCTCTCAGGACATCACACTGCTTATTCCTGCTCACTAGCTCCTGCTGGAGACTGCCCTTCTCCTTCTTTGCCGTCTCAAACCACCTCCTCATCATCTCCAGATCCTTCACGTTTTCATATGTACCAGGCATGCCGTGATCAATCAGCAACATATCACTTGACCCAACAGCCGATTTGGAAGAATGCTGAAATAAAAATATTTAGAAAGCCATTACTACAGCATAACAAGTTGAATGAAATATCCAAAACGCGTGGTAATTTTGTGAAATTATTTGACAAATGGTGCCGTGATCCTAAATGCTATTTCATCAATTTGAAGCAAACTATCGTGATCTATAGACCTCAACCAACTGGACCCAATCTCCCAACTTACCTCATTGCAAACCTTGCACTTTTTAATCTGCAGTTTCTCTGTAACTGCAACGCCATAATGCTGTAACAATACATTCTGCGCTCGGTATTTTCTCTCATTGCTTCATACTTGTGCATGGCTTGATAGTACTCAGGTATAGCATGATTTGACAAAAAAGTTTCCACTGTGTTTCAGTACACTATAATAAATACTAATCCTATAATAATTACTAATCCTATTGTTGGTAATAACCAACATTTTGGCAAAATATCTACCTGTTTCTAATAATGTTGTTGGCCTAATCTATATGTATAAAATAAAGCTGCCTGCTTATGGAGGGCACCTACATAAGAAATTGTATTAAAACCCTTGAAACATCTCCAAAATGGAATGCTTCTTAGTTTAAAGATACAGCATGGGAACAGGCCATTTGGCCTGCCGAGTCCACGTGACCATCGATCACCCATTGTCACTAGTTCAATGTTATCCCACTTAATCCACTCACTACACATTAGGGGCAATATACAGAGGCCAATTAACTGACAAACCCAGATGTCTTTGCAATGTGTGGGAAACCAAAGCACCCGGAGGAAACTCATGTAGTTACAGGGAGAATGTGCTGAACTCCAGACAGACAGGCACCCAAAGTCAGGATTGAACTAGGGTCTCTGGTGCCGTGAGGCAGCGGCTGTACCAGCTGTGACACTGTACCAACCTTTGGCTTCTGTGCCTTTGATTTCTCTAGTTCTACAACCCTCCTCCGTCTATTCAACATATCAAAACCAGGCAATATGAGGAAGGAACTCAGCAGGTCATGCAGCATCCATGGAAGGAAATAGACAGGTGACATTTAAGGTCGGGACCCTTCTTCCCATTCATCTGTCAATTTTCCAGAGGCGGTGATAGGGATACACGAGATAGATAGGATGAGTATAACGGATGTTTTTGAGGTCAGCATGACCAATACACCAAAGGGTCTTTTTACCTGTTGTCCACACTATACTGGAAGAAAAATGGGTCCAGCTATCCAATTATTTTTATACACCACGTCAAGCAGGATTTAAAAAAAGTAACTTACTTGTGATTCCATGCCCGAAAGGTTAAGCTCCTTAAGAGCTAGTTCTTCTTTCACTTGTTTCAGAAAAAAATGAAACAGAAAACAAATATTTATTACAAAGTGTGTTTACACATTTTTAATTATATTTGGCAATTTTACACTCAGTTCATTCCATAATTGGATTTGCAATATGATTTTCTTCGCACCTCAAAGGAATGAAAAAATAAATTATGCACATCACTAAATACGCTACAAGATAATTGAGAGCTTGGCTTGGAACTGGAATAGGGACCTGAAGATGGATCTCTTGATCTCTGGAATAGGGACCTGAAGATGGGACATGACTCTTTGTCATCTAGAGATCATGCTTGGGGAAATTTAAATCCATTTCTGGGTGTTATCAGAGTTCTGCTCTATATAACTGGTGTTTAGAGAGCACCATTTACAGCAGCCAAATATAACTGGTTTCTTTGAGATATGAGGTGATATCAGCAATACCCTCTCTCCTCAGTGGGGTTTGTCAATGAGAGCAGCTTTAATTAGTTTTCAGAAAGGGAATCTGATCAATCCACGAAGGAAACAAAAAACAAGGGATTTGCGATAAGGCTGGGAAGTAGGATTAGCCAGATTATGCTTCAAGGAAACCAGCATGTGTTCAATGAGACAAATGGCCACATTCTACATGTTGTATTGCATTCAGCACAAATTTCACATGGAGGAACCACACGGGCCTTCTGACTGAAAGCATACAGGTAGTGCATCGGAGATGAGAATTTAGGTGCACTGTTAGGATAGAGCAAAATTGACTTTACATCTGTGAACACTCAGCATTCCTTAAAATGGGAAAGCACCTTCCAACACAAAGCATCTGATTCATTAATGTATGCCAAAGGATAAATAATTTACATATAAACCCTGCTAATTAACACATTTCACATGCTTGTGAAAAGATTTTCACTACAGAAATTGACAAATCTGAATGCCCTTTCTGATTGAAGGATAGATTTGAGTGCCAGCAGCTGCCTTGAGAGAAATGCTTTCATTATTTTAGATTGCTTCCTATTTCACAGTTCAGCTGCAATGGGACAGCACAAGCTCAACATGCAAACAATTGAAGTGCATTACATCTACCCAAGACAAAGAAGTAATCAGGAATCTGTCCACTTAAAAAAAAACCTAATCAAAGCCAAGATTGTTTGCTCAATGCAATAAGGGTAAAATACACAGGCTTTGCAGCCATAAAAACAGCAAGATCTTGAAATACCACAATTACTAATGAATTAACCACTCACAGCCAAGGAACTAAAAAAAATCACTTAAAATACTGCATTCATTGGAGCTCCCGAGAGCAACATGAATAATTGCAAAAGTTCTTAGAGATATTCACAGCATTGCATCCCAAGGTAAGATCACCGTTCAATTTTATGTCACACATTTATCAATTTACATCTGATAAATGCAATACAAATCAAATTACACAAAAATTAAACTTTGATCCATGCAAATCTGTCTAGTCACTATAATGAGGGCGTCACCATTCGGCAATGCATTTTTTTGCTGACCATTCCAAAAATGTAAATTCATGGGTGCAAAATATCAAAGTCAGAATTAAAAAATATTTGTACTTACCCTTTACTGACTGGATTCCAGCTGTCATCTGTTCATATAGATGCCCAGCCTGCAATCATAACATCAACACACAAGGTTCATTGAGAGTAAATGGGAAGCTCCACCAGCAACTAGTATTGATACAGCAAGTCAGCATAATTATAATGTGCAATGTTTGGTTATTACAGCTTTTTATCCAATGAATAAAAAGAGGTTGTCACAAGAAGTGGTATTCAGACAGATCAAATGCTTGGTCAAAGCAATGTTTGAATGAACATCTTGAAAGAGAAGGGGGGATTTACAAAGGGAATCACAGACTGTAAAGTCTTGAAAGCTAAAGGCATCATTGCTAATTACAGAGGGACTAAACTTGTGATTGTACAGAGGTCAAGAATGGAGAAGCAAAGTGCTGTGAGAACCTAGATTTCCAGGAACCAGTGTATAGGAAGAAACTGCTGATGCTGATTTAAACCAAAGATAGAAAAAATGCTGGAGTAACTCAGAGAGACAGGCAGCATCTCTGGAGAGAAGGAATGGGTGACGTTTTGGGTCGAGAACGTTCTTTGGACACGAAGAAGAGACTCGACCTGAAACGTCACCCATCCCTTCGCTCCAGATTTGCCGCCTGTCCTGTTGAGTTACTCCAGCATTTTGTGTCTATCTCCAGGATCCAGGCTGCCCTGGTGTAGATCTTAAAGGATCAATGAGGTACAGCTCCATCCAGTTTCGTGTCTGCTTACGATTAATTAATTAATTAATTAAACCACATCATTGGGAAAATAATGGTGTTCTTTAACAGGACCACAATGTCAGAGAAAGAGCACCCAAATAATGGGAAAACAGTTTTATCCTCTGCTTCAAAAACAATCTCAAAATTAATGAAAAATAAATTCAAGCCAGCAAAACATACCACACAATCTTTGAAGGAGTTGAAAGTTAATAAGAAAGAGTTTGGGCATGGCGTGCAGAGAGATTGGAATGTATTGTGGATTGCACTCACTCTGTAACTCAGTCAACATTATCAACTAAAAGAGAGATTGAAGACCTGATTCAGAACATGACTATTTCAAATACGTAACTTGGAGGCATCAACAGAACCAGACAAATTAATTTTGACTTTTTTTCTGTATCTGTACTGTAATTGCACTGCAGAAGAATGTAGACATCTGGAATATGGCTCAGAGGGACACAAAAACAGAAACAGCCACAACTGAATGATATCCATCATCCTGTGGCAATCAGATTGACTGTCCCATTGTTTACTTCCTGCATTTTGAAAATTGTTTACTTCCTGCATTTTGAAGGGGGAAATAATAGGTGTAATAACAATTATTTCACTGGAATTTGAGACAAGGGGGTCATTGACTGGAAAATTCTGCGATGAATTTCAGAAGCATTTCTACACACAGGGTAACAAAAGCTTGTAATTTCTGCCGATGCCAACTGATATTGGTTGAATAGTTGATTTAACACCTAAGAGTTAGGATTTTTTGTTAATGAACTGCATTATGATTGCTGGGGAAAGGGTGTGTGAATAGATTCAACCATGGTTGTCCTGAAGACAGTAAGAGTTGACCATGTAGGCTTCTCCAGGGGAACCAGTTCATTACCAATTTTTAACCAGAGTATTAGGGATGCCTCATTTAGTTTCTCGTTAAATATCTTAACATTATAAACTGTGAAGTCTCCATGGCTTCGTCCTTCCAAATCTGCTTTATCTTCTACAGCCCTACAAGCTCCAAGATATCTGCACTCTGCTAATTCCAGACAATTTCATCGTTGCAGTTAATGATATTATCACCTGCCTCAAATTCTTCCAGATGTACTACTTTGCCCAAAACCTCGGGTCTGTTAGCAAGCCAGTATTTACCAATTATTCCTAAACCGAGCAGAATGCTATCTTACTGTATGAAAAAATAAAGAGCCTGTCCCACTGCGGTGACCTAATTCGCAAGTTTAGAAGAGTTTGCCCTTGACTCATACTCGCAGCATGGTCGACACGAGGTCCAAGGAGGTCTTTGTAACTCTCCTTCATGCTTGAGAGTAGTCCCCGCATACTCGAGGCCTCAGCTAGGTCGCTGCGTTTTGTTCAACATGCTGAAAAATGCCCGCGAGAAAAAAAAAGTCGCAATGGGGGAAAAAAAGGGGGAAAAAAAAAAAAATCGATATTTTTTTTCTCGTAGATTTAGTCGAGGTAGGTCATAGTAGATCATAATGCTATCGTAGGTAATCGAAGGCAATCAAAGCTAATCAAAGGTAGTCGTTGGTAAAGCTCGTTGAGAAAAAAAAGGTAAATAAACTGACCGGTAATGTTAAATGCCCGCTAAACTTTATTAAAAGATTGGCTTCTTAAAAGTGTCTCCACTCCTTCTTCCCCCCTTCTCCCCCCCTCTACGCGCTCTCTATAGGACTTGCCGTTACTGTGCCAGCCGTCATTTACCTTGCTGTTCATCGCGGGTGTGAATTTCAGACAGCGCTCCCCCGCTTTCCCTGGCCCCCACCTTTGCGGTGTGTGTGTGTGTGTGTGTATGTGTGTGTGTGTGTGTGTGTGTGTGGTGTGTGTGTGTGTGTGGTGTGTGTGGGGCGTGTGTGGGGCGTGTGTGTGTGTATGGGGCGTGTGTATGTGTGTGGGGCGTGTGTATGTGTGGACGGTCGATCTGGCTGGCGGTTTCATCGCTGACGGTCGATCCAGCTCGAGGTTCTTCAGGGGAGTGCCCTCGAGCTTGAAGGTTGAAGACAGTCGCTGAAAAGTCGCGTTAGTGGGACAGGCTCTTAAGGGTCACACACACCTTGCTCTGGATTTATGATCGCCTATATTACAGATAAGCCAAAAATTGAAGATTTTCTTCCCCAGAGAAGTTTAGAGATGAGCTTTTAATGGAATTCCATTTGAAAGATATCGTTCCTGATATTAACTCTTTTTCTCAGACAATTTATTGAGATCATAACAGAATTGAAATTGCCCCGGTGGGATTTCAATCACATTAGAATAAGAGTATAATTTTGTTCTCTGCTACCACTCCACTGATGTAACCCAAGAGCTTTGTACTCAAATTTTGTTTGAATATGCACTCATTAAAGTGGGGTGGTCTAAATTAAAGGCCTATTCATAAAATAGGTTGCATAAGTCACAGATAGTTAAGAGCACAGAAGGATGTAACAAGTGGAGATGATAGAAGAAAACCTACTGATAATTTGAAAATGTGAGTAAGGGCAGGTTGGGGTCAGGAAACTAAAATTCTGCAATGGGATGTACATGGATCAAGCGTCTGGGTAAAATACAGGCAAAGGGAGATTAATCTGTGGAAGTGCCAGGTCATGAACTTTGGAAGAGAAATCAAAAGGCAGATTGCAATCTAAATGGAGAGCGCAAATTGAATTGAATAAATGTTATTAGCCAAATATGTACACATACAAGGAATTTGCCTTGGTGCTTTGCTCGCAAGTAACAACACGATATACAGTAGAAAATTAAAAATAAAATATTATAATTTAAACATGTGAAGAATGAAGTAAAATACCAGAGCAAAAGGAGTTTTGGTTGTTGAGTAGAGCTACTGCTCATGGAAAAAATGTCTGGCTGTGGCGGCTTTGACAGTCCGGAGTCACCTTCCAGAGGGAAGTGCTTCAAAGCGTTTGTGGCCAGGATGAGAGGGGGTCAGAGATGATCTTACCCACTCTCTTCCTGGCCCTTGCAGTGTACAGTTCGTCGTGGTATGGAGGGATCTAGGCATTCTAGTGCATGAATCACAAATACAATAAGTAGTTAGGACAGCAAATGGCAATTTTACTTCCATTGCACAGGGGCTGGTGTTTAAAAAGAGGGTTTGTTGTAATTGTACAGGATTGGTGAGACCTGACCTAGAACACTGTGCATAGTTTTGATCCTCTTAGCAAAAAAAAAAAAAGACATGGCAGTGCAAAGGAGCTTCACCGGGGCAATCTTTGGGATGAGAGGCTTGTCCCAACCAGATAAAGTAAATAGTTGGTTTCGTATTACTTGCAGTCTCGAAGAATGAGGGATGGCCTTATTCAAAGATCCATGACCTTAAAGGTGCTTCTCAGGTTAGATGCTGGGATGTTTACACCAATGGAAAGACTCAAACAAGGGACACAACTGCAAGATAAGGGGCAGGACATTTAAAACTGAGACTTATGGACATTTCTTCTCTCAGATGGTGGTGAACCTCTGGAGTTCTCTGTCCCACCGAGTGGCAGAAGCCGGATCATTAGAAGTGTTTAAAGTGGAGGTGGATTAATATTTGAAAGAGCAAGGAATGTAAGAAAGAGAAATAGCACAGATGAATTGAGGCTAGCATAGATTAGCTATGATATTAAACAATGGGGCAGGTTTGATGGCCTACTCCGGCCTCTATTTCTCCGTTTTTAGTGCAATGGGTATGTCAAAAGGAATTTCACAAGATACCACATCAAAGCTCCTATCACCAGATAGGGTTATCACATACGAGCATCAGAATATATACACCATTTTCAGTCGAAGGCTGCAACTAGTGCAGTGTTCCTGAGACCAGATCTTAGCCCTCAATTCTTTGAAATTGTCATTACTGACCTGCAAGTAGGACAGAGTGCAAGATATTTAAAGTATGTGGGAGGGCATGTTGCAATGAGAATATTACAATTCTGCAACAGTACTTGGATATTGGAGCTGTCAGTGAATTATTGGCAAAAGGAATTCAGTTTGGGAAAATGAGGTTATGCACTTTGAGATTCGAGATAACAGTCTGCCTTCAGATTCCTCTTAAGAGCAAACTGTCTCAATTAGAATGACTGCAGGGAGCAGAGGGATCCAGGCATTCTTGTGCATGAATCGCTAATCTTGTGCAGACAGATACAGCAAGTGGTTAAGAAGGCAAATTACTTACTGCCCTTTTTTGCGAGAGGATTGCTGTTTAAAAAAGGAATATTGTTGTAATTGTACAGGGTACTGATCAGGCCACAACTGGCAAACAGTGCAGTTTAGTCCCCTTATTTATGGAAGGGAGAGAATTTCAAATGAGGGGACACAGTTACTGGGTGAGGGAGCAGTCATTTAAACCCAAGGTACACAGGAACCTCTTGCAGAAGATGATGAATCTCTGGAATTCTCTTCCTTGCAGGGATGTGGAGGTGAGATCATTAGGTGTGTTTGAAAACAAAGTTGTTGATATTTTTTAAAAAGATCAGGTATTGAGCGCAAGGAATAAGCGCAGCAGAAAAATCGAGGTCTGGAACTGACCAGCCTTGATGTTGAATGACAGGGTAGGCTTGAGGGGCCAAGTGGCCTATGTTCTTCTGTTCCAAGACCATACCAACTCCATGCGAGGGAAATCCAGCGAGTCCCAATCCCTTGGCATCAAAGATTATTTCCTTTCAGACACCTATCTAACTCCATTTTGAACTATACAGTTGAATCAGCTTCCACAAACAGCACCAGTGCTTGTATTTCAGCTACTCAATGCATTCTTTCTCATCACTTTTTGAATGACAAAAGGTATGAATGTGTGTTAAAGATTAAACACAAAGGATCAATTCTCAACAGGAGTGGCCTAACGGAGGGCTTCAAGGATAGGAAATAATTCAATCAAGTAGATGTGAAGATGTTTCTACTTACAGAGCAAAAGGCATGAATAATAAAAATCGCTAATAAAGCATTCAAGATTTTTTTTACAGGAGTGAGAAGGTGGAATTTGCTGAACAGTACACAGCTTAACAGAATTAGGGGGAAATCGGATAAATACCCAAGAAAGAAAAAAGTATACGTTAATGTGAATGCGACAAGGAGCACTGAGAGGTTTGTGGTGGAGTGTCAATATTAGCACAAACCCATTTTGTTAAATGAATAGCCTGTCTGTGCTCTAAATACTGACCAATAATGGCTGGTGGCTGGATTGAATGGGATACAGAATATATTAGCAATGATGGACGAAGCAGTGTGTTTGGATCACAGTTTAGTGATTTATTCTTTGCCCTGAAATGTCATCCACGCACCTCGTATGTTTTAAGTTTTGCTTTCAGGTTCTCCAGCATCTTCGAATTGTTGTGTTGCTCTCGTTCTCTTGCCATCAACAGGGTTTTCAGTTGCTGTTTCTGTTAGATTGGACAGAGCACAATACTTTAAATTAAACAATTCCACAGGCACTCCGATTCAGTGCCCGATTTTACTAGCGGCATTGGTGCATAACATTCTTGCGTAAAAAAAAAAATGGTGAGGGGATCAACTGATGACCCACTCAAAGCTGCGACTTGTAAACATCGAAAACAGGAACATTCAGCCCTTTGAATCTGCTGCACTATTTCATGGGACCATGGCTGTCGTTCACCTCGAAATCATACCCACTCCTTCTTCCTGATACCTTTGCTGAGCAGAACCAGTTAGGGATTTGGGAGCAGAAGACTGGAGGTCTCTTAAGCATGTTCCTCACCTAACATTAAGCTCATATCCATCTTGATATAGCAGTCCTGGCAAGGGAGGCAGCAGGGGACAGATCAGGGGAGAAAGAGTTCAGGATGTTGTGTATGTCAAAATGTTAACACCCCACACTGATGTTACAAACGTTCAGTTGCAGCATTGGGGGCAATCTAACATTTCAGCAAAGATTATTCAAATGGGATTAAAGCTTTTTAAAAATTTTAATCTCAATTTACAACACAATCTTGTGACCAACACAGTAGATTATGTCGATTAACCCCCCCCCATCAAAAAAGGAGCTAAAAAAATGCTGTGATAGAACAGGATTCCTCATTTCAGAAAGTGCTTTGTAATGTATAAAGTGTCCAGTCAATATATTGATCAATTTAAATTGCTGCATTGCTGGACTGAACCACAAAACTGCACTGATTGATGAATATTCTATATAACTTGGAGAATCAGGCAGCATAAAGGATGGGCAATTCAGCCTGAAAATTAGAAATCCAGGAAGAAATATTAGGAAACAAATCCAAGGCACAACTTTAAATTACATTAGATGAGAAGGGGGCAACGGTTTAAACTGCGGGGCGGTTCATTTAATTTAATGTTGTCAGGAATGTTTAAGTCATACGCTAGAATAGAGACTTCAGTAGAGCAGTGGAGGTAAATGCCAGAGTGATTCAAGAATTAGTCATTATAAATATAAAACAATTGCAGACCACGCTAAATTGGCACAATAAGGAGAATGGATTAAGTTCAAAGGGGGAATACATAATCCTGCAGAATGGCTGTTTAATTGGCAAATAATAACGGTTGGTGCAAATAATAACAGAACATTTTGCTGCAAAGAGTAAAAGGCCACCAGCTGAAGAAAACAACCTCTGATAAGGTTTTTAGAAGCAGACGAAGCTCTGAGGATTAATCGTATGGAGCACAAATTGGAACACACATATACGCTATTTTGAAATTGGACAAATCCAGGGTAAAACCTCAGTGCATGCTATGTATAATTTGATATAACAAATTATAAAAATAGTGTAATGAGGCATTAAATTAAAAAGGTATTGAAATGAACTAAGTGGCGCTAGCAATGGTTGCCTCGCCAACAGTCTGTCTGTTCCTTCATTGTTTTTTTAGTTTGTGTTAAATGTATGTTTTTTGTGTTCTTTAGCTTGTTTTATGTGGGGGGTGGGGTCAGGGGAAACCTTTTCTAATCCCTTACCTCAACGGGGATGCCATTTTTTTTTCCGTATCGTATCTCCGTCCGCACTGCGGCCTAACATCGAGGAATTGGCGGCCTTTGATGGAAACTGACTTCGAGAGCTCCTCCGTGGGAGCCTGCGGACTTTAACATTGCGGAGCTTGCGATCCCTTTGTCAGGGATCGACCTCTGAGCTCCAACCACGGGTGCCTGCAGACTTTAACATCGCAGAGCTCGCAGTCTCTGGTCAGAGACCGACTTCGGGAATTCCAAGCCGCGGGAACTTCGACCGCCCCGACGTGGGGGCATCGACTGCCCTGACGGCGGGAGAAAAATTAGGGAAGATTAGACTTTATTGCCTTCCATCACAGTGAGGAATGTGGGGAATCTGCTGTCTGGATGCTTATGTTAACTTTTAGGAAGTTGTGTGTCTTGTTGCTTTTTTAGTGTGGCTGTATGGTAATTCATACATCACAGTACCTTATTTGGTACACTTGACAATAAAAGACCTTTGAAACCATAGAAATAAATTTATTAGAATTAAAACAAAACAGTCAAGAATGGCAGAAAAGATTGGATCTCCACTCCCTGAAAAAGAGGGGAAATTATCCGAACGGAGGTTTTAAGGTTGGAAGAATTTGAAACACTGGACATTTCAGAGAGGAAGTTGAAACAAAGCAACATCTTTTGAGGAATATAAAGAAAGCAGGAAATAACTCAAGTAGGGAATTAGGAAGCACTGAACACACCGTGAAATGTCATTGGTAAATCAGATTATAGAGACAATCCCAAGGTACTCTATACATTAAGCAAGAGGGGGCAACTAGGCAGAGGGTAGGAACCGCTCAAGGATAAAGGAAGGAATTTAAGCCTTAAATCAGAGGACGTAGGCAAGGTGTTAAATTAGTACTTTTGCATCAGTATTCACCAAGGCAAAGGACATGGAGGATAGCAAGATTATTTTGGAGTGTACGAACATGCTCGGGCATTTTGAGATCGAGGAGGTGGTGCTGGGTCTTTTGAAGAGCTTTAAGATGGATAAGACTGCAGGGCTTGATGGAATCTATTCCATATTATTGAGAGGGGAGATTGCTGGGGTCTTGGAGATCTTTGTATCCTCTCTAGCCACAGTCGAGGTCTCAGAGGACTAGAGAGTAGCCAATATCATTCCTTTGTTGAAGGAAAATGGGAATAATCCAGGAAATTATAGACCTGGAATTATTGACATGAGACATGAGCCTCATGTCAATGGCAGGGAACTGGTGGATTGGATTCTTCTGAATAGGATTTACTTGCATGTGGGAGAGAATGGACTAATTAGGGACCGTCAGCATGGCGTTGTCTGGGGCAGGTCATGTTTTACAAACTTGATTGAGATTTTATTTTTGAGGTGGTGATGAAGGTGATTGAAGAGTGTAGGGCAGTGCTTGTCAAATAGTTGCTTTAAACAGCCTCCCTCTGGTTCCTTTACTGCAGTGACAATTACACCTCAAATATACTTAACTTACATCAACCCCTTTGAAACATTGAGTGTTTGAAAGGAACAATAGAAATGTCAGTCTTGCTTCTTTACATCTAATGACTGTAAAAGAATCTTGCACGAAAAAAATAATCTTTAGCAATTTAAAGCAGCATGATGCTCAGCATTAAAAATGACTGCCTCAGTTCCAGGGACCCAAGTTTAATCCTGATCTTGGGTGATATCTGTGCAGTTTAACATTATTTCTGTGACGAGGTGAGTTTCTCCTTGCATCACTGGGACCGAGAAAGTTATTTGGCCCCTGTGAATTAACCCCATTATGTGGGTTAACGCCAAGAGGAGTTAAAATGGGTGCACAGATGGGCATGTGTGAAGAATAGTTGCATGAATTCAGGGAAATTAGGACAAGAATGGGAGAAACGCTTACAGAAACCAGCATGGCTCCAATCTGTATCGTATTTGTCAGCATAGTTGTCCATAATTTAACACCATGTGGCACCATTTTATATATGATTGAGGGGGTTGACAGCAGTAAAACTGAGGAATTATAATTTGACAAGGCGAATTTTAAAAAGCTGTACAAGATTAGACATAGAGGAAATCATAGGTTTCACCAGCCTTTAGTCCTGGGAAACGTTGAATTGGAAGAAGAGGCAGTGGGTATCGAGATTTCAAAAGAATGACAGTTGTGAGAAATAAATGCATCCTGGCATCCTTCACCACGTACCAACGCAAGCCTAAATTCACATGTTTAAATGTTAAAAACTCACCTCATTTTGAAGGTCTCCCACTGACTTGCACTCCTGTATAATGGGAACAACAACATTTACCAAAAGCCACAAAGCATTTCACGGAGACCACCCTATCATCTCAGATATTTGATCACACGTGACATTTCTGGCTGCACTTACAGTAACGACAAAATTTCCAAATAACTAAGTGTTCAATTCCTCACTAAGTCTCTGAAAACCCAAGGACCATAATGCCCAAGATTGCCAAAGATGAAAAGTGTTAGAGGAACTAAAGTAGCAGGTGGGCGATGCCACGATTAAATTCTGAAAGCCCACAGATTCCAGAAAGGAGAAGGATCCACACTCTAGTCTGTGGAAAGTCAGAGGTTAACGTTGGAAAATAGCTCAGAGATGAGAAGAGGAGGTCATGAAATGAATGAGCTGGTAAGCATGTTCTGTTTGAAGATAAGAGAATCAATGACCAGGGAAGGAAAGTAAAAGAAAGAAGAGCATGAATACACAGCAAGAGACACAGCTAGATAGGAATGCACACAAATGTCATGCTGATAAAATAAATCTGCATCATTGGATTGCAATGTAATCACTCTGCCATTCCAATATCAGTAGCTGAGTTATATTTTCACAAAAAAGCACTGCCTGATCGGGAAATTGCTAACCTTTGCTTGGTCATTTCAGTAAATTATAGTAAAACTCTTTACATATAATTACATGCATTGCAAAATGTTCTGAAGATTACGCTCATTACTTTAATATTATTTTAATGTATTGTACTTGCAAATGACATTTGGCTGATTGGATACAAGGCACTTTGCATGTGGGAGTGGATGAAGAAATGAGTTAATAGAAAATAATTACCATATTTGCATTAGAGCATCAATCGGTTTGGATAGAATTAAAATACTTTTATTTTCAATGACTGCAAGTCAATGTGTTTGAAGTGGAAATTAGATGATTAATTACTTTAAATAGGGCACCCCAGAATTTATATAAATAAACATTCATGGGCACGAACAATGAGTCTGTCATTTTATTTTCAATTATTCTGCTGCAGAAAAAAATGAGGATTACATTCTTACACAGGTACCCAATTGTTATACCACTAACCTACAGCCCGAAACATGCCACTAACCTACAGCCCGAAACATTCAGCAGCAGTGTTTCACAATTGCAGTGTGGACTATCTACAAAATACAGCATATTCATTTGCTTAGTCTCTATCACAGTATTTGCCAAGCTTAGAACTCACGCAACAGGTCAAGAACAGCAGGGGGACAGGACTGACAACAGATGCAAGTTTCCATCCAGTTCACACACGGTTCTGAAATACGTCAATATCCAGGAACTACCAGTACAACAGCAGTGAGAGCAATGGGCTAAGCTATAAATACACACTCCCAAGGGATGATTAGGGAGGGGCAATAAATAAATGGGGCCTTGTCAGCCATAAATACATCTGAAATAAATCAATAAAGACGCAAGTGTAACGCCCAGTAATTAGTATTACATTCCACTTTCTGCGTATCCAAACATCCTGAGGGACATATAACCTTTAAGCAAACACAAAGTGCTGGCGGAAATCAACATGTCAGGCAGCATCTGTATGGGGAACAGCCCACTGATATTTCGAGTCAAGTTCCTTCTTCAGACTGGCATATGCTGCCTGAGCCATTGAGTTCCCCCAGCATTTTGTTTCATGCTCAAAATTCCAACATCTAGAGTTTCTTGCATCGATATATCAACTTTTATAGATATTCAAGAATTCTTTGGAGTTTTGGTAGGTTTTGAACACAGAGCCACAGACATAAGTGAAGTCATGGAGTCTGGACTCCAAAACCAAGTAGCAGATATGTGAAATGGGCCTGTTATCACCATAATTAAAACAGCTGTTTCTCATCACTGACTCTGCCTTGCCTCTGCTCACCTATGGCTGAAAGCTGACTTTATCACGAGGACATTTATCCCAAAGCACTATTCATTTTGCACTGGTTTTTACTTCCACGCTGCCATCCTAATACACCGCTCTCCATCAACCTAAAATCAGCCAAAACTTTTGCCCACGTCCTAATACACACCACCACACCATGCTCACTGATCCGCTGGCTCCTGAAAGAACAAATCTCCAATTTTAAAATTTACGCACGTTTCATCATCTCCCTAACTCGTAATTTCCTCACTCCTCAAATCTCGATCCTCTTAACCTGTTTGCTCCTCCGCGGGTGTCTTTGCCTTCAGCTGCCAATGTTCTTCGTTCCAGAATTCCCTCTCCCAACTTCTTTGCCATTACCAATTCTTCTTCAAGATGCTCTTGAGAAACTGCCTCTTTGACCAAGCTTTTTAACAAATTGCCCTAATTTCTCTGTGATTCGATGTCAAACGTTGTTTAGCAATGCTCCTGTGAAACAACCATGGATTTTTTTCCCCCTTGTTGACGATCCAGTTATATGCAGATTATTACTGACGTACCTGGCTCAGTTGTTTTTGAAGTCCATTCACTCTCTCCAGGAAGGCCTTCTGTTCATGACTGAGCTTTTTCAACTTTCCTTTGAGATCCTCATTTTCAATCTGAAGTTCCTAAAGACAAATGAATTAAATTTATCCAAACGGAGGAGTTGTGGGTGGGCGAGTGGGATTTGCAGAGAAAACAAACCTGGCTGCACTTGTTTCGAATTAGAAAATGGGTGCTGGGTGTTCAGATCTGGGACTCAATCAACTGTATGCGAGTATGAGGATGCTGCTTATCCTGCTGAAATACTCCAGCATTTTGTATCTATCTTTGTTTTAAATCAGCATCTGCAGTTCCTTCCTACACATCCCTGATTCAAGGATGTGCTCAAAGTTTCCTTGATAGAGGATAACATTTCCATTAAGTTCTGGAGACCTCTGCCCATGACAATAAAAGGTGGTGAAGGAGCATTTGGAATGGCACGTGAGCCTCTAGGTTGTACATCTGAGGCACATGTTAAGTGGTGGGATGAGTGGACCATCTCACAAATTACCCAGCAATCTGCCCCATCTTTGGAAGTATCTGGGGTTCCCTCCTTGGCCACATCAGTCACCTTAGAACTCCTAAACCAAAGTGGTATCGGTAAATAACAGGAGTCAATGGGAAGCTGCTGGACATGAGAGGATAAGCTGCAAAGAAGTAAGGAGAGGGGGATTGCTCTACTCGGATATGCTATGGATCTGATGGGATCCTCCTATGTTGTAGAATGTTGATCTGAGAGATCATTTGTGTTGAACACCTGGTTTAGAAGATGCCATCTCTTAAGCCAACATAAATATAGCTATTTAGAAGCTGGTGAAAATCTAACAGTTCCGTTTTATCATGGGCCTTGTGTGTTTATAGCAAGACAGCAAGATGTAAGTTTTCTGTACATGTCCTGTTCACAGACCCTTGAGGATATGATCTAGGTGGGCACTCCTGGTTTCATGCTGAGGAAGTACTGCTCAGTTGGAGCTGCCATCTCTTTTCATCTAGACTGTAGGCCAAGACTGAAGCCTAGCCAGAGTTCTCTCTGACATTCTTGATGTTATTAGACCCTGGACCACCATCATTTGGTTACCAAATTTACAGTGAAGTAACTACACTTCATTAGCTGCAAAGCACTTTGGACCATCCCGAGGTTGAGAGAGTGCAAGGATCTTTCAATATCAGAATGACTACCTTTCACGTTACAGTGTGGAGAAACGTTATACAGGCTTAGGTCTATCACTGTTGATGTTGTTAGACTTCGCAACGAAGATCAATTGTGCTTAATAGCACATTTCATTAATAGAGCAGCAGGGTTGAAGCAGTCTGTCCAATCGTGCTTAACTAACACATTTGTTACTCAGATCTGCAATTACTACGACAAAGATTGGAAACAAATTCAAGTGCAGGAAATTAAAATAATAAATTGAAGGAAATTTGAAACACTGAACATTTATTAGATCTTTTAATGTCTGAAGAGGTGCTTGAGGTGAGTTTTTCCTGATTGATTCGATGTGTGCTTTCGGCAATTACATTGAAAAGGCATCTGGATAGGTATGGGATAAAGAAGTATTTGGAGGGAAATGGGTCAACTGTGGGCTCATAAGACTGAGATGATTGGACAAAAGGGCTTGCTTCTATGCAATAGACAATGGACAATAGGTGCAGGAATAGGCCATTCGGCCCTTCGAGACAGCACCGCCATTCAATGTGATCATGGCTGATCATCCACAATCAGTACCCCGTTCCTGCCTTCTTCCCACATCCTCTGACCCCACTATCTTTAAGATCCCTATCTAGCTCTCTCTTGAAAGCATCCAGAGAATCAGCCTCCACTGCCCGCTGAGGCAGAGAATTCCACACTCACAACTCTGTGTGAAAAAGTGTTTCCTCATCTCCGTTCTAAATGGCTCACCCCTTATTCTTAAACTGTGGCCCCTGGTTCTGGACTCACCCAACATCGGGAACATGCTTCTTGCCTCTAGCGTGTCCAAAACCTTAATGTATAACTCTGACCCTAAAGGGTTGAAGCACCATTCTCTGGAGATACTGGAGGTCTGAAATAACAATGTGCAGGGTGCAGCATGTCAGGCATCATCCGTGGAAGGGGAAACAGTTTAATGATGGTGAACAAACAGAAAGTGCGGGAGTAACTCGGCGGGCCGGGCAGTATGTGTGGAGGGAGTGGGTAGGTGACATTTCGGGTTGGCACCCTTCCTCAGGCTAATGATGGTGCCTCGTCATGGCCGTCTGCATTGAAATTCTACGACATATGGCCCTTCAGTTGCTGCTAACCCTTGTCTGCGGCACAATCGGCTGTTAAAGTGCAGTTCTACTCATGGGTGCCTGATAGACCCTCTACAACTTTTGCTGTCTGAATTTCAGATTTATTCGGTTACAGTGGGGGTAAAAGTTGTTTGTAAATTAAAAAAAAAAAAAATAGAAGTGCTGCTAATTAAAAACATAATGAGCGTTGAAATGATGATGGAAAAAGCGCTTGCTTAACGTTGCCTATCAAATGAAGCAAAAGAGTGAGACGAGGAGAGTTATCTGGCTCATTTGCAGATACTTGCAAGGGTTTCTGACATCCAGCATGGTCCTGACTGCCCAACCCCAGCATTGCTCGATGGATTCACAAACCAGCCATTAGTGTATTCCATAACCTTCAGACAGGAGCAAGGTGATGAGTTTTTAAACCTTACAGGAAGGTCGGTGTGAGAATGGGAAGGGGAGTTAAAATGGTTATCAACTGGGAGATCCAGCAGGCCTGGAGTACTGGTGCTATAATTTCAGTGATGGGAATTTAACCCTCAATCTGTTGAATTCAGAGACAACAGTAATATCTGCCAGGTAGACAAAAATGCTGGAGAAACTCAGCGGGTGAGGCAGCATCTATGGAGTGAAGGAAATAGGCAACGTTTCGGATCAAAACCCTTCTTCAGACTTCAAACCCGCTGAGTTTCTCCAGCATTTTTGTCTACTTTCGATTTTCCAGCATCTGCAGTTCCTTCTTAAACAGTAATATCTGCCAAGCCAGGGTCATACCGTGGACTGTATTGCATCAGAGTAAATACTTTATTCAATGAGGGGACAGTTGACAATGGACCTTCAAAGATGTTAGGGACACAAGAGACTGCAGAGGCTGGACTCCAGAGCAACAAAGAAAACTGTTTGGAGGAATTCAGAAAGTCGAGCAGTGTCTGTGAAAGGAAACTAGTTGTCAACATTTCAGGTCAAGACTCTGCATCAGTTCCTCCAGAAGTTTGTTTTTTCCTTCAGCTGGTTAAAGAACATGCTACAATAATACCTTTATAGTGCGCTGCTCCTTCGGACTCAGTGCCAAATTGGTTTCGACTGGAAGATGTCTTTGATCTAGCGTCTGTGGCATTTCAGCAGCCTGTAATTTTTAAGGAAAATAATGCAATCACTTTAAATACAGGATTTTTCAATGATGAAGCAAAGTCTCAAGCTTGTGTGCACTGAATTATCTGTGATTGAATATCTGTGTGGCTCAGTTCATTCACCGATCAGATGACATTTAACATGACCTTTCCTCCGATCCATCTAAACTATGAATCGGTGCTGCAGCAAGAGATTAGATAGTAATAATTAGTTTTGGTTGCAAACAAACAGCAAAAGATACAGGTGCTATGCAGATGATGTGTTGCCCAATCCTCATTTCTTCTATACACGTTACTGTCTCAATGAATAAACACTTTGCGAGTGTCAGCTTCTGAGTTAAGATGCTTCTTTGTAAACTAGCGATAGTGGACACCAAATTAATTGTGGTCTACAATGAGATGTGAGTTAGAGGTACAGAATAAATGGTGGACTACAGTGAGTTGTGGGGTCAGAGGTGCAGAACATAATGAGATGGGAGATTATTGGTATAGAAATAATGGTGGGCCACAGTGAATTGTGGGGTTAGTGGTGCAGAACAAATTGAGGTCTCCAATGAGATGGGTGGTTTGGGATCCAGAATAAATCTCCTTCCATTAATATTATATTGGACTTCGATACTCAAAATTCAGTATTCTGTATTTCAGCCTATCTCCACTCCAAAAAAAATTCTTCATTGATAATGGCCAAAGGGACGTGCCCAGGGATCAGCAGGCAGTGCCCATATTTTGGAGGAAAGCTCCACAAAAGATTGGAGACCGGTAATCCTAATGGCCATCTTTTTGGAACTGCCACAGCAACTACTCAAATACCAACAAAACAGGAAGAGATAAACTGGTCCCCGTAATTGGATTTATTATTTCAGAAAAGTCAGCATCTCATAAAAAAGTAATCCATTCAAAGTACATTTAACAGCGCCAGCAGACTTCACTGCTGATGTCTTCACTGCTTAAGATCTTTCAAAATCTCCTGGAATTATCCACTGTGCTCTACAGCCTGGAGGTTTAAGTAGACATTTTAATGTAATTCAATTTCCTTCTTTCCAAAAACCAGGTAATGACCTTGCGCAATAATCACAAACGCCCCGATCCAAGATACCCATTTATACAGTCATGCTTATTCTAAAACACAGATTGAAATGTAATCATCTTTCCTGTCCGCCTTCCTCTCCATCATTCTCAAATTTCACCATGTAAGCTTTGAAAACAGCATGAGTGCAGGAGTGTAGAATCGTGAAACAAAGGGGTGAACAGCTGTAATTGCCAACAGATGGCTGATCACAACAAAAGCTGTCAAGAACCAATTTCGAAGTGCAATGGCTTACTGCAGGAATTACCAAGATAAAAATATTTACAATTGTCAAAAATAATCTTTAGAAAATCACTAGGTATCTGAGGATGGTGATAGGTAGTGATGCTGCTTCACAGTACGAGTGACCTTTATCTATTCCTGCATCTGCTGATGGTTGTACTGAGTTTGTACATTCTCTCCGTGATCGTGGGCTTCATTCTGATGCTCCTCCCGTTTCCTCCCCCATGCTAAGGATAAGTGGGTCGGTGGGCTAAATGGCAGCCCACATCCCTGGTGCAGATGAATCAGAGGGAAGTGCATGGGCATGTGACAGAATAGGTTCCATAGAAATTAGTGGGGAAATGGGATTCTCCAAGGCAATCTGGAGTCACTGGACGAAATGGACTCTTTCAATGCATGAAAAATACAGTGTAGTCCAACTCACTGGAAAGACTGGTATATATTGCCCATTTCTGCTGAATTTTCTGGGTTATTTCAGATAGCAGATATGAGTCTTATCAGGGAGAAGACAGCAGAATGGGACTGAGAGGGAAAAATAGACCAGCCATAATTGAATGATGGAGTAGACTGGATGAGGTGAATGGCCTAATTCTATTACTATGTTTTTTTGGTGCGTAAGGAGATCCATATAGGCCTTCGAAAGCCTTTGCTGAGCCAAATGGTAAGTTTTCAGAAGTGTCATAGTCACCTCTACTGAGATTAGCCTTTTACTCCAGGTTTATTTAATTACTTGAATTAAATTCCCATTTTGCTCTGGTGGGATTTGAACTTGCATCTCGGGATCAACAGTCCAGGTCACCAGCTTTAGTTATTAAACTAACTAAACCATTAGACATCAGGCAACATCCGAGAGTGTGGCCAAGGAGTTCTTCCCCGCCACCCATCAAGATTCTCTGCAGGAAGTTGGGTTGGACAAAAGATAAGAGGGAGCAGAGGAGGGGTCAAAATGGAGAGGTCAGTGAGGGGACAACAAAATAACCCAGTGAGGGGATGAGAGGGGTAGGAGTCAGCAAGATGCAGAACTGTTGAGGATTGTATATTGAGATTGGGCAAAAGCTTGGTATGATTCAGTCCGTCTTTGTACTATGAGTTGAACTTTAAAGTTCGACCATAGAGCCAATTCTCCAATTTATTCCCATCGGACCAAGAAGGCACCCTACATTAAAAAATAAATAAAAGCACTAGTATCATTCACTCAAACCATTCTCAACTCCAAAGGTATGCCGGGAATTAATTCAGCCATGAAAAGAATCATAATAAGAACAGGAATTGTTGGAAACATTCAGCTGGCACGGCAGAACCCCTGGAAAGAGAAGCAGAGTTAACTCAGTGCTGTTGAAGGGTTCAAGAAGGGACTGCAGATGCTGGAAGATCGAAGGTACACAAAAATGCTGGAGAAACTCAGCGGGTGCAGCAGCATCTATGGAGCGAAGGAAATAGGTGACGTTTCGGGCCGAAACCCTTCTTCAGACTGATGGGGGGTGGGGGGAGAAGGAAGGAAAAAGGGAGGAGGAGGAGCCCGAGGGCGGGGGGGTGGGAGGAGTCAGCTCGAGGGTTAAGGAAGGGGAGGAGACAGCAAGGGCTAGCAAAATTGGGAGAATTGGGAGAATTCAATGTTCAAGCCATCCGACGCAAGCAACCCAGGCGGAATATGAGGTGCTGTTCCTCCAATTTCCTGTTGAAGGGTCCTGTTGAAGGGTCTTGAACACAAAACATTGACCGTTTCTCTCTCCACAGATTCGGCATGACCTGCTGAGTGTTTCCACCATTTCTTGTTTTATTTCAGATTTCCGATATCTGCAGGTCATTTACTGATGTATACGTGCAGTATTTTTCAAGACTTACCTGAGAAACTTGGTGTGATTTCACACTGGAGTCTCTCACTGTGGGAGTAAAAAGGCAAAATATTAACAGCATGAATTATGGACACAAATTTAACCTTCCTCTGCAATCCAGATTGTATAATTCGTGAACAAAGGTTAGCAAGGAAATAGATTACACAGAGAGAGAGAGAGAGAGAGGCAGTACATGGGTGGCAAAGTAATTGTGCAAGAACACCTTTGTAATAGTTAATGCCACTTACATACAATCCATAGACCAACATCACTGAAGGCACCTCTTAAGGCACCTCTGACACTGAGGAAGACATAGGCAGCAGACAAGAATGAACCCAACACAAGACACACTAGGCTGACATGGATGTAAGCACCAGTCTTTCTATTGCTGGGTCTAAGTCCTGGAATTCCTTCTCCAACAGCACTGAGGGAGCCGCCTTCAACAAAAAGACTGCAACAATTCAAGAAGGCAGCTCATCACATTCTGAGCTATTAGGAATGGGGAATAAATGTTGGTCTATCATGACACCCACAATTCACGACTGAATAGACAAAGGTTGCCCTATGTTTGGATGTCACAAATGGGAACAATTCAACGTGTAGAAAGACAACGTCTACATGTAATATTCATGGAGCTGCATTTCTGTCTGAAAAACCAATAATTCAAAGTCCTGTTCATAATGTGAAAATTGTTCCTATTGTGAAAATTCTACGAGCTAGAACAAAATTGTGTGTTAATAATCACAACGCTCTATACAAACACACACACACTTG
Organism: Amblyraja radiata; assembly: GCF_010909765.2. Taxonomy (NCBI): domain Eukaryota; kingdom Metazoa; phylum Chordata; class Chondrichthyes; order Rajiformes; family Rajidae; genus Amblyraja; species Amblyraja radiata. The sequence continues at coordinate 12,225,725 of NC_045989.1, forward strand.
TTGAAACTAGAAACTAACCTTTCACATTGACAAACGTTCACAAAGTGAAAAGTCAATAGCAGGGAACACATAAAAGAAAAGCCCGACAGATTTTGTCTGATAAACTGAGCCAGTCCCACTTGCCTTTGCCTGGACCACATTGTCCAAATCTTTAAAGGCGGCACAGTGGCACAGCTGGTGGAGAGGCTTCCTCACAGCGCCAGAGACCTAGGCTCGATCCTGAACGCTACTGTTTGGGTGGAGTTTGCACATTCTCCCTGTGACCGCATGGGTTTCCTCCGGGCGCTCCCGTTTCCTCCCCCATCCCAAAGGCATGCAGGTTTGTAGATTAATTGGCCTCTGCAAATTGCCCCTAGTGTGTAGGGAGCGGATGTGAAAGTGGGATAAAATAGAACGAGTGTGAACAGGTGACCGATGGTCAGTGTGGACACTGATCCGAAGGGCCTGTTTCCAAGCTGTATCTCTAAACTCTATCCTGTTGTGTACTTGTCCAAATGTCATTCATATGTAGCATTTGTTCCCACCTCTACCACTTCCCTTGACCTATTGATTTTCCGCATTGATTTCATTTCATATTTGAAGAATAGTTTGTAGGAATACCCAGAATTCTAGTTAACATTTATATCTGAGTCAATGTCCTTAAAGCAGGCTATTATCACACACTGGCTGTGGGAGCCTATTGTGATCAAATTGCTAGCGCCAGCTACATAACAATTTCCTAAATGCACTTCAAAGTGGTTGTAAACAATTTTGGCATATCCTGAGATGATAATGAATACTTTAGAAATGCTACTCCCCATTTTAGGATCCCCACATCTTGCACTTTCGATATCGATTGTATTTTGAATTGAAGAATTGTGATTAAGTGAAGCACAAAGTTTGTCATTCTGAACCCAATGAATGAAACATTTTACAAATGACCATAAAGCATTGAAGCACACAGGAGAGGGAGAGGAACTCAGCCACTTTTGTAATTGGAATAACAACAATAATAAATCAATTTAAAATCTGAAAGGCAGCAAACAGCTGGAAACCATCCTGGAAGTGAAGGATGAATGAAAAATATTAATTTTCCAGTAAATGGGAAAGTGCCCAATTTGAGAAGTTTATGACAATATAAAAGTCAAGGAAGAGACTTAAAAGTTTCCACAAATGCTGATGACTCAATGAATGGAAGACTTCAGAACCAAGACATTTTTTTTAAAAAAGACGATAAAAATTAAGAGCAAATGAATGAGAATCATAAAAACGAGCTTCAATAGGAAGGCCGACGGGAAAAGAGAAGAAAGGAGAAAATGTTGATCTCTTACAGGTAGAAAAGAGAGAATATAATAAGCAATTAAGAAATAGCAGAAACGTTAAACAAACACTTTGTCTGTGTTCATGGAAGACAAAATAATCCTGCAAGAAATACCAGAAAACCAAAAGTCTAGTACAATGGGGTACTGAAGGAAATAAGTAATAGAATTTAAAAAAAGGTTATTAAGAGAAGCCAGAGAGGAGATTATAGGGGTCTTGATGGAGTTCCTTTCAACTTCTCTAGCCAGAAAACTGTTGAGTAGCAAATGTTGTTCCCTTGTTTAAGAAAGGAAGCACAGATAATCCCGGGAATTCTATGCCTTGAAAAGTTGACGAAAGTGATCAATGAGGGCAAGGCGATGGTTGTTTCCTACACGAATTTTAGTAAGGTATTTGATAAAAGTCCCACATGATAGGCGGATCCAGAAGATTAAGATTCACGGGATTCACAGTGACTTGTCGTATGGATTCAGAACTTGCTTACTCGCAGAAGGGTTGTGGTGGAAGAACATTATTATGGGCTGAAAGTCTGTTACCCAAAATCCCTGGAGTTTGCAGAGATCTATGCTGGGACTGCTGTTGTTTGAGATGTATACAAGTGATTTGGATGTGAATGTAGATGGGTTAGTTAGTAAATTTGCAAATGACACCAAGACGCCAAGCATACAGCGGGATACAGATCAACCACAGTAACGAATGGAGAAATGGGAGAATTAAATTCAAACAAGTGTGAGGTGCGGCACTTCAGGAGGTTGAATGTTAGGGGAAGGCATACGGTTGATGGGAAGACCCTTAATAACATTAATGTACAGAGGGATCTTGTTGTCCAGGACCTTAGCTCCCTGATAGTGGCAACACAAATAGACAGATTGGTAAAGAAGGCATATGGTATGCACACCTTAATTGGTCGGAACATTGAGTACAAGAGTCAGGAAGTTATGATGTAGCTCTATAAGACTTTGGTTAGGCTGCATTTGGAGAATCTTGTCTGGATTACAAGGAGGAGTTGGACAAACTTGGATTGTTTTCTCTAGAATGCCAGAGGTTAAAGAGACCTGATAGAAGTAATTAAACTTATGAGAGCCATTGATAAGAGTTAGAACCTTTTCCTTGGGTGGAAATGTTTTGTTTACACAGAGTGTGGCGGGTGCCTGGAACGCACTACCAGGGGTGGTGGTGGAGGCAGATACAATAGCTGCATTTAAGAGGCTTTAAGGTAGGCAAATTGAATAGAGGGGTATGGATTATATAGGCAAATTAGATTAGTTTACCTTGGTATTAGGTTCGGCATAGATATTGTACCAATATTATATATTGTAAGTACAACAGAGGCTGAAGAGACTAAAAGACGGGCCGGGCAGTAGGTTAATTGGTTACTGTAAATTACCCCAAAGTGCAGATGGGTGGTTGGAGAATCACACGTTAATTGGCATGAGAGTGCTGGCTCGAAGGGCCAAATGGCCTACTCCTGCACCTATTTCTCTATGAGAGTGACAATAGATCACAGGGAAATAAGTAGAGGAATGGGCTGAATGGCATCCTTTCATGCTGTGAAGAAATATGAGTGCATAATGTTCTTAATTAGTTGAGAAGGTGCAGAATGCACTGAGGTATGGACGCTATACAAATACATTTTGAAAATCAGTGTCTGCACTACGTCACGATTTATGGTGGCAGCCAATAATACGCAAACGCTTGCAATCAGCGCCAATGAATAATCCAATAATCTTTCACATTAACAACAGCATAATTAACTCAGATTTTGAACTAATTGCTCGTAAATCTGAGGTCTGACGTTGAAATCCCCCACACACACCACCAAAGATATTAGAGCGATCTTTGCACACCACAGCTGTGCATACAGTTTAAGTCTGCAACATTGCCGGGGTAATCCACTCTGCAATCAGGAGATGGCACTGTAGAGTTATATGTTAAACTCCGGACACTGATTTAACAGAGTTAGTTTGAGTATTTCATTCAATTCCTTGCCATCAAACATCCATTACAAGTTGAGCAGAAAAAACTAATTGGTGGAGGAACTCAGCGGGTCAAGCAGCATCAAGGAGAGAAACTGCCAGACAACATTCCAGGTCGGGACCCTTCTTCCATTCTCATTTACCACAATTAAGATGTCGAAATTCAAGCACAGGTTACCCAAACTGCAATGGTTCACACCATCCTATATTCACAGGAACTTTCCCCAGCAACAGGGGTATACGCAACACCTGTACTTGTACCTCCTCCCTCAACTCCAACCAGGGTCCCCAATAGTCCTTTCAGGTGAGGCAGAGGTTCACCTGCACCTCCTCCAACTTAATCTACTGTATCCGCTGTTCTCGGTGTGGGCTCCTATATATCGGCGAGACCAAGCGCCTACTAGTTCTACTGTTCGCAATCTTGCAGCCCTTCTTTATCACCTGTTCACCAGCCAACAATGGACCTTTATGGGCTCCACCCTTCCACGATCATCTGTTAACAGACCTGATTTGTTCTGGCCTTTTCGTACTTCCAGTTCCTTCCCCTCAACTTTTAGTCTGAAGAAGAGTCCCGACCCGAAACATCACTCTCCCTTTTTCTCCAGAGATGCTGCCTGACCCGCTGAGTTACTCCAGCACTTTGCGTCTATCTTCCTCATATTCACAGGTGTGGCCCTTTCAACTGATGCAGAAAAATGCGTAGTGGATTGGTTCAAGACATTAGCTACCTCATCGCAATTAACTGTTTTTTGTGGACAATTACAATATACTTCACTGGATAAAACCATTTTAATTACACACAAAAGTGTCCCCACATTTGCAATCTATTAACAATGAATAAACAGATTATTTATCAAGCGCATGTACTTAGTGGCATCCTATGATGGCTTTGTACCTCAATTTGCATTTATAATGAACATGTTGTGCGTGTGGTTGTAACTCAGCTTCATGAAAAAATACTGAGCAGTTGACAAAGAAACATTAGCAGCTGATCATTTAGACATCATGTTTCTGCTGCTACTTTGAAGGAGCGATTGCATTAACAACATTCCACTATTCTTTCGCCATAGCGTTGCAATCTTTTTCAAGTACACATCCAATTCCTTATCAACAAGTATCTCTGGATCTATGACCCTGGCCTTTCAGGCAGCAGATTACACTTGCGCCCTTTGAAGCATGTGAGTAATAGCTTTAAGCTTAACATGATTCGCAGGCAATTCATCTTCGCTGCAGCAATCTTGTGCCTCATCCATGTCCAACATGCTTCAGAATTACAACAAGGCTACGTTATTCATGCGCACACACACGCTCATTCAAACACCCTTTGTGGCATTTCATTCTTGCATAAATATATTAGGTGGGTGGAAATTGTGATTCAGTATATCTAAAGCACAGTCATTGCAAGAATCTCTTCAAATTGGCCAGAATAAATACTAACGTTTCAAACCTGTATTTATCAAGCCATTTCACACACTGCGCCCCAGACACTCAAATGGCAAAATCAAGACAGCAACAAAGATAATGCATGGAATACAAATTAGATCAAAGTCAAAGTGTATGTGCAAATCAGTAGCCCACCCCCTCCCAGACATAGTTTCCCAGCCTAGCGTGTAAACGGTTGATTGTGTCAGATGTTTGGCCCAGCATGGATCTGGGTGATGCAGGCCAGACAAGTCCAATGGTGTAACGATCTATTTTTGAAACGAGCCGAGAGAAGCACGTTATTCAATCCAAGAGGGCTGTAATGATGTTAATACTCCACTCTAGCCTACTCCCACTTTCTTTCACTCCCATCCACACATACTTCTTATGCCTTTCTGTTGAGCAGTCTCCTTAAATATTTCATGGTCAACTTTGAAGAAGCCTCCATGCAGCACCAATGTCAGACTGTGCACCACAAATACCAGAGCTTATCACCAGCCCTATTCTCCTAGGCACTCAGCTCCCCATATCAACCCAGCCCCAATCCACTGGCTACACTGGAGTCTCCTTCTCACTGAATCACTGGCTCTTCAGTTATCCCACTTTCCCATCCATTTCCTACATACTGGGAGAAATTTACAAAGGCCAATTAACCGATAAACCCCTGGGATGCGGGAGGAAACCGGAACACCTGGAGTAAACCCACTCAGTCACAAGAAGAACGTGCAAATTCTACACAGAGAACACCTGAGGTCCGCAGCAAACTCAGGCCCTGAGACATACCAGCACTACCATGTAGCCAGCAAACTGTGCATGGAAAGATCCCAATTCAGCTACTTGATAGAGCAGACTGAAAAAGTTGAGAAGCAAGCAGTAAAAGTTGGCTCCAGGACACTTGGAATCTTAAATTCCTAACTGTGCGTCTCAACTGAAGGACAGCCTCTCTAACGGCATAGCATTCACCAATACTGCACTAAAGATGCCTAATCCCTGAATCTATAATCCTCTGATTCAGACAGAGTGCAACCTAGAAATGAGGACAATGGGAAGCAAAATAAATTAAATGGTCAGATATTTTTGTATGCATCAATCATCTTACCTTTAACCGCCTTCTCCACTGCAGTTCTGATCAAAGTCAACAGGTCTGGGTTTTTGGAGAGCTGTGCATAATGCAAGCACTGGTGATCATGCTGATCCACCAAGGTAACATCAGCTCTGTGTTTTAACAGAACATCTACTGCATCCTTGCAACCAGACCTGCATCCCAGCATCAACGCAGTCCTAAAATAAAAGTCCCATGTTAGACGTTGGAAGCAAAGTACAGTGTCTCACAAAGTACAGGGGCTCCAAATTAGTGGTGGACAAAGTGGATGTGGCACATCCACAGAAATTCAAGAGTAGATCAATCAGCCCTTCATACCTGCTCTGTCAACAAGATGACCAGTAGTCATAGTCACCTTTAGTATCATATTCCCCCATATATCTTGACACTTTGTTACCAGGTACACTATTTGGTTTCCTCCCACATCCCAAAATCATGCTGGTAATTAAGCTGACAATAATAAATCACTTCATTGACATAGTTGTAATAAATGGCAAAAAAGAATGATAGGGCAGTTGATGCACATTAGAGAGAGAGTGAGAGAGAGAGATGTATTACAGGTGTATAAGGTGAGGCAATTGCTCCCAAGAGCCAGATACAAAGAGCCAGTATGGCATTCTGAGTTGTTAGGAGTATAAGGTTAAATGTAAAAACTTGCTTGAGAACCATAACCAGTACCATCTATCTCAGATACAGTCGTCAAACAAAGTAAAACAAAAATGAGAATAATTCCTTTACTGGGAGATTTGAGAGAGAGAGAAACTCACCCCACAGGGAGAGGCAAGGGAACTAGCAAAGATGGAATCAAAGAATAAGCGAAGAATTACAGTCAGAAGTAATGAAAAGGGTGGGAGAATGGTCTTGTGCAGCTCGAAGAGCAATTAAAGGCAAATTGGCTGGATTCTGTTCTGTGAATAGCACGCAACCTCACTAATAATGGAGAGTAGGTTGCTTAGAAATGTCTCCCAGTCTGAAGGCCTCCGATCCGAAAAATCACCTGTTCCTTTTCTTCAGAGATCCTACCGCTGAATTACTCCAGCATTTTGTGTCTTTCTTCTGCTTGGAAATAAAGCTTGCCTTATTAACATAAATTCACACCGTCTACCAATGAATTACTGGAATTACTGGATTGCTCATAACACCAAGATGAATTGCCATTTCCTCAATCAACATGGACAGACTTTGTTCAAACTTTAAATATTTTCTTTTGTCCAAATTACCTGTTTTCTTTATCTCTGGAGTTGATGTCTGCTCCCCGATCCAGTAAAAGTCGACAGGCCACTGGATGGCATGAGTGGGCGGCCAACAGAAGGGGGGTTCCTCCATCCTGAACACAACACAGCAAGCAAAGGCAGTGAGACTTTCTCCACTCTGTCCACATAATTACCATTCTACTTGTCAAGGGTATTTGATATAGCAGCCTGTTTAACAGGCACCCATTCCCATTCCACAACCATTCACTCACTCCATCACCGATGTACAGTAGCAACAATCTGTACCATTACAGAATGCCATCGAATTGAGACGGGGTGGTGGAGGCAAATACAATAGCAACATTTAAGAGTCTTTTAGATAGGCACATGGAAGTGCAGAGAATAGAGGGATATATATCATGTACAGGCATATGATATCAGTTTAATTTGGCATCTTGCTTGGCACAAACATTGTGGGCCGAAGGGCCCACTCCTCTGCTGCACTGTTCAATGTCCTGAGACAACACCTTCCAAATCCATGATCTCGACCAGCTAGAAGCACAAGAGCGCTAAAAGCATAGGAACACGACCACCTGTAAGGTGCCGTCCAAATTATAGTACACACACTATTATGACTTGGAAACGCAGCTTTGTTCCTTCATCGGCGTGGGTCAAAACCGTGGAACACTCTCCCTAACAGCATTGTGGGTGCACCCACATCAAGAACTAGTGCTTTAAGAAGGCAGCTCAACGCCACCTTCAAGGGCTTGTGCAATTAAATGCTTGCTCAGCCTGCAACGCCCACATCCCTTGAATTAATTAAAAAAATTGATGCCTTTTCTGTATTCTTTAAAAGGCCTGTCCATTGATGCTATTCCATAATGTGTAAAACTGGATAGAGGTTCCACTACTGCCTAGAGCAGTGGTTCCCAACGTGGGGCGTACGCCCCACAGGGGGGCAATTCGATTTTTAAGGGGGGCAATTGAGCGCGACTGAGGAGGTCTGGGTCCAAATTTTCGATTTTTATTTTTTGGGATTTTCCATCAGGTAAACATATGTAGTTTATGTTTCTTCAGCTGAAACGGAGTTCACTTTTTAAATGATAAGAATTATATATCACCACATGGGGGGGGGGGGGGGGCATCAGGATTTTAGAGGTGATTAGGTGGGGCATGGCCAAAAAAAGGTTGGGAGCCACTGGCCTAGAGGCTCAATATTATTTCCGAGTCATCTGAAGTTATTGAACAATGCCAAATCGAGAAGGCTGCACAATGGGTTTTAAATTTGGATAGGTGGCTTAATTTAAAAAAAAGATTTCTGACTTAAGGGCTGGAACCTAAGGGCCAATCTTATTCACGCAGATGGTTGTGGGTATATGGAACGTGTTGCCAGAGGAGGTAGTTGAGGCAAGTACTTTAACAACATTTAAAAAACATTTGGACAGTTACATGGATAAGAAAGGTTTAGAGGGATATGGGCCAGACACGGGCTGGTGGGACTAGCGTAGATGGGGCATCTCAGCCGGCATGGGCAAGTTGGGCCGAGGGTATATGACTGTTTCATTCCCTAAAGGATATCCATGATTCAGATGGGTTTTTACAATAATCTCAGTAGCTTCATACATATACACAAATACGAGTTAGATGTTTGCGACATGGCCGAGCAGTGGTAGAGTTGCTGCCTTACGGAGCTTGCAGCGCTGGAGAAACAGGTCCGATCCTGACTACGGATGCTCTCTGTACGGAGTTTGTACATTTTCCCCGTGACCAGCCTGGGTTTTCTCCGAGATCTTCAGTTTCCTCCCACACTCGAAAGACGTGCAGGTTTGAAGGTTAATTGGCTTGGTATAAATGTAAATTGGCCGTAGTGTGTGTAGGATGGTGTTAATGTGCAGGGGTCGCTAGTCGGCACAGACCCGATGGGCCGAAGGGCCTGTTTCCGCGCTGTATCCCTAAACTAAACTAAACTCTCCTCTAGCCTGCTTCACTATTTAATAAAATGATGGCTAATCGAATTGTAACCTCAAATCTGTGCTCCCATTTCCTTCCCCCCTACCCTGAAGCAACTTTCTACCTCTGCCTTAAAAATATTCAAAGATGCTGCATCTATGGCCCTCAAGGAAAGGAGATTGTTCCCACGATTAAACATCCTCTCCATATCCAGCTGGTCAATGATTACCAACACTGAGATAAACTTACCTTTTTGAAATAAAGGTTTGTAATTTAATTCCTTGAATTTAAATTCCCTGGCTATTGGAGTGAGATTTGAAGTGGTATCGCTGGATGACTGAACCAAAGCTTTTGACTATGAGCCCAGTAACACGGCCACGCAATCTACAGTCATGATACATTTCCCTGCCGTATATCTTGCGTTCAGGAATATTGCATCTCAGACATTCATCGCACTTACTTTATCCTTGACATTCACAATGGCTCCATGGTCCAAAAGTAGTTTCACACATGATGCACAACCAGCAACCGCTGAAACATAGGGAATAAGTACAATTGAAATCACAGCGCTGAACAACAGACTGGTTAATTTGTTAGAGGTCTGACAGCATAAACATGACTCGTTTCATCTGATGGACTGAATCAGACCACAAACTGCCACGATATACCACCAAGAATGTATATGCATTGTTTCAGTATTTAACTGGCTTCTTCGGTAATGAGACGGGTGGAGAGAGAGAAAGAAATGCATTGATATATATTCCTCTCAAGAAGTCAAATCTCGTGAAACATCTAAAAGCCAAATAAGTACTATGGAAGTGCGATGGACATTTTGTACACTAATTACTTGCCGGTGCCTTGTTGAATAATTATTAGCATGATCACCGGGGAGATGATCTCAAACTTGCGTTCTCTTACTCAGAATAATGACCTAGGATTTATTTTTTTTAATGCCTACCTAAGAGGGCGGACCAGACAATAACTTCATGTTTCAATCAAAAGATGGAGCGAGACAGTGGCACTCGGTCAGCAATATGCTGGAATTCTGCCATGACATTTGCACTCTAGAATGGTTTCTGCACCCATGACCTACTGATGAGCAACTTCATGCCCAAAGCACAGATGTATGGGAGAACTACAAAAGTACAATGGAATGAAGATGGCAGGCAAGATGAAGAGTGCATGGCTGATTTGCAAGGGAGGTCTATTTCTGTGCCATACATTTGCTGCACTGCTTTGTGCAGAAGTTTGGTACTGACCCCTCTACAAATACCAATTTAAGATTGGACATCCACTCTAATTTTCATTTCAATCCTTTCACAAGGGAATCAAGAAACATGATAGTAAGGTGGAAATGAAAGTCAAGGTAGATTTGCCATGATCTCATCAAACAGCAGAGCAGGCTCAAGAGGCCAAAGAGCCCCCTCCTGCTCTCCGGATTTTTTACATTCTTGACTCAATCAGTTCATCCTTTTCTAATCAAATATTCCCTTAGCTAACCAGCAATGATTTAGCAGGTTATGACTTTATCTTGCAGCAGTCACTTCCTAACGTTTTAAGGAGAAAGATGATGAGTAGATTGCCAAGATGCACTGTGGGATAAGAAATGTCTCATACGTTTTGTAGCATCCAAGGCATTTTTTAAGTTGCATGCAACTTTCAAGTCTAGTGATAAATAATCTTTAGTAAAAGCAAAAAGGTATAACATTTTATCAACTGAGAAATCTTAGATAATGGTCGATATCAAAAAGCAAGAGAGGAGGGCGAAGTCAAAAAGCAGAGTTGGTTGTCTGCACTATGGATGAGGAGAATGCTTGAAATAAGAAAAACTTTAAAATTGACCAGCTGTCGTTATTTCAACTTTAAGGAAGAGGGGAAGCACTCCTTACATAATGCTCTCTAGATCACAAACAACTCGCACCCAAGTCAACCAACATCCAGGTCACAAAGATAACAATAAGCAGGAGACACAAAAGATTCCAGATGTTGGAATCTGGAGAAAAATACAGACCATAGGAGCGGCAAGATCTGCCCCTCCTCCCTCACCATTGTCCAAGACAAGACCAAGCAAGCTCCTCATTCAAGCAAGCAAATAAGAATATTTGGCCTTGTTTACAATGTCCATGACACACTAGTTTAAATCTATAAAACATAACCTTCTAAAATAAACACATTCTCGCACAAAGCATTAAAACGTACCCTGAGGGTCAAGTCCTTCACTTCAGTGTGACAGAAAACAAACTAATTCTAATTGCAAACATCAGTGGAAAATACCGTGACAGCACAAACAAGCTGTCCTACAACTTTCCCTCATTAATCAATAATACGAGTTCTCTAGCTCATTAACAAAGATAATTTGGAATTACCTACCTACATGATAGTAAAACCACCGTAACAATTTCAGTTGGTCACAGATTTATATCCTTCTAGGCTTTTTCATAACAACTTAACTGCCTGGGATTTATTTAAATTACCTGATAGATGCCTTTAAGAAGATGATGTGATTTACAAGGGATTACAAATTTCAGTTGCTAAAAAAAAAAATTCAATAAGATATTGAGAAACATTCTATCTCCAGTGCAGAGAGAACATGTAACTCACTCCCATAAGGACTGATGAGGCAAATTGGATTAATGGGTTAAATGATAGGATAGATTGAGGAAAAGATCCAAATGAGATTAGTTCAGATAGACACCTTGGTCGGCATGGCTTTTCATACTGCAGGACTATGAATCTCTGACTCTTGAAGCTAAATAAATACACAGGGAAAGATATAGTGCTGAGGAAGGCTGGGTCACACGGTATTCTGGAATCTGCAGGGTTTACAACGTGATGCACTAACACTTCCCAATTAATAACATAATTCAATCACGACTTTGCTCTTGGACGAGAGATTTGAGCAGGAGAGTGTTAACGGTTCCAAATGGGTGGTGGTTGAATGACAGACAGATGGCTTTGCCTGAAATGCTACAGTGACTTTCCAGGACAAGATAAGCAGCTGCAAGCTTATCTTATCCCAGACTGAAATAACTCATACATGACAGTGTGGAAGGGTGATAGACTTGAAGTCGGTCTGAGGATCTTACATTCTGAACAAGGAACAAGAGCGTGAAAGGAACCAATTTCAACATTAATTCATCCCAGGCCAACCTGGTATCATTTATCATTTTAAAATATCAATTTCATTTTGATTATTTTACCCTCGGCTCAAATATTCTCCTTGCAGTTGTGCTTTCTCTGGCAGTTTGATGCACAAAAATATGTCTGTTATACTTCCTTCACTGCAACACTTAAATGTACTCTATTGGATGAAAAACTGTTCTGTAACTGTGAACGACGCTATTAAAATTATTTTTCAATTTGCCTTACAAGATGTTTTAATAACGATCTGCAGCTATAAAAAAACTCTAATATGTTAAACAAAATTTTGGATTTCAGTTGGAGCTAACCCATCTCATTTTCATGAATAAAGTTAGCTTAATTAATTAGATCTTGATCAGTTTTAAAGCACTAAGCATTTGGGGAACTAAAATGTAATTTCTACACGATGAAACCAAAATGTATAAAAATGGCCTTTATTAAAATCTGACAATGTTCACTTTAACCACACGTGATTTTTTTCTATTACAAATCTCAAATTGTGGAGTACAGAGGCAAATAAATAAATGATGGGTCTTTGACCACACATTTCACTGTACCAATTGGTACATGTGACGAATAAATGTATCTTGTATCGTGTCCCAAACCTTATGGAGGGCACTGAAATGCTGAACATAATTACAAATTAAATTTTTATGCAAGAGGTGGTTTATATTAAACCTTTCTTCACTATGAGGATACTTACATGCCGAGCAGATCAGACACCGTCTAGGGAGGAAACGTGCCACAAGGGGATAACTTTTCTGCAGAACCGGTCTAACAAACAGAGAGCAACTCACCTGAAATTGCAACATTTGATATCGATTCTACAATGAAGCTCACAGTGGCACAGTGCAGAAGATAACTGGTAGATAAGGCTGGGTAAGAGTGGGATTTGCAACTTCACTTTTAATTCTCCATCTCCTTTCATTGGAGAGTTCTGTTGCAAGACTATCAGTCTGTAATATTAACTCATTTTTAAAAAACTTTCTCCATACTCATTGTCCAACACGCTGAGTATTTCCAGTCATCTCTTTATGCTTTCAGATCTTTGTGAGAGTTCTGATCTGCATTTCAAATCTTTCACACACCCCTTTGTTCACTCCAACAGTCCTCACAAGTCTGTCAAGCAGATGACTTTGTGAATAACATTTCCTCGCAGCTAATCATTCTCACCAAGAGATATTTATTTTGTCCTTCCTATTTGTACCTTCTTGAAACTTAAAAGTTAATTGTTTTATCACTTCCCCGGCTTGAATAAAGAGTTGTGGCACAAAAGGTATTTCTATTTATACAGATTGGCCAAGTGCTTCCAGTATTTTGTTTTCATTTCTGGTATCTGCAGATTCTTTTGAATTTTTAATTATGTACAAGCAACTGAAGATTTTGACAGTTCTCAACTGTACACCAATATTTCCAGCGAAAAATAAACTTGCTCTCTAAACACGTAAAGCACCAGAACCCCATTAAAAAAGGAGGTTGCGCCCTGGTAAAGCAGCTGGCCCTGATGGTGTATGTCCCAGGCTACTAAAAGACTGTGTGGCTCAGCTGGCGGAGCCGCTCCGGACCATTTTCAACCTGAGCCTCCAGTCAGGGAGGGTACCAGGTCTGTGGAAAACATCATGTCTCGTGCCGGTTCCCAAAGCAGGGCGGCCGACCGAGATCAACGACTACAGACGGTGGCCCTTACATCCCATATCATGAAAACAATGGAGCGGCTACTCATTCGTCTCCTGAGACCACAAGTCCAGCACGCACTCGACCCACTACAGTTTGCATACCAGGAGAACATTGGGGTGGATGACGCAGTCCTCTACATGCTGCACCGGATCTACTCCTTTTTGGACAAACCCCGTGGCTATGTGAGGATTATGTTCTTCAACTTCTCAAGTGCGTTCAACACCATCCAACCCCTGATTCTGAATGACAAGCTTAAGAAGATGGGGGTGGATTCCACATTTATCTCCTGGATATACGACTACCTGACGGGTCGACCACAGTTTGTCAAGCTGGGGGACAGTGTCTCTGGCACAGTGGTGTGCAATGTTGGAGCCCCACAGGGAACGGTTCTGGCCCCGTTCCTCTTCACCCTGTATACAGCAGACTTTAACTATAAGTCTGACACATGCCACGTACAGAAATATTCAGATGATACAGCGATTGTGGCATGTGTAAGGAACGGGCAGGAGGAGGAATACAGGAACTTGACCAGTTCCTTTTGTGCCTGGAGTGAAGAGAACTGTCTCATCCTGAACGCAACTAAGACTAAAGAGATGGTGGTTAACTTTGGCAGGTCCAAGCTCCCCCTTCAGCCGGTCAACGCTGCAGGGGCTGACATTGAGGTGGTGCAGACATATAAATACCTTGGAGTGCACCTTGACAACAAACTAGACTGGTCTGTCAACTCTGACTCCCTCTACAAAAAAGGCCAGAGCAGACTCTTTTTTCTCAGAAGGCTCAAATCCTTCAATGTGTGTAATGATATGCTGCACATGTTTTACAACACTGTGGTTGCAAGTGTTATTTTCTACGCTGTTGTCTGCTGGGGCAACAGCATTAGTGCAAAAAACAACAAGAAGCTGGTCAAACTGGTTAAACGAGCTAGCTCAGTGCTGGAGGGGAGAGTAGACTCTGGGATGGATGTGCTTGAGAGGCGTATGAGGCACAAGGTGCAGGTCATCCTGAAAAACCCCGGGCATCCCCTCCATGTAATTCTGGAGAGTCAAAAGAGCACTCAGAACAACAACCGGCTCCTCTCCCTGCCCTGTAGAACGGAGCGGTTCAGGAGATCCTTCACCCCTGCAGCCATTAGATTTTATAATTCGGACCCCAAACTACCCCTTATTGTAGTTAATTTTTAATTGTTAATTATTGGCCTTTTTAAGTATTTATTGCTCTCAGGTAGTGTCCACATTGTATTCTATGTATTTTCTGTCTGCGTTCGTTTTGAATCTGTGGGTTTGTTGGTTGGGGGCTTCTGGACATCTGAATTTCCCTGAGGGGATCAATAAAGTATTTATTATTATTATTATTAAATGTATTCTGTGCCCACAAAAACCCCCCAGCTGATTTAAGCAATCGCATACAGACCTGCATCATGAAGGGCAGATCTGCCTTGATGGTCTATAGTGTCTACAGGACAATCTTGCTGTAAAACAAAACACACCGATTTAATACAGGCGAACAAAACATCATCCCGCCATACTGAAATCATTAAAAATTGCAGAAAGATTTGCTTTCCTATAAAATGAAGATCACTCCTTGCAACAGAAATAGGCTTTCGCAAATTTCTTTGCAACAGCTAGACGGCTACTCAATCTTTTCAACATGGGATAGTTACTGCGAGTATAGACAAGCTTTAAGGGAATCTCATGTCCTTGCTTATCACAAAATCTGAACTACCGTACAAATAAAATCCACAGCGTGTCTTTGGGACTCAAGAGGAAATTGATGCACCCAGAGGTGACCTATCACATGGACTATCACACGGACTCCACACAGACATCAGCAGCAGTTAGCATAACATCCTTATGCTCCAGGGACCCAGGTTCTATCCTGACCTCTGGATCGGTCAGTGTGGCCTTTGCATGCTCTCCATGTGATAGCCTGGGTGTGTCACATTTCAAACACATCTGGACACATGTTGATTAATTACCCCTTATTGTAGTTAGATGGCAAAATAATCAAATAGCATGAGAGCGAGAACAAGATGCAAGGCTACAGGAAGTAAGGAGACAGAAATGGGACTGATGAGATTGCTCTGCTAGAAGATGGTATGAATCTGATAGGCTGAGTGGTCTCCTCTCGTCTTCTATGGAGTGAGTTTTAAACATTAATATCGGCAGTGCAACGTATTTTATTACAAATTCCACAATTTAAAATCTCCACATGCTTGTTATATCTGCACAACAAAGGTAATCCCCCACCTCCTACCTCACCCCCGCCTTGAGACAGAATTGCCCGAATTCCTGCAGTGCAGTTCAGTTTAGTGTCACCTGCACCAAGGTACAGTGAAAAGCTTTTAGTTGTGTGCTAAAGGGCAACAACTATCCTCCCCTTTGCCCCCCCCCCCACCACTTCCTTTCCCCAATCAAACAAGACTCATGTCGCGTAATTTAAAAATCTGCAGATTATACGATCAAATAAATCTACCTTCCATTGGTCCCAATGCAATATTTTTTGCACATACATTGACCAACACAATTAGTATTCCTTTAGAATGAATGAAAACATGCCCAAAATATACACAGTACAAACATCTTCACACTACGAGGTGGTGTTTATGCTCCACTACAGCCTCTTCCCCTCTGTCCGCATCTAATCTCACCAGCTTTCCTTCCTAACCATACATCAAGCTATTCAAGAGGAAATATCTTGGTGGTGGGAACAGAGAACTGTGGCACAAGGAGAGGTTGGGGAGGAGAGAACGGATGAGCTGGATAAACACACCAAGGAGATAGGAACAGAATGATTCATCAACAAAGTGAAAGAGGAAACAAAGTGATAAAATTGTGTGGAATAGAAATTGGCGCAAACTGGTCAGGCAATTACCTGTTCCTGTAGGAAGGTATATCTGTACTCGATCTCAAAGGACACAAGGTACTAGGCCACAACTAACAATGGCCTGTTACTTTTATCATCATTACTTTTTTGCATATCTTTCATTCATTTGTTCTGTGTTTCTCTACATCACCGCCTATATCCCTCGTTTCTCTTTCCTCTGACTCGCAGTCTGAAGAAGGGTCTTGACCCGAAACGTCACCTATTCCTTTTCTCCAGAGATGCCTCTGACCCGCTGAGCTACTCCAACTTTTTGTGTCTAACTTGTTCCTGCATTGTAAATATTGAACACAAACATGCAAGACAGAAAGCAACCCTTTGGTGCAGCAAACCCGCCCCATGTAACCATCTACCCGCCTTCTACCCATCATGGAATCTCCTGGAAGAAATAGAATGGGAATTAAAAAACATCTCTCTCTGATCGTTACTAGTGTTTGCTCAGTTTTAAAAATAGGACAGCAGGAAATGAAGTACTTGAGTGTGTGTATTACAGGCACATACTTGGCACCAGCACACTGAATTCAGAAGCTGCAGCTTTACCCTTGGGCATTCTCTATTGCAAAGTTAAAAAGAACAATTTCTTCATGGACAGATACACTTGATCTTCATGTTAATGCATTAATAATGCCAAGAGGCAATTGCAGTTACCTGAAGCAGCCGCTGCAAACACAGAGACTGCCCATTTCTAGCAGCGAGATGTAACACACTTTGTCCTGCAAGATAACGAGAAAATAAAATCAGTAATTAATGAACCTTGGACTCGGGGTGGGTTCTTTCTCAGTGAGTTCTATAAGCAACTGCACAGCCCTTGAGAATACCAATAGAGTTTTTCTTAAACTGGTCTTGACGGTTCCTTCGGACATCCACTGCGAGACAAGTGGGCACCAGTTGATAACCCAAAATAGAATCGTTGAAAGTTACAGAAAAAGAAGCCCCCAGTCAGTCTGTTGCGTCCAGATCACCCAAAAGTGGTGTAACTCAAGTTCTGTCGGTTCCTCCAGTTGCTTGGCTCTTCATAGTACTGTAACAAAAGTCACATTGATGTGATTCTCTACCACTCTTTCCCACATTAGCATCTCCCTCAGGGACTAGCAAACCTCTCATCAATCCTGGACCAATATTCAACCTGCTCGTACGCTTTCTTCCCATCAATCACCGAGAAGCTAACTCTGGGATTCAGGGCTCCAAGTATAACTACATATGAACTCAGAAAAATCAGATGCAAGTTCTCTGTACTGTTGATGGTCATAATGAAGATGTTATTAGGTTATTTAATTTGTTCTGAGATCTAAATAAAATGGCAATGAAGAGGCTTGATGGAAGGATCGACATCTGCAGCTTAGATGTGTGAAAGAGAAAAAGCAATAGTGGAAAAGTAAGAATATTTTGGCTATTGGACAAATATCCCGAGGCTGGTTTGAAAATTCACTATATAGTTAAATTTTTTTTTTAAATCAGGTAATTTCTACAAAAGTTAGTAAAAAATACCATGAAAATCATTGTATTCAAATATTTAAAAAATCTGGTTCACTAATCTTCAAGAAAATAAGTCTTCCTTATCTGGTCTGGTCAATACACGATTCCTGGCCCACCAAAGCACTGTACTATGAACTGAGTTTTGAAATCATCCATGTAGGTTTAATCAGGTCAAGTGGGAGGATGAAAGAAATGCTACACCACATACCAAGAGCAAATAAATATCATCATGGCATTTACTTTTCACTTAAGTTTAGATGCAGGCAGAACTGCTAAAGATTCACAAGAATAATTCTACAACAGACTGGTTGTAACTATCTTCAGACTGAACAAAGTGGGAACATAAGAAAAAATTCCAAAGGTAGCTATAAAGGGCAGTCCTGCATATATACTTCTGGACTGCTTCCCCATGGAAGGTTACACACATCTTACAGGGATAAAAGTATGGTTTGCTGGATAGAGTTGAGAAAGTTGTTCCTATTGTCCTACATTTTATGGAGTAAGTTAGAGAGACACCTCTGAAATATACAGAAACCTTCAATGGCAGAATTAACAGTCATGTTTGTTATAGCTCTCTTGCTCCTGTGCCTGGGAGCATTTGAACTAATAGTTATGGACTCAGGACAAATGTTTGGACATTTGAGACAGAGATTAGCTCTGTGGAATTCACAATTGCAGAGGAATTTCAGTCACTGAGTATATTCCACGTTGCGACCAACAGATTCTTAGATGCCAAGAGAATCACCATTTTGGGATAGATCTAGAGGGAACATTTATCAGTCGATCCGATTCGAAGGCAAAACAGACCAAAGAAACAAATTGCTCAACTTGTTCCAATTGGAGAAAGGCAGGAGAAAAATAACTATTATCTTAAAAGTGGCAATTTGAGACGCAATCTGATACTCTGACCCCGATGCCAGTGTGAAGAGTTACCTGCAGCATCAATTGCCGTCACGTCAACACCATGTGAGAGCATTGCATTGACGCAGGGGACATCACCTTTCGCAGCTGCAAGATGGAAACTGGAAGACAAGGAAATCAAAATGAAAATTAAGCTCATGTGCTGCAGAATAATCTGCTTGAGGATCAAACTCCCCTCCCGCATAGACGCCCTATTTTACACTTGTGCTTTTTGAAGAGCAACACACAAATGGGTGCAACAATAACAGCGGTGACAGGCACATCACATCACTGAAGACTTGCACTAACAATCAAAAAGCACAGGTTCAAATCCCACCATAACAGCTAAATATTAAATTCAATCAAATCTAAAATACAACTGTAATTTCTTAAGTGCTTAAGTGCCTCAACCAAACTCTGGCACGAATGCTTCACGAACTGTTTCTGTCATGTTGCCTGACATTTTCAGAGATATGTACCTATATACCCTGGTCCCTCTGTCCTTGCACACATTTTAAGACTGTGCTATTTAGATCATATTGTCTCTCCTCATTCTTT
This sequence comes from Amblyraja radiata, assembly GCF_010909765.2. Lineage (NCBI taxonomy): Eukaryota > Metazoa > Chordata > Chondrichthyes > Rajiformes > Rajidae > Amblyraja > Amblyraja radiata. The sequence goes on from NC_045989.1 coordinate 12,245,299, forward strand.
CTGCCAAAATGGATTGCTTTATACTTTCAAATGTTCAGAGCACTTACTGATATTTCTATTTGCAAAAGTAAAATATCTGTGGCATCATTGGCATAATCAAAAAAATAAATTTACTACATTCCCTTTTATTATGTTCCTGTTGGATTTTATGGTAGTTCAACGAAATTTGTTGTTGCCATAGCTATAAATAAACTCTTTAGAATTCAAACTGAAGCCGCTATGTTGAATTATCTCAGCATTACTAAGTGAAGGTCAACTAATTAGCTTTCAGCTGCATCATACTTGCACAAGGCAAGTACTGAGACAACCATCTAAAAGAAACACGCTGTCATTTGCAGCATAATTAAGTTTTGGAACAAGACTTTGGAACAAATAATTCTTTCAAAATATATGCTCCTTTAAATCACCCGTTTTTAATTAACTGAACAGAAAATTGTACATAGTTTCCTTTGGATAGTTAAATTCACCAACAATCCATGAATGCCCAGAGCAAAACAGCATTGTATTCGTCTAAAACTCTATTCACAAATAGTTAGAAGATTTGCTACTTGTTAAAATGAGGCAAAGAAAATACCAATCAGGTAAATCTATTGTCAGGAAAATGTGTTGTTCTTAGAAACTGCCTAAAGATCTTGACGTACAAGTCCTATCTTTATTGTAGGACATCAGTTGGAATTCATACAAAATCAATATTTTCGTATGTTAAGAATGAATCAGAGACAGAATTCGCAACATAAAGTGCTGGAGTAACTCAGCAGGTCATGCAGCATCTCTGGAGAACATGGATAGGTGATGATTCAAACTGATTTGGGGGGACGGCAGGGGGAAAATAAAGTGAAAAGAGGGGCAGGGTAATAGGTTGACACGGGTAAATGGATTTTGATCGGCAGATTGTTGGACAAAGGCTAGAGATGAAAAAACTGGTGTGAGACAAAAAGATTGAAGTTGCAAATTGTGAAGCTAAATGAAGCAATGCAGGTGGAAGGGAATGAGGATGGGAAAAGTGCAATAAGAGGAATGCGGATCCAAGCAAAATTGCCAGAAAGGAATTTTTCTGCCTGATCTGCAGTGTTGCCACAAAGACTCACATAAACCAACGCAACAATTCTAACCAGAATTTGATAAATTCTTGGAGAAACAGCTGCAGAGGAAAAAGACGTTACAGGCATGATGAGCTCTCTCAGAGACATGAAATATTCTGATGTTAGAAAAACACAGGGTATTAAACAAAGATACAGTGCCCTCCATAATGTTTGGGACAAAGACCCATCATTTATTTATTTGCCTCGGTACTCCGCAATTTGAGATTTGTAATAAAAAAAAATCACGTGTGGTTAAAGTGCGCATTGTCAGATTTTAATAAAGGCAATTTTTAATACATTTTGGTTTCACCATGTAGAAATTACAGCAGTGTTTATACATAGTCCCCCCCATTTCAGGGCACCATAATGTTTGGGGCACAGCAGTGTCATGTAAATGAAAATAGTCATGTTTAGTATTTTGTTGCATATCCTTTGCATGCGATGACTGCTTGAAGTCTGCGATTCATGGACATCACCAGTTGCTGGGTGTCTTCTCTGGTGATGCTCTGCCAGGCCTGTATTGCAGCAATCTTTAGTTTATGCTTGTTTTGGGGGCTAGTACCCTTCAGTTTTCTCTTCAGCATATAAAAGGCATGCTCAATTGGGTCCAGATCAGGTGATTGACTTGGCCACTCAAGAATTGACAATTTTTTAGCTTTGAAAAACTCCTTTGTTGCTTTAGCAGTATGTTTAGGATCATTGTCTTGCTGTAGAATGAACTGCCGGCCAATGAGTTTTGAGGCATTTGTTTGAACTTGAGCAGATGGGATGTGTCGATACACTTCAGAATTCATTATGCTACTACCATCAGCAGTTGTAGCAGCAGACAGGCTTGCTGTCTCTCCCTTCGGGGGAATGCGACTTTTTTGTCGTATCCCCCTTCTCTGCCTCCGTCTGCGCTGAGGCCTAATGGTGGAGCTGGCGACCTCGAGACTCCGGAGGCAGAGCCAGTCAGGACTTGCCCTGGGATCGCTCCCGTGAGGGCGGTCCGGCTCGGGGCTGGAACGGCGCTCCCGTGAGTGGCTGTGACGCTCCCGTCGGAGCGGCCCAGCTCGAGGGTGGTATGGCGCTCCCGTCGGAGCGGCCCAGCTCGAGGGAGGTACGGCGCTCCCGTCGGAGTGTCCCTGCTCGAGGGTGGAATGGCGCTCACGTGAGGGCGATCCGGCTCGTTGCTGGAACGGTGCTCCGGTGGCTGGGACGGCGTTCTGGCGGCGGTGACCTGAGTCCGGGGTTCAGCCGCGGGCCAGCGGCTGCGTCCACTGGACTGGAGGGCGGCAGCTTCGACCACCCCGGGCCGCGGTGTTTGAGCCGGCCCGTTTGCGGGGTTCGGTGAGCCGCGGGACTGTTTGTGCCATCGCCAGGTGGGGAATCGCCTCAGCGCAGAGAGAGAAGAGGAGGGAAGAGACTGCAGCCCTAAGATTTTTGCCTCCACCACAGTGAGGAGGTGCTTGGAGGACTCACTGTGGTGGATGTTAATTTGTGTTTAGTGTTGTTTATTATTGTATTATTGTATGTATGACTGCAGGCACGAAATATCGTTCAGACCGTAAGGTCTGAATGACAATAAAGGTAATTCTAAAAATTCTAATTCTAATTCTATCATCAATGAAGAATAGTGAGCCAGTACCTTCAGCAGCCATACATGCCCAGGCCATAACTCCCCCACCACCGTGTTTCACAGATGAGGAAGTATGCTTTGGTTCTTGGGTAGTTCCTTCTCTCCTCCATATTTTGCTCTTGCCATCAGTCTGATATAACTTAATCTTTTTCTCTGTCCACAAGACCTTTTCCAGAACTGTGGTTGCTCTTTTAAGTACTTCTTGGCAAACTAACACGGCCATCCTATTTTTGCGGCTGACCAGTGGTTTGCATCTTGCAGTGTAGCCTCTGTATTTCTGTTCATGAAGTCTTCTGCGGACAGTGGCCATTGACAAATCCACACCTGACTCCTGAAGAGTGTTTCTGATCTGTCAGACAGGTGTTTGGGTATTTTATAATCGGGGATAATTGGGGATAAGAGAGAGAATTCTTCTGTCATCAGCTGTGGAGGTCTTCCTTGGCCTGCCAGTCCCTTTCCGATTAGTAAGCTCGCCAGTGTTCTCTTTCTTCTTAATTGTGTTCCAAACAGTTGATTTAGGTAAGCCTAAGGTTTAGCCGATGTCTCCAACAGTTTTATTCTTGTTCCTCAGTCTCAGAATGGCTAATTTGACTTTCATTGGCACAACTTTCGTCCTCATGTTGATAAACAGCAATAAAAGTTTCCAAAGGTGATGGAAAGACTGGAGGAAAGACTAGGTGCTGAGAGCTCTCTTATACCTGCATTAAGGAGCAATTAAACACACCTGAGCAATTACAAACACCTGTGAAGCCATATGTCCCAAACATTATGGTGCCCTGAAATGGGTGGACTATGTATAAACACAGCTGTAATTTCTAAATGGTGAAACCAAAATAAAAGTGGTCTTTAATAAAATCTGACAATGAGCACTTTAACCACATGTGATTTTTAAAAATATTACAAATCTCAAACTGTGGAGTACACCAGGCAAATAAATAAATGATGGGTCCTTGTCCCAAACATTAAGGAAGACACTGCAATCACTCCTTAAACCTGTCTGTCTGGTCATCTATTTGAAAATCTTCCTGTGTGGCTCAATACTAGGCTTTGTTTGACAGAACTCCCGATAAGGCTTCAAGGTTTACTACATCAAAGATGTTATTAAATGCAAAGTGGTATTTTACCAACTGGAACTTTATCCAAAGAACACTGCCCGAGGCATTGTTCAACGTCCCTCTTATCATAAAGGCTGAAGTCACCGAACAAATTAATTTTAATAAAAATCAATTTCTATTGTCAGACTTAATGGCTTTCCGTTGAGAACAACTCCACTGTTCTGTTTCAATTAACTGCGTTTGATCTCCTCCAGCCGTAGGTGAATCGTGACTTGTGTTCCACTAAACAGAATGCGCAGCTTTGCAAGTGATCAGCACAGTTTATCCCTGAACTAACAAGTTCTGACCATAATTAAACAAATTCTAAGTCGGTAAGACAAAGTAATCTTTCATGATATTATGTGGCATAAAAAGTAGACAAAACAAACAGGAGTCTGGCAATGCAGCAGATTTAGTAGAACATTCACCACAGATTTACTGAGCAAGAACACTACAATTTTCTATGTGACCAATTACTGACCTTAACCAGGTCATAATACCCCAGACTTTTTACAGTGCTGTTATTAGCAGAAGAAACACAAATCAAAGTCTGAGTCTTAACATGGGAGAAGACAAGAGAGAAACCTGAGGAGAGGGGGGAGAGGTGGGGTGGGGGCACATGAAAGAAGAGAGATACTTGGAGCTAGAGCTGGAGCCAGAGAGAAAGTGAGAGGATGGCAGCAGTGTACAGGATGGGGAATCTCGACACAGTGTGAACGAGTGGAGGCCAAATAGATATTGTACAACATCCCGTATATTGAAAGCATCCCCCCCCCCTCCCCCCACACACTTGCTGGGACACCCCTCTCCACCCGCCACTTGTTGGGTCGAACCTCCACTCTCTGTGTCAATCTTCAGCATGGAAGTTGAAAGGCTGATTGAAGGTGGGCCCAGGAGTAGCAGTGGTTGCAGGACACTTACGCTGATCTGCCCTCCACATCCAGCTTGGTCGGCATGACCCCTCTCTTGGCCAGCACTGATGTTACTTTATCCACATCTCCCTTTTCCACTGCCTTCAGCAAACGGTCATCATATTTGCTCCAATCTGATGACTGCAGTTAAAAAGAAGCAAAATTATCACCAGTGAAGTTATGAAGTGTTGCCCACACAGCATATTAATATCTTAATTCAATAATGTAAGGAAAGCCTTCTTTTTCAACTCTGGCATGTTGTACAGCAACATCTGTCCCGTCCAATCAGTGCAAGAATCTGACACAGGCATGTTTGGCAACACAGACTCTCTGCAAAGCGTGGGTACATGTTAACTGATCGACACATCCATTATTAACCTGACCATCAGCCCATTCGAGAGGAGTAAAGCTCACTCCTCAGAAGCTACCAGAAAGGAAAGGTGTCCTGCCCAAAATTTGCCACATCACCACATTGTTTGATTCAGCATGAATCACTAAATCAAGCCAGACTATATTCCTTCTCTCCAGAGATGCTGCCTATCCCGTTGAGTTACTCCAGCACTTGGTGTCTATCTTCGGTGTAAACCAGCATCTGAAGTTCCTTCCTACACAGACTAGGTTGCTCTTTTCCCCTTATCAACATCTTAAAACACATTACAATTCAATGATGTTCGAGATGTAGTCCTTGTTGTTCACAGCCAATTTACACACTGCAAGATCCCACAAATATCACAGAGATAAAGGTTTTCGTGACACTGGCTGAAAGAGAAATTTGGCCCCAGAACACCAGAAATATACAGCAGCTCGCCTTCACAATCGTACATCCCATTTTAATTTCCCCCACATCGCAACCTCCCAGCATTACTCCCAACCCATGTCCTTCCCAGCTTCCCTCAGGTGGATCTTTCGCATCAACTCGAGTGGGCACAGAGTGTCAGTTTAACCACTCACTTGAAACACTGTTCTCTGAGCGTGTAGCATTCCCTCAGTGCCTCACTAAAGCCTCAGTCACTAAGTGCAGGAATGACAGACCCGTAGGAATGATTTAAATTCACATCTGACGAGGAGGAGCGAGCGCGCGCGAGAGAGAGCGAGAGAGAGAGAGAGAGGAGAGAGAGAGACGGAGAGAGAGAGAGGACAGAGAGAGAGAGAGAGAGAGAGAGAGAGAGAGAGAGAGAGAGAGGAGGAGAGAGAGAGAGAGAGAGAGAGAGAGCGAGAGAGAGAGATCGAGAGAGCGATCGGAGAGAGATAGATCTATCTAGATCTCTAGCTATCTCTCTCTCTCTCTCTCTCTCTCTCTCTATCTCTCTCGCTCTCTCTATCTCTCTATCTCTCTCTCTCTCTCTCTCTCTCTCTCTCTCTCTCTCTCTCTCTCTCGTTTTGTCGAATTTCTCTTAACTTGCATCATTCACCTCAGGAACACCATGAGCACAATTGCTTATCACTTTGTAAAGTTGCCTTCTTGAATTTGCTGCATCCTCCAATCAGACCTTGCTGCACAAGAGACTGCAGATGTTGGAGTCTGGAGCAGAAAACAAATTGCTCGAGGAACTCAACAGGTCAGTATGCAGAAGGGTCATAACCCCAAACATCACCTGTCAATTTCCCTCCACAAATGCTGCTTAACCCGTTACATTCCCCCAACACTTTGATTTTAGCTTCATAAGACCCTTGGAAGAGAATGAAATGAGAAAACAAAGGTTTCTACTATGGCAGTAGAAGATTATGGCTCTTCATTCCATCTATCTTTGCAGTAATGTAAAGTCCAGGAACCTGTTGTGACCCTGCATGATCACATGCAGCATGCTGGATTTAACCATACATTGCCTGCACTGCCCATCATTGGCAATGAGTCTATTACTGGGAATTCCCTTCAAGGAGCAATGTGGAAGCACTCATGCTAAACAGACTGCAGTGGGTAAAGGCACCAACTCACTACCACCTTCTTCAGGGCAATTGGAAGGTGAAGTGGATCCTGGTCTCTCCAATGACGCAGCAATCTGTACATGAGCAGGAAGCCTTGAAACTCCTAACTCATAGACAGAGTCAGCATGGAAACAGGCCCATCTGCCCAACTCATCCATGCCCAAAATGGCCTATCTAAGTTAGTCCCATTTGCCTACATTTGGCCCATATTCCTGAAACCTTTCTTATGTACCTGTCCAAATGTCTTTTAAATGTTGGGATTGCACTTGCTTCAACTACTTCCTCTGGCTGTTTGATCCATAAACCCACCAGCCTCCATGTGAAAAAGTTGCCCCTCAGGTCCCTATTAAATCTTTCCCCTTTCGCCTTATACCAATGCCTTATTTGGCACAACATTAGCCTCCTTTCGTCTTCCGGCACTTTGCCCATGTTTAACGATGATTCATATATCTCAGTAAGGGCTCCTGTAATTTCTACTGAGAGAACGAGTATGGGTCAGCAAAATGTTGGGAAGGAAGCAAACATTGGTCCATGAAGCATCTCACAAAACTGCCAAGAAGCTAGTCAATGCCCAGCCTTACTTGGCAAATGGAATTCAGCAACAATTTCCATTTATGCAGCCTTGTTAATCCAGTGAAGCATTCGATACACCTCACAGGTGCAACTGTCAGCTACAAACTGATGCCAATCTGCACTAATCAGTGCACAAAGACTAACCTGTTAAGGAGCACATTAAAAGAGAGTGGAATGGTGGGATTTAGGAAGGGAATTCCAGGTCAAGGGAACCCAGGATGTGTGGGACACCAGCATGGAAAATGGCAACAATTACCAAGGACTTCAATAAGGGAGCAGTAGGTTTAAGAGGTAGGGCACACTCCAAAAATCTACTCTTAATTTATTTTCTATTAGCAACTCTGACCCCGCTAACACCATTGCCACTCCTTAATTTTCCAACAAGACAAATACAAATTCCAATTCAAGAGTAAACTTTCAGCTTGGCAAAACTTCAAGCCTCTGACAGCTGTTGCAGTGTGTAATGATAGTTCTCCTGTTGCTGGTTTTACTAATGTGCAAAACCTGCAGCTCAATCCCAAAGGGAGACCCATAATTATCAAGTGCTGCCTCGGTTTTGTACTCAGTAACCCTCTCGTCAGAGTCTCTAGTTTCAAACTGCCGTCCTGACGGATTCAACTTAAAACTACAGTGCCCTCCATAATGTTTGGGACAAAGAACCATCATTTATTTATTTGCCTCTGTACTCCACAATTGAGATTTGTAATAGAAAAAAATCACATGGTTAAAGTGCACATTTGCAGATTTTATTAAAGGCCATTTTTATACATTTTGGTTTCACCATGTAGAAATTACAGCTGTTTTTATACATAGTCCCCCATTTCGGGGCACCATACTGTTTGGGACACATGGCTTCACAGGTGTTTGTAATTGCTCAGGTGTGTTTAATTGCCTCCTTAATGCAGGAGTAAGAGAGCTCTCAGCACCTAGTCTTTCCTCCAGTCTTTCCATCACCTTTGAAAACTTTTATTGCGGTTTATCAATATCAACACGAGGACCAAGTTTTGCCAATGAAAGTTAGAGAAGCCATTATGAGACTGAGAAAGAAAAATAAGACTGTTAGAGACATCAGCCAAACCTTAGGCTTACCAAAATCAACTGTTTGGAACATCATTAAGAAGAGAGCACTGGTGAGCTTACTAATCGCAAAGGGACTGGCATGCCAAGGAAGACCTCCACAGCTGATGACAGAAGAATTATCCCTATAATAAAGAAAAATCCCCAAACACCCGTCCGACAGATCAGAAACACTCTTCAGGAGTCAGGTGTGGATTTGTCAATGACCACTGTCTGCAGAAGACTTCATGAACAGAAATATAGAGGCTACACTGCAAGATGCAAACCACTGGTTAGCTGCAAAAATAGGATGGTCAGGTTACAGTTTGCCAAGAAGTACTTAAAAGAGCAACCACAGTTCTGGAAAAATGTCTTGTGGACAGATGAGATGAAGATTAACTTATATCAGAGTGATGGCTAAAGCAAAGTATGGAGGAGAGAAGGAACTGCCCAAGATCCAAAGCATACCACCTCATCTGTGGTGGGGGTTTTATGGCCTGGGCATGTATGGCTGCTGAAGGTACTGGCTCAATTATCTCCATTGATGATACAACTGCTGATGGTAGTAGCATAATGAATTCTGAAGTGTATTGACACATCCTATCAGCTCAAGTTCAAACAAATGCCTCAAAACTCATGGCCGGCGTTTCATTCTACAGCAAGACAATGGTCCCAAACATACTGCTAAAGCAACAAAGGAGTTTTTCAAAGCCAAAAAATGGTAAATTCTTGAGTGGCCAAATCAATCACCCGATCTGAACCCAATTGAGCATGCTCGAGTAAACTGAAGGGGACTAGCCCCCAAAACAAGCATAAGCTAAAAAGGATGGCCTGGCAAAGCATCACCGGTGAAGACACCCAGCAACTGGTGATGTCCATGAATCGCGGACTTCAAGCAGTCATTGCGTGCAAAGGATATGTAACAAAATCCTAAACATGGCTACTTTCATTTACAGGACACTGCTGTGTCCCAAACATTATGGTGCCCTGAAATGGGGTTACTATGCATAAACACTGCTGTAATTTCTACATGGTGAAGTTTCATTTCTACCACCATGAGCAGTTTACAGTAGTCAAGGAAACCAGAGCACCTTGAGAAAGCCCACACACAGGGAAAATGTGCAATGTACAAAATGGGGTTAGGAATGAAGAAGGATCAGTGGAACTGGGGCATTAGCTCCACAAGCTATGCTACAGTGTCATACTGAATGTAACCAGAGTATGACTTGCCCACATTATAATTCCAACCACTGCCTTGGCTCCCAAACCCTTTGACTAACAAAAATCAACAAACCTCAACGTTGAATTTTCCAATAAAATCCCAACATCATTATTTTTTATGTGGGCGGGGGGGGGGGGGGGGGGGGGGAGAAAGGGTGCAAGATACAACACTTCAATATTTCCACTAGTGTGACAACAGTTTCTCCTGATGTCATCACTGAAGGTAAACCTCCAAGCACACAACCCACAGACCAGTCCATTGGAAGCTTTCCACAGAACCTGTAAACACTGAAGCGACCTGGCCAATTTATTCCTTCCCCATCTCTTTATTTTGTTCCAAGTTCACTCATGCGAAGTACCTCTGGATATTTTCCCACATCCCAAAGATGATTGGTTAAATGGTTACTAATAGCCCCTCAGATGTCGATGGGTGATAAAATCTGAAATCTGTTAATGGGAATGTGGGGAAAATAACATTGGGATTGTGTAAATGGGGGTTTGATGGTGTTGCAGACCTGGTGGACTGAAGAGCTTTTTTCCATCCTGCGTTACTACAAGATACAAATGATCACCAGCAACTAATGCCCATGAGAATTTCCCCAACTTCTAATCATCCATGACAAATGAGGACAAATATTGGAAAAAGGCAGAGGAAATATTGTGAACTTTAATAAAACACCCAATGACCAAGCAAATATAAATCACAACACAAACTCAGACAAAACTTACTATCTACATTTATAGTATTCTAATTGATTGTAAAATGAAACAGGGGCACGTTAAAATGATGCCAAATCACATAAGGAGATAAGTGCTGGAGAGCTTGGTCAAAGTGACAAGTTTTAAAGAAGGTGAGAGAGGGGTTAGGGAAAGGACATGTTTAAAATTAGCCCAACTTGCTTGTTTGAATCCTGTTATGTACAGTCCCAATATGTGAAATGAAATTTGAGGCAAGAGCAGGAAGATACAGTACAATTGTCCGATTCCTCCTTACAGATGCTTACATTGATTTCAATATATAATGTTAGAATGCATTTTTTGGAAGTATCAAAATTAATAAAATTCCTTTGGATTATTGCAGGGGCGCCAAACATTTTCAGTGCTTGCTTTGTCGTCTATAATGTACTAGAGTACTCGCAGAATGTTAAATTGCTCAATGTTGGAAAACAATTCACCAGGCTGCAAACAGACCAGGGAGAGGAACAGTTGCAAAACCTAAAGATAAAAACCCAAAAGCCACAGACAAGGCTAAAATAAATAAATATTTTGTGTTTGGAGAGGAGCCAGTGATTAGAAATCACTCGACGCGTTGGCCTTGCAGCTAATGACATCACTTACTCAACTGGATTACAGCCTATTCATTCACTCCCACGCATCTATTATTAAAGGTTGCAGAACCACTTTGGATCAATACGGATATCTATATTCCGCAGCCATCAGATACTCCGTCATCCCTCCTTGAAAAAGCACTTGGCTCTGCTGCAGAGCATGGCAGGAAAAACCACAATACAACATTACTAATCACAACTTAGTAACAGTGGACGTGATCAGACTAAAACCACGCTGCACATTCGCATGCAAACTCCTAAATACTAATTTAAACTAAAGAGAGCTTTGATGCAAGATACCTACAGAGGGCACAGAGGCACAGGAAAACCAGTGCTTCATACTGGTCAAGAATGCTTCCAGGATTCAGCCAGATTTGTAATTTCAAATGCAGTTTGCTGTAAATGAACTCCACAACTGGCACAGTGCAGATCAGGGCTGGAAAGAACAACGGCGCTATCACTGCAGGCTCTGAACACTGTTCTATAACTTCAGAAGAATCGCATGGCCCCAGTTTATAACCCCACTCAAGCATCGTACTAAATTCTCTTCATCTTCCAAGTCGTCTTCAGACTTCATTACTCCTCAGGAGGATTCTCACTTGTAGTATTTTGAGCTTTGTTTCAGAAATTACAGACTGCAACCCGGAGGTTAAAACTAAAAGCACTTCACCCCTACGCAGAGTCTTCGGGTGCCTGCCTGTGTGTACGATTCCTGCTCTCTTCAATAGGAGCAAGTTCAGCTGGAGATTTCCAGGCTCCTGCTGCGGAGCAGTGCACACCACAGCAACTTGTGCCAAGCTTTAAGTAAAGCCTTTAACTTGGCACTAAAATATCACAGCCAGATTGCAGTAAACAGGCCATGATATCAGCCAACTTCTACATTTCTGACCTCGCAACCCTCTGAGAGATGTCTGCAAGGTATAGCTAATAATAATTCTGTGCATGCATAGCCTGTGAGTAATGGGGTATCAAGCTATCATCATTGAAGTCAAAGAACCATCAAGGCATGTTTTGCAGATTCTAGAAATAGTCACCTCCAGCAGAGAAATGCAAGTGTCGGGTTCAGAAAGCCTCTGGATGACCTTCGAACAGACTTGCCTCACCACAAGACCGACTCACTGGCAACACAGCCCCTCTGCGCCACTCAACCCTTAGATTGCATCACCGCTCTTATGGGCAATTTACCGTTCTCCATCATCAGTGAAAGGGTATCCAGCCCCTCCCCGCCCCACCACCCCGTCAAAGTGCTTCACTCTGCAGATGCATCGACAATGAGATGCAATCACAACGCCACAGGGGAGCTGCAGTCAATCACAGAGAAACATCGCGTGCTGCTGGCCAGTGCATGTATTTTAAACCACGTGGTTTAAATATATTTTGAGCTATGGTAATTTATATTTTCAATTGGAATTTAAAACTATTAAAAACACAGGGTACCAGAATACTTCTTTTCATCTCATGAGCTGTCTCCAAACTCAGTTCAGGAGGCGACAGGCTGCGTTCCTGAAAATCCAATAAGTGGGAGACTTAACTGTTAAATTTCAGGAGTCTTTTCAGCCCAATTATACAAGGAGTGAATATTTAAAAAAAACTTTCAAAACAGGTATTTGTACAAACAATTACATTAACAAGAGATCCCTTGGGAAGCTACAAATCAACATTTCAAAAGGCATTGGGAAGTCAATGAAGAGAATTCCAAGACTCGAGGACTTTGTTTGCTGAACAGAATTTCAACCAAAAACAGACTTTCAGTGTCTGATAATTCATTTAATGCACCAAGACACAAAACATGCCAGCCTTAAACCATGGCCACTCCCAATGAACTGAAATCTGGTGATTGAAATGAGCACGTGGACCAAATGTCAGTTGATTAAAACCAAAGTAAGAATCAGGAAGGATTTTAACGCACGAGTCAGATAGACATCAGGGTGTAATCGCAGTGCATGTGGGAGAAAGATGCCCAGTACAAGCATGTATATTGTTATATACACCACGCAAGAAAAAGATTCAGAAAGAACAAACTTACAAGAAATGCTATCTGCCCACCTCCATCCTGAATAGGCAACTCCTTATTCTGTGACCATGCCACCAGTTTAAGATTCCCCCAAAAAGTTAACTTTCTAAATATTGCTGAGACACCTCAGAATCTTATGTTTCAATACTATCACCTCGTTCTTCAAGGCAAACCCCCCACCCCCCACCCCCCCCCGAGTACTGACCACAACCTGCGCTTCGCTCCTAATAGCACAACCATTCATCCCAGAATCAACCAGAGTAATCTTCTTTGAATCGCTTCCTCGGTATTAATAACCCCCCCTCAAATAGGGCAATCAAATCTATATGCAATGCCTCATCCGTGATCTCATCATCACCCAGAGTTCTGGCAGGGTTTGTAACTTTTACACTCTGTCCCGTTTGAAATAAAGGCTAAACTTTAATTTGCCTTTCCAACTATTTGCTTTTCTGGAATGCTAACTTTTTGTTCCGGGAACAGATCCCTCTGTTGTTAACTCCATTTAAACAATATTGTTTTTCTAGGATTCCTACTAAATCGGGTAACCTCATTCCTCATGATAAGGCAGTCCTAGGATTACACAAAGGTTCCATTCCCAAGAACTGTCTGTGACCAATTTCTCCGTAAATCAGTAAATTCTATTTATACAACCACCCATATCATGTCGCTCAACATACACTTGCTGTAATTCTTTCATCTCATTAAATATATTCGAAAACTACCCATAATTAAACTAATGGATTATATCCATATCCAATTAATGAATACCATGAAACACTATCGCTATCTTGAAAAATGCTTTAAAAATGAATGGAACTATTTACAGGAAGTCAAACTTTCCACTAGTCAGGTCATTCATAACCCAGGGAGCCCCTGCATTATTGAATCTGTGCCACATCATGCATAATTAAAAACTTGTTCAAGTTTCAAGTCTTGTTCTGGACAACTCCCACCACATCTTCATCGCTCACCAATGCACCAACAGCAATCAACCAATCAACCCGCCCTTTGAGGTGAGGGAGGAAACCTCATTATGTTCCACCTATCAATTTTATGCACATTTGGTTAACGTGTCTTTACGAATGTCAATAGTTTAATAACGAAACCTATGCCTCAGCAGGGATGAAAGAAAACACATAATTAAGACATTCCTTTTGGAAAAAATGCCTATGTGGAAATTGCACTTTTAAAGGTTTCATGCTCCTAGTGAGATGTTTAACAGTGCCTCTCACGAGGGTGCAAGCCCGATGATTACTGTTTCAAAGAGGAGGATATTTATCCCCGAAACACGATAAAAAATAAACCAGACTTTACAACATTGCTGTTGTTTGACATCATGCTACCTGAGAATTGGTTCCCATATTTATTGGCTGTAACATGGCCGTAATCATGAGGTACTGAAAGGTCCGACAGAAATATTTAGCTTGTGCCCTGACTCAATCATTATGAAACAATCTAGATTTTGTTTTTTCAACTCATCATTGCTGATCATAAATAGCTTGCAAACTTGATGAAAGCACAAACTCGTCTTGTCAAAAGTCACAATACTTTAAATTGTTTATTAAATGTGATCATGTATATTAGAGCACAGATGCAATAAACAATGGTTGTAAACTCTAGCATGTAGTTCTGCTTGATGAGATGTGTCTGTTCAGTAAACATGCCAATAGGCAAAAACAAGATGTACGTAATGTAAACTACTTGACCCTTTTCAAACCATTGCTGGGATTAGATCATAGGCTTACAGTAACACGTGTACCCTATTACAGCAACAGAATTCTACTGGGCTTAGCTACTACTACTGCAACTTAGAAATAGCCCCTGCATTACCTCCATTTTTCTGTAGTAACTGTATGAAAGTGATACACCACCACAATGAAAATAAATGTTATAATTAACTTGCTGGAATTTCAGGGAATTTATGGTGACATCAGGCATGGGACAGGACAGGCCCTAACAAGGATATAACAACCAGCCAGGGCACCAGTGGGCAGGGGCACAGTGGGGATGGAGCCAATCCACGTGTTCAAATAATTTCAGGAGAAATACAAGATGTCATGCTATCGTCTGCCCCTGTAGCCAAAATATTCCTGTAAATCTGCAGAAAGAAGCTTACTGCACTGAGGAATTCTAGCATTTGTACAGAAATAGTAAATTAGCTCACTTGTTCGTTATCTCAGCTCTGCACCTAAAAACACTGGGGTTTGAGGACCAGACTTAACGTCAATGCAAACAGGACTTGCACCACTCCAAAGGCTCATGTTTCTGCTGTTGGGTTCAACAGTGACTGGAACCAAGTACGGCAAACATGGCAGTGAAAAAAAATAGAAAACACAGAAAAATATCCTGCAGAGTTTGGAGAGGAGGAGAAACATAGGACCGATTATTTACCGCACTATTACGGGTCTTTGTAAAAACAAGAGTCAACTCAATCAAATTTAATGGTCTTTAATTAGAGACACAAGAGCCGGTAGATACTGGAAGCATGAGCAAAAAATAAACTGCTGGACGAATTGAGCAGAGTTTTTTGGTCTTAAAACACATTTCATTTGAACACCATAAAATTGTGAGAAATGTTTTAATAATCGGATTCAACAGCTATGTTATTCAAGCCTTGCCTTCAGAGAAAGTTACCACTTACAACAAATATGCACACACTTCTCCCACCACAGCCCACCACCCCGTCACTATTCTTTTCCCCTCCTCTTCACGCCTCAATTCCCATCCCTACCATTTCAGTCCGCATTTCCTTTTAGGGTTCCCATTCTTCCACCCATATCTCTCCCTCCAGTTTTACATTTCACTCTTATTTTTCCCTTGCATTTCATTCACAAATTTCCCTTGTCCCTCCACCTTTTGTCTCCTTTTCACCTTTCGCCTTAGTCATTATCTTCGCCCATCTGCCAATCTCCTGCTACCCCCTCATTTGTGTCTGGGAAGGAACTGCAGATGCTGGTTTAAACCGAAGATGGACATAAAATGCCGGAGTAACTCAGCAGGACAAACAGCATCTCTGGAGAGAAGGAATGGGTGAACTTTTTGGTTGAGACCCTTCTTCAGTCTGAAGAAGGATCTCGATTTGAAACGTCACCCACTCAGTCTCTCCAGAGATGCTGCATATCCTGCATAGTTACTCCATTTTGTGTCTACATGTCAGGCTTTTCCCTACCACTACCTGTATTTTCCAGCTATCTCCCTCCGACTCCATCAGTCTGAGCAAGGCTTCTAACCCAAAATGACATCTGTCCACCACTCTCTCCACAGATGCTGCCTGACCTGCCACGTTCTAGCAGCACTTTTGTTTTGCTCAAAATTCCAGCATCCAGTGTCTTGCGTCTCCAAACTTAGCACTTTAACTTGCGTGTTACGAACCAAGAGTTCAAACCAAGCGCAGTCCATTACATATGGACAAAAGGCTTGCAAATCTATGTTGCAACAACATGTGTTCTTAATAAGTACCTCAAGCTTCTCTCTCGCCATCATATTTTCCCTCAGAGATGCGACAGGAGTATGGAAATGTCTTTACAGTAATACCAGCTACTGCCTTACTTGCAAACATTCAATTTGGTCACCCAAGTTACAATTACTGGGCTTGTTTTAGAAACACTATTTTCTTAGAAAGTTCCACAATTATAGGTTTTCACATCCTAATTATAGCTGAACTAATCTCCAACTCCAGCCCAAATTCCCATTCCAAAAATAGTATGGTGGTTGTAAACCACAAAATTACACATTAGATCCCTACTCATTGCACAGCAAATACACATCACACCATGAATATTACTTTCCGCAAGGTAATTTAAAAAGCTGGTTATTAGTGATCATAAACATCCAAGGCCCTCACTAAAACCCACCATCTGGTTCACTAATATGGTTCAGGGGAGGAAATCTATTGTCCTTGCCCAATCTATCCTGTGAGAGATTTTAGTCTCAGTCATGTGAACAATTCCCAATTGCCTGCTGAAATTAATTAACAAGCCATTCAGTTTGGAGACACTAATAGATAGGTAATAAGTGCTGTCTGTCTCTGCCCCTCTCTCTGTCTCTGCCCCCTCTCCCTATTTATCCCCCCTCCCTCTCTAGACGCGCCTACGAGTTGGGGGCTATGCATGAGTGGATAGGGCGGGGCTGGGGTAAAAGGAGACAATGAATAATATTAATATAATACCAAGGGGGTTGGTTCTGTCGGTCTGTCTGTCGGTCTGTGTGTGTGTCCGCACGCTCTCCCCCCCCCCCCCCACGCAACCGCGCCTTGAGGGGATGGGACCCAACGGGTCCCACATGGTCTAGTTTTCTAAATATACTTGAACTACTTCAAACTAATGTCTTTGAATCAAATATAGACAGCACTTGATTATTTTGAGTTTTACTAAACTGAATAAACACCCCTGAATATCCGATTGGAAATGTTTCATTTTTATTTATACAAAATAAACGTAATGACAATTTATTACATCAACCATATGATTCTTTTAAAAATGTGGCCTTTCAACTGCAGATGCTTAGACTATTGATGAACTTCAATTCAGTCAGTGATGTGAATGTTCAACTCAGCAAGAAGACAAATCTGGGAGAGTAAAAATGCAGATGGCAATGAACACACTTGATCATGCAGCCATGTTTACAGATAATTCATAAGAAACATAATGTGATAGAAAAATCACATATTACAACAATTGTGTCAATGGGATAAATGGGGGTTAGGGACTAGAGAATTTCAAACTCATAAGAAGATAAAACAGCAAGACCATAATAATATATTATTTTTTTTAACTGCAAACACTGGATATCTAAAGTACATACAAAATGGTGGAAGCACCTCAGCAGTTTACAGTGTTCGTGGAAAGAGAAGCTGTCAACATTTTGGATTTACTTTGGAAAAAGATGTACAACTTGGATTTCACAATGAGAAAAGGTGGGAGAGAAATATGTTAAAAGCTTGATTTGTGGGGTAAATTCAGGGATGGAAATCTATCAATCCGGAACATTGCTGTCTATTACCCTACCCTCCTGGAATTCAGTTCTATTGAATCTGAATTCCATGAAATTCAATGGAACTGAATTCCAAGAGGAAAGGATCACAGACAGCAATGTTCTGGTTTTATTTCCTTTTATGTATTATACAAAAGCAGTAAGAAAAACAAATGATTTAGTTCATGCACCAGCATCACAAATAACATAGTCTAAATTGCTCGAATGTTATATTAATGTAACATTACTGCCTAATCACAATCTCCATGACAACACAATGCAAGACACTGAAGGCAAATACAATGCAGGCCTCTGTTGCCAGAGCACAAATCCCAAGAGGTCAGTCTGTACTTAAGGTACTCGTTCACCCCGTCAAATCTACTCAGTGCAAACTGCAAGGTCATAGCAATAAAATGATAAAATATTGCATTTATTTTTCCACTATCTGGGCATCATAATAGTTGTTTTTTGTCACCCATTTTGAATAACCTTTGAGAAGGTGGAGGGCAGTTTCTTGAATTGCTGTGCTCCTCTGCTGAAGATGCTCTTATAATGTGGTTACAGAATGAGTTCCATGTCAGAGTCACACAGAGTGTAACAGGCCCATCTGCCCACCAAGTCTGTGCCATCCATCAAACCTGACTTGCACCCTCATCAACTCAGACATGGTCTTAGGGATGGGAATCATTTCAGATACTATTTTTCCTATATGCATCAGTACTGGATAGTTCTCATTGTAGTTAACTCTAGCTTTTTCTCACTCCACAAACACTGCCTGACCTGCAGGGGTGAATTTTTCTCCTTTGGTTTCAGGTTTCTGAACTACATCTGATTTCTTTTGTTTTTGCTGCAACTTCCCCCATTAATCCAACAAAATGGCCTGTAAAAATGTCAAGTCATCTCAGCAAAGCTGATACCACCCAAGGATATATTACCTTTATTCTATCCACCTCTGCCCATCCTCTCTGCAACTTCCACCTTGTTTACTCACTGTTCAGTTGTGATGAATGATCTTCAACTGAGAAACTTAACTCCTTTCCTTTCCTTGCCCAAACTGCTGTTTAAGCTATTTCAGTTTTTATTTCAGATTTCCAGCAGCAGGAAGGGTTTCAAATGGTATCATTTCTAATTTTGAGAAAACAGAAAGAGCCTAGATGCAGCTTTTCATTCAAAAAGCAGCACCAAACAAAGAACAGTACAGCACAGAAACAAGCTCATCTGGTCCTATACAGCTGCAACACAACTTCCCGACTTTTATACTCAAAACCCCAACCGATGAAGCAAGCACACTGTATGCCTTTTTTACCACTATCTACCTGTGCTGCCATTTTCAGGTAGGTATGGAATTGGACCCCAAAATCCCCCAGTACATCAAGGTTGTGTCCTGCCTTTAATAACTCTATATTTCCCCATTACATTCAACCTCCCAAAGTGCAACAGCTCGCACTTGCTCAGATTAAACTCCATATGCCATTTCTCCACCTATATTTGTAACTGATCTACATCCTGCTGTATCCATCGACACTGACTGCCATTGCACCGCGATACTCTCTTAGTGCTAGACTGGGATAGCAGCCTAGACTGTGCCTTTGGAGTAGTGATCAAACCAGGACTGTCAGAAGCACACAAGGAACCTATCTACAGTTAGGAAGAAGACAGCATACATAAACAAGAGCAAGAATAATTAAGGATATTTTTTATCCTAATCCATCTGAGGATTTTCAAAATAATTCAATATACAAAGAAAAATTTGTTGTGTAATTGTCCTTGAAGGCAGAAAATGCACAAGCACAATCGGAGAAAATATAATTGGATTAACACAAACAGAAACTGACCCAAATAGTGCAGCTGTGCAGTTCCACAACAAAATTCATGCCCACATACTGTAAAATGTGGCTGATGCCAATTATCAAGATAATCAGAACCTTCAAAGAAGTGATGGCTACTCTGGTTGTGCACCCCCCTTCATGATTTCCGTTTTAAATAAAATGGATTAAACTTTACAGTTGCATGGTTCCTTTCATTGTTCATCACAGTTACTCAATTGTGCTTCAATATAACTGATGTATGACAGTACTGAGCCAAGATGCCTGTCCCTTCCCATCGGTAGACACTCATTAAGGAACGCAAAGATCATTAATGGTCACAAACCAGGACAATGTCCAAGTCCTCGGGGATTTCAGATCAACTTGTGGAAAACTTGAAAAATACCATGAGGAAAATCAGTGGTTTTAAAAAGTATTAAGTACAGTATTGACTTATTTTTAAATGCTTACTTATAAAGAATATTGAACAAGAAAGAAAGCCTGGGAGGAGAGGGCAGTTGGAATAAAAATATAGCTGTTAAAATCCTTTTCAGGACTAGCTCATCTGGAAAAAGCCTTTTTGTTTCCCAACAACCCAATTACCACAATCTTTTGTTTTGTCATTAACAGTATTGTCGTTCAATTTCTCCCACCTTCTAGCCTATCGGAGCTTCCAAGCAGTGGACAGAAGAGAGGCGTTATATGTCTGCCTCATCTTCATCATCGTTGTCGGTTCCTGGAGCAAAAACCCATGTCACTATGTTAGAACCTAACTGGTTGTCATTTGCACAAAGAACATTTGAGGCCTTCCAGCTGGTCCATTTCCGATTCTGAAGTTCAACAATGTAAAAGACAACGTAAATGACGGAGCATACTTGAGTGTTTAAGAAATAACTGCAGATGCTGAAGAAATCAAAGGTAGACAAAAATGCTGGAGAAACTCAGCTGGTGAGGCAGCATCTATGGTGCGAAGGAAAAGGTGACGTTTCGGGTTGAGACCCTTCTTTAGACTCAAGAAGGGTCTTGACCCAAAACGTCACCTATTCCTTCGCTCCATAGATGCTGCCTCACCCGCTGAGTTTCTCCAGCATTTTTGTCTACCTTCGAGCATACTCGAGTGGTCAATTGGCTATTCCTGCTGCTCTCTTTACTTTCTTCCATGCTATACAGGTAAATACTTGATCTCCCTCTCAGACTCTGTTGCACCATTTGAAAAGCAGGGGTGCCATCATCAGTAATGAATCCTCCATCAACAATACTGAAAGTGAATAGTCGATTGTTAATGCGCGTGTGGGGTTTTTGGAACTACTGGTTGAAGAATAAATGAGCAGCCAAACTACTAACCCAAAAGTTGAACAGCCAGTAACAGCACCAAATAATACTTCAGCTAACCCTGAAAAGAAAAAGGCAGTAACTTAAAATGTTAAAGCAACTGTATTTTCAATTGCTGACTTCTGCAGATATTAGGAGAAGCATAAATTAAAAACATTGATTGGTGCAGAATATCTGTAACTCCAATCTATATCTGGCTGTTGAATAAGCTGGTGTTAATTTAGCAAAGGGTGACAGGAAAAGATGACAACGTAAGTGTATCTCGAAGAGATCACAAGATCTGATTATAATAGTTACTGGCGGCGGCACAGTGGCGCAGCAGTAGAGCTGCTGCCTTACAGCACCAGAGACCTGGGCTCAATGCTGTCTCATCGAGCTGTCTGTATGGAATTTGTACATTCTTCCTGTAACTGCATGGGTTTCCTCTGGTTTTGCTCTGGTTTCCTCCCATACTTCAAAGACGTGTGGGCTGCAGGTTAATTAGCTACTGTAAATTGTTTTTGGTGTGTGTACGATAGGTCCAATGTATGGGTTATTGCAGCTCGGCGCAGACAGTGCGCCAAAGGGCCTGTTTCCCCACTGTATCTCTAAACTAAACGTTGAAGAGTGTTACATTTCAATTCAGACATTCACTTTTTTTCCTCAAAGATATTCCTACATTTTCAAGTAAATTATTCCAAGGTACTTCACAGGAGTGTGACTGAACAAAAACAGACACTAAGCCTCCCGATTGTTCAGGTAACCACTGATGTGGTCAACTGAGGGATGAATAGAACAGACAAGCAGCATAGAGCTTACATTAAGCACTAAAGAGACAACAAAACACAATGCCTCAGAGGATCTAGGTGGCCTTTTACGTGAAATGCTGATGGTTAGCATTTGCATGCAGGTATAGCAAGTAATTAGGTAGGCAAATAGAATGCTGGCCTTTATTTGAAAGGCCATGATATACAAAATAAGCAAGATTTACTACAACTATGCAGGGTGTTGGCTCGACTGCACCTGACACATTGTTTACACTTTCAGTCTCCTTAAGAAGAGGGATATTCTGGCATTGGAGGCAGTTCAGAGAAGGTTTGTGAAGTTAACTACAGAGATTAAGGTGTTGTCAAATGAGGAAAATTTCACATTGGGACAATACTTTAGAAGAAAGGAAGGAGAAACATTTTAAGATTCAGGGTGGACGATGAGAGGATGATTCCTCATGTGGGGATTAGGGGAGCAGAGTTTCAGGATAAGGGGATCAGCCATTTAAGGAGGAATTTATTTTCAGGCAGCCATTAACCTTCAGTCTTCTGGGAGCTGTGGAGGAAGAATCATGTAATATAGTCATTGCTGAGATAAATGAACCACGATCTCATGAACGATGGAGCAGGCTCAAGGAACCAGTTTGTCTTCATATGATTATATTCCATATGTTCTTATGGGCACAAAATGAATATCCAACCCAACTACACTAATGAAAATCTTCAACCCAAGTATTTATACATATCTGAACATTGGAGTGAATATGTCACAAACCCGTTACCAGAGTACAACCTTGGCCACAGTTATTTTTTCCAGTCCAATTTGCCATCACAGAACTCTCTCTACCCCCTTAAGCATGAACCTTTTCAGCACCTGGTTGGATGTACCTGCTGAGCACGAGGCTCCACCTCAAGAGAAACCACTGCATCACCCGTGCACTAGTGGGACAATCAGAGTTGAGCTACAAAGCACTGAGCCACCCCAGCCTGGATCAGAGGATTTTAAATCATTTTTATATTCAGTCCATATACATTTCTCATTCAGCTTGTACAGGGCAGCCAGGCTCTGGAGAGAATTCAAGAGTTTAAGGTCTAGTTAGCTGAAGGCACATTCACCACTATTGGAATCTTGAACCAACCCTGGATCAGAAATGTGAAGGAAGGGTTGGAACAAGCATATGTTGCACAGATTAACCATGATCCAACAGAATGACGAAGCAGATTGAGGGGCCAAATGGCTCCGTTCTGCATCCGTGACGTCCATGCATCTGTACCCAAGCCTTTCCAGCTTAATAAATATTTGATCTACACACATCTGTTCCTGCAGGTGAATGCAGAAGGCCATGGGCACTACTTTAAAGACATAAGCGATATCAGCCAATATTTCAAAGGAAATAAAGTGCTGGAGTAACTCAGGTCAGGCAGAATCCCTGGAGAACGTGCATAGGTGACATTTTGGGTTGGGACGCTTCTACAGATTGATGAAGGGACAATATTTAATCTTTACTCAACACAAGCTTAATTGATTATTCAATGATCACATTGTTTGTGAGGGCTTGCTCTACACAAATTGGCAGTTTAATTTCATCAGAAGCAATGCTAATTACAATTTAAAATTACTTCACTGGCTGCAAATCTCTTTTGAACATCCAAATTTGTGAAAGGCATTAAAAAATGCAAATCTGTCTGCCTTCGGTTTCTTTTCACTGTTGATAACACTAGTGAAATGGCAAGAAGCATTTCACTACACCTAGGTGTATGTGACCAATAAAATAACCTTTGAACCTTTTAAGTGATTTTATTGTATCAAATTTATCAAAATTCAAGTAGGATTTTCAGGCCCATTCACTTAGAAATCTGTGAATTTAGGATTGTTTTCACTGTGCAATCAACACTTACTAACTAGTACCCCGGGATTTCTTGCAGGTTCGTGCCCAGTCCTGTTTTAAAACAAAACATCATATTGGACACGTTGGGTAAACATGACAAGACCAACTGTCAGTTATAAAAGGCCCATAATATTTTTTCCCCCAATGCAGCACCACAGAAAATGATCCATGGCATTCTAAACTCTACTATAACTCCAATCTGATACATCTCATCATTTGCTAACAGACAGCCCAGCATTGGGGAAAGGAAAGCTTGTCATCAGCAAAATTCATTTCAGGCACCTCATCTTGCAACGCCATTTAATATCCCAAAGAAACAAACGAGGGCAGTCACGCAGAAGAATTTCATAGTGCAGTATTTCACAACTGTAACTGTTAGCACGTTAAACTCTGCGCCACATTGTGAATGGACCTCACAAGCCAAATGTGAAAGACATTCAATTGTTGAGTAGTGATTTGATGTAATTGATTTAAATATTTTATTGGCTCCAGATCAAGTCTGTTCAAACATACAATTTACAATGTAAAGTTCTTACCACACAATGAAGACAAAGACAACTTAAAGAAAAATGTACATGATTTTGTGCAGGGGAGATCCAATTAAGTTTTTTTTAGGTGGTAACTAAGAAAATTGATTAAGTGGTAGATATGATTTACATGGACTTCAATAAGGCTTTTGAAAGGGTGCCACATGGTAGCATGGTCCAAAAGGTTAAGCCATGTCGACAAACTGGATCCAAAATTGGCTTGGTGATAGGAGGCAGAAGGTAGGGATGGACAGTTGTTTTACTGAGTGAAAGTCTGTAACAAGTGGTGCACCACAAGAGATTGGTGCTGGACCCAAATGACTTGGATATGATTGTAGGTGGACTGATTAGTATGTGTTCTGACAACACAAAAATTGAAGCAGTAGATGGTAAAGAAAGTTGTGAAAGCATATAAAGGGACATGGGTCGGAAGGAACTGAAGATGCTGGTTTAAACCGACATGGATCTGTTAGAAAGTCAGGAGCAGTGGCAAATAAATTAAATTCAGGTGAGTGTGAGCTGATGCATTTTGGGATGTCAAAAAAAATGCATGGATCTCCAGAGTGTGGACGTACAGAGGGACTTTGAGGTTGAAACTCATAGCTCCTTGAAAACGGCAACACAACTGGATGGGGCAGTGAAGTGATAAATAAACTGTTGTACTGAAGCTGGAATTGAGACTGAAATCACTTTGAACATTGACAAAAGTCTGAGAGGTAGATATTTAGTTATATTTGCTTGGTCTTCCAAAGGCTAGCTTATGCCATTTTAGTTTGGATAGCAAACCAAGATCTCACCTGCCTGTTCAAGTGGATGTGGAAAGGTTTCATTGTATTATACAAAGGAAATTTACCTAGAACACGGATAAAAGTTCTGACGGAGGTGAGCACTGCAGGAAATGTCCCGTGGCTGCATTTCTTTGAGGAGCATTAATACCAAAAGTCATCACATTTAGACTGATTACATCTTTGCGCTTACATTAAATCAATGTGAGAAGTAAAATGTTTAAGAAGGAACTGCAGATGCTGGAAAATCGAAGGTAAGCAAAAATGCTGGAGAAAGTCAGCGGGTGAGGCTGCATCTATGGAGCGAAGGAAATAGGCGACGTTTCGGGTCGAGACCCTTCTTCAGACTGATGTGGGGGTGGGCGGGAAGAAGAAAGGAAGATGAGGAGACAGTGGGCTGTGGAAGTGTTGGGAAGGGGAGGGGAAAGAAGGAGAAAGCAGGGTCTACCTGAAATTGGAGGTCAAATGTTCATACCGCTGGGGTGTAACTACCCAAGCAAAATATGAGGTGCTGCTCCTCCAATTTACGGTGGGCCTCACACTGGCCATGGAGGAGACCCAGGACAGAAAGGTCGGATTCAGAATGGGAGGGGGAGTTGAAGTGCTGAGCCACCGGGAGATCAGGGTGGTTATTGCGAACCGAGCGGAGGTGTTGGGCGCAGCGATCGCCAAGTCTACGCTTGGTCTCACCGATGTAGAGCAGCTGACACCTAGAGTAGCGGATGCAATAAATGAGGATGGAGGAGGTGCAGGTGAACCTCTGCCTCATCTGGAAAGACTGCTTGGGTCCTTGGATGGAGTCAAGGGGGGAGATAAAGCGACAAGTGTGGCATTTCCTGCGATTGCAATGGAAAGTGCCAGGAGAGGAGATGGTTTGGGTGGGAAGGGACAAATTGACCAGGGAGTTACGGAGGGAGCGGTCTCTGCGGAAAGCCAAAAGGGGAGGAGATGGGAAGATGCGGCCAGTGGTGGGATCCCTTTGGAGGATTATTTGTTGTATGTGCCGGCTGGTAGGGTGGAAGGTGAGGGCAATGGGGACTATGCCCTTGTTACGAGTGGGGGGGGGGGGGGGGGGAGGATGGGGAGTGAGAGCAGAGTTACGGGGTATAGAAGAGACCCTGGTGAGAGCCTCATCTATAGTAGAAGAGGGGAAACCCCGCTCCCTAAAGAATGGGGACATCTCCGATGCCCTGGTTTGGAATACCTCATCCTGGGTGCAGATGCGGCATAGATGGAGGAATTGGGAGTAGGGGTTGGAGTCCTTACAGGAGGCAGGGTGGGAAGAAGTGTAGTCCAGATAGCCATGGGAGTCAGTGGGTTTATAGTAGATGTCGGTTAGTAGTCTGCCACCTGTGATGGAGATAGTGAGGTGTAGAAATGGTAGGGAGATGTCGGAAATGGTCCAGGTGTATTTGAGTGCCGGATGAAAGTTAGTGGTGAAATGGATGAAGTCAGTGAGTTCTGTATGGGTGCAGGAGGTAGCATCAATGCAGTCGTCAATGTAGCGGAGGTAGAGTTCGGGAATAGGGTCATGGTATGCTTCGAACAAGGATTGTTCGACGTACCCTACAAAGAGGCAGGCATAGCTTGGGCCCCCAATGTGCGTGCCTATAGCTACGCCTTGGACTTTGAGGAAATTGGAGTCAAACGAAAAGTTGTTAAGGGTAAGGGCCAGCTTTGCTAGACAGAGGAGAGTATCAGTAGACAGGGGTTGGTTGGTTCTGCAGTCGAGGAAGATACGGAGGGCTTTAGGGCCCTGCTGGTGGGGGGTGGAGGTGTAGAGTGACTGGACATCCATGTTGAAGATGAGAGAATGGGGGCCTAGAAAACAGAAGTCATGGAGGAGACGAAGAGCATGTGAGGTGTCTTGAACATAGGTAGCAAGGGAAATTAATTGGTATTTTTTAAATTCATAAGCCATTCAGTCCATCCGTCCATACTCCAGTCTACATTATCTTATCCTTCTATTCACTTCTCCCTCATGTAGCTTTTTCTTAAATAAATCCCAATCATTTGCTTCAAATCATCAGTTCTCCATTATGGATCAGATGGATTCTGATGCGACCATGCAATCCCCAACCGTAAGCAGATATCCTTTTGCAGAAATTGCAGATGGTGCCATGTGGGAGAGCTACCTTTCTACATACTCTCCTGTTCAGATTCAGATTCAAACTTTATTGTCATTGTGCAGTGTACAGTACAGAGACAACGAAATGCAGTAGAGACAACGAAATGCAGTAGAGACAACGAAATGCAGTTGCTCCTGGAGGGGAGGGAAATGTCTCTGAATTATGCAAGTCCCTACTCGAATATTTTGGCTGCAATTAAAATCGGTCACCTCAACTGCTCTTCATGTTAATGAGCCACACATTATTCCCGTCCTCTTGGGAAGTTTTTTGGGAGCTTATTTGCATCTATCTCTCAGCTAAAACTCTGATTCTAATCTTCTCCAGGAACAGTCATCTTTTGTCACCAGGCCAATTATGGTTGTTTATACTGTCACAGAGGGGGGAAAAAGCACATCAATTTCTGGGAAAATTATTAGTGCACCAGTCTTTTCCGTTTCACACCCGTTTTATGCTGCCCCTGTGTAAGCTGTGTTCTTGTTTGATGACTAACCGCAGCTCATTTTAGTTTTGCAATTATCTAGGCACATACCCTCTGACAAAAGGCCAATCCCTAGTACAAACAGTGTGCTCAGGCAGTTCAAGAGAACCTTTACAGGAATGTAATTAACTGCAACGTATGTCATTGTTTTGATTCTCATCTTAATCAACACCATAGTCAGCAGAGTTTGAGTGAACAGAAAGCTCTTTCCAGCTGGCCTTAGTTTAACATTTCACTGGGAGTTGGAACAAGCTAATTAAGAGAATCCTGAAGAATCTGGCCACAAAGCAGTATTTAAATCCAGGAACAATCATACTAACACTGAACTGACCCCTTTACCCAACACACCCAGTGATGACTCAGTGAATAACTTCACCTCATGCTGTGGAACTAAACTACAAGACCAAGACTATTAAACATTCTGCCAAACTGGGTTGAAGCCCACTTAATCTGCTTCAGATATTCAAGTGAGGTTGTTGGGATGGTTCAAATAAAAGGCACAAGAGGGTCAGGAGCTGTGAAGTGATCAGGGGTGGTGGGGTGAGAACGCAGGGGAGGGGTGTGAGATGAAGATGGTATATCAGCACAGCTCGTACAGACACTCCCTTGCTGAACTAGTGACCCTGATTCAATCTTGCCTTTGGGTGTTTTCTTTGTGGAGCTTGCGCATTCTCTATGACCACATGGGTTCTTAACAGGTTCACCAGATACCTCCCACATCCCAAAGATGTGTCAATCTCTGTGCGGCCTTTCCTGCCAGAGACTGGCCAGAGCTTCAGCAGCGGCGCAGCACTGAATTCCATCGCGGAGCGGGACATGCCTTACCAGGGATCGCCTGTGTTGGAGTGTTGGGCCTGCTGATTATCACCGTGGAGCTGTGGTTTGCGGAGCTTCCAGCCGCGGGCGGCACTGACTTTAGCATCGTGTTGGCCTGGGATCTTTTGCCGAGGGTCGCCAGTGTTGAATCTCCATCCAGCACGGCCTGTGGACTTCGGAAGCTGCGGTCTCTGGTAAGAAGTGGCCGATTCGGAAACTCCAAGCTGCTGAGTGTGTTCTTCCGTTCCGATGCCGGAGCTCCAATCATCCTGGCAAGAGGGCCTGAACATCAGACCGCCGTAGAGGCGACTGCGGAGGGCTCAAAGGCTCCGACCACGGGTGAACAAAGAGGAAGATGACTGAACTTTATTGCTTTCCCTCACAGTGGGAAATGTTGATTCTGCTGTGTGAGGATGTTCGTGTTAAATTCTATCGTGTATTGTGTTCTTTTTATTCGTATGGCTGTATGGTAACTCAAATCTCACTGTACCAATTGGTGGATGTGACAATAAATGCAACTTGAACTTGAACTCATTTAATCAGTAGTTTGACACGTACTTGCAGAGCTGTGACCGGCAGTGGGATCAGGCTGGGTAGCCTGTACAAGTACAGATACAGTGGATCTAATTTTTTTCTGGATTTCTAAGGTAGAGTCACACGATTTCCTCTCGACATTCAATAACATTTGCATCATCAGCATCCTGGGGCACACTGCTGACCAGAAATCTAATAGGATCAGCAGCATTAAGGCTGTGGATACAAGAGCCAATGTGGGGGTTGGGCATCCTGTAGCACGAGATTCACCTCCTGATACCCCAAAAGCCTTTTCACCATCAACAGGTGCATGCCTGAAGTATCATGGACTGCTTTCCACTTCCAGGCTGAATGCAGCTCAAGTCAAGAACTTTTCACTTGCTGCAGCTTTACAGGTCCATTAACGCAACGACACAAGTAAATATATAATAATCAATAATACAATAAGTTAATAATCAATAAAACTAGGAAACCAGGCCATTATCGTGCAAACCGTAGTACACTGCAACCAAACAAAGTGCAAAAGGTACGGTTACGCATTGTGGATCAAGGGCCTGATGGTTGATAGGAAGAAGTTGTTCTTGGACCTGGATCTCGGGCTTCGCAGGCTCCTGTACTTTCTTCCCAATGTTAGCAGTGATCAGTGTGGTGTGGGTCTTTGGTGATATTAGCTGCCTTTGAGGCAGTGCCTCTAGTATACAGTGCCTCTTGATGATGGAGAGCTCAATAAGTGTCTACATACAGTCTTATCTACAGTCTAAAGTCTACAGAGACTTTCTCTCAACTCTTCAATCCTGGACATTTGAGCTTCTGAACCAGACCTCGATGCAACCAGTCAGTATGCACTCCAACTTGTAAAAATTTGATAGAGTATTCCTCAAAGCATTGGTCTGGTCCACAGGCTCAAGAGTTCGAATCCCACCATTGTAGTTGGGAACTTAAATTAGTTTTAAAAAACTTAGAATTGTAACCTGCCACAACTATCATCCAGGTGGACAAGAGCAGCAGAAATGTAGGAACATCAGCTCTCCAAGCCAAATGCCACACGGACTTGGAAATATGTTGCCGTCTTTTCATTGCTGCTGGGTATTAATCCTAGAATTCACACTCCAATAGCTCTGTGGGAACACCCTCAACAGAACATACAAAATACATGCAGGAGGTGACCCTCATGCCAACCCTGCCATACAGTTTAATCGTGGCTGATCTTTCTACCTCAGTTTTCCACATTAACTCAGAGGATGAGAGGAGATATGATGGAAGTATATAAAATGAGAAGTGTAGATGTGGTGGAGTCAGAAACTTTTGCTCAATAGAATCTATTCTCAATAGATATTGGCAATCAAATGCAAAACAAAACAGCTTTTATTTCAAGATGGCTTAACAGCTGTGGCCCGCCTGCAGGCCATCTGTTTTTTCTTTCTTTTTGTTCCTTTGTCCTGTTTTTAGTTAATTTTGTTTTATTAAGTTGTGTGTGTGTGTGGGTGGGTGGGAGAAACATGTTTTGGTCTCTTCCTTCGGGGGGGGATGCGACTTTTTTAATGTTGTATTCCCCATCTCCACCGAGGCCTAATGGCGGAGCTGGCGGCCTCAGAGCTGTGGCAGCGCTCCAGCAGCAGCGACCCGACTCGGCCTCGGAGCTGTGGCGGCAGCAGCAGCGGCGACCCGCCTCTGCCCCGGAGCTGTGGCGGGGGCAGCGACCACCCGCGGAGCTTGAACCGGCCCGTTCGCGGAGCACGGTTGAGCCGCGGGACTTACCATCACCCGGTGGGGTCACAACATCTGGAGCCTGGATCGCCTCGGTGCAGAGGGAGAACAAAGAGGGAAGAGACAGAGACTTGTAAGATTTTGCCTTCCATCACAATGAGGTGTTTGGTGAACTCACTGTGGTGGATGTTAAATTTGTGTTGATTGTGTGTTTTTGTCATTTTTATTATATGTATGGCTGCAGGGAAACGAAATTGCGTTCAGACCGAAAGGTCTGAATGACAAAATAAATAAATTCAATTCAATTCAAAAACTGATACTAAACAGATTGCCTCGAACTTGCTCAAACAGAGCAAAAATAATGCAGCCACTGATCAACACCGCAAACACAACTATTACACAGTAAAAATAGCAGAATCAAAATGTACAATAGGCACAAATCACTCTTGCAGTTTTAAGATACATAGCATGCAGCCTTCAGTTCAAACAATTCAACGGAAGCAACAACAATTCAGTTCAGTTCAGTTTTATTTGTCATATGTAGGTTAACACAGGGTTAACGGTGCAATTAAATGTTTTTGACAAGACAACGCTGTCACCTCAGCAATATGCAATTCCATGCAACACCTGTATGGTAGACCATGAGCCATTTCCTGCAGTTCTCTCAACTAAACTCCACCAACCTAACACAAACAAAGGATCCCAAGAACACAACTCAAAGTGCCTGATGCCACACACCCACAATGGGGGAAAACCCTCATTCAATTGGAGTCAATCTTGTGCAAAAGAGCAAGTGCCAGAAACCAACAACTGCACCTAGAGGCCACGTTCTGGGAGATCCTCAGAACATATTCATACTCAGATTCCAACATATTCCAACCATATTCATATGCTCCTTTAATAATCTTCCTGAATTAACGACGGTCACTGATGACTGCGCAAGGCTCAGATTTCCCCTTCTTACAAATTTTTGAGCTCCATGTCAACAGCACTGAAGCACCTTCACCAACAGGACAACAGTGGTACAAGCACCTTCACCACTATCTTTGTACGGGAAACAATAAACGCTAGCCTCACCAGCAACACCAGAATTAAAACACAGTAATCGTCAATTATTAAAGTAATAGGGATGCAGTAAAAATTGATGATCAGTAAATCATACTTGATCATTAATGCTATTTCAATGCCGGTGTCCTCTCATTTCTAGAAGTAAACAATGCTTCTAAAAAACACTTAGTACCACTGTTGCATCTCAGTAACATCCATTAAGCAGATTTTTAAAATAACATTTAAGACAGCACTTGTTTAAAATATCATACACATACAGCAGCTGTGCACAATTACCAGAAATCCCTAGAGATCTGTGTGTTGGATCCGACTTGATATTAGCTGCCCAATTTTAATTGCTGCAGAAAGCTGACATTTCAAACAACTGTGAAGTACTGAAAATCAATCTGTAAACCTAGATGAATATGTAATTGATACATTAGCTTTCTTTTCATTTACTTTTTTGGGATCTGGCTGTTGCTGACGAGGTCAGAGTTTGGAACCCATCCCTTCATGTCCTTGAACAGAGTGATTTGAAGACATTCCAGACAGCATGAGAATCCACCACTTTGGTGGCCTGGAGTCTGGTCAAGGCAAGGACAATGGTTTAGTCGGGAAGTGAACCAGATATCTGCTCTTACAATCCAATAATTTTGTTGTTACCATCACTTAAGACTATTTTCTTTTTAATTCCAGATTATTACTAAATTTAAACACCACAGCTGTCAAGGTGGGATTTGAACCCTGATCTTTTGAGTTAGACCAGGCCTAATGGCAAGGAATAATCCTTGTGAATTTTTAAGGCTAAATATCCAGCATTCCAACTCTGACTTAATTCTTCCTTGTTTCTTATTTCTACCACTTAAGCAGTGGTGCTTAAACAAAAAAGTCTTCCCAATATGAAGCTTTACATTGCTGGAGTAACAGCCCAATAGCCAATTATTGCATAACACCACATGAGGTGTTGACCTGTACATTGTTCTGACCACCCTAGCACATTGAGTGTTTGTGTGTAGTATTCAGCGGGAAGGAGTATTAAAACTTCCAACCAAATTTGATTAGAGGAAGCATTATGCATCCCTGCCTCAGTTTAACTGCTGAAACCCCATCCACAAGAAGATTAGCTTCAGACGGTGAAGACCGACCTGTAGATATTATTGCAAAGTCAGAAATGTCCCAACACAATACATCGCATATCCATGTCCTTCAGAGATGCTGCCTGATCCACTGAGCAACTAGTATCAATACATCAACCACAATACTTCCTTTCTATAATCCCCAAGTCAAACTCAGCCATCAAAATTCAAGACGTCAGATTCTCGGTTAATTTAATGTTAAACCAAGCATGTTGCTCAAGTTTTGGCAGTTTAGTATGCAGTGCCATCAGCTTACGTACTGCATCTTGGTCATTCTTACCTTCTGTATCTTGATAATTCTTCAAAATACTACTCCACTGTACAGACACAGAAAGTATCAAAAATCTGTACTTGTCGGATACTTGTGGCACTTCAGTCAGAAACTTAAATTATCAGCTAAAGTGGAAATGAACCCACCATATCCTTTTGAATCCACCCGCCTCCCAATCTGTGGCAATCAACAGGTCCCACACAGGTCAACCACATATGCACACATGGAACTGGAGTGAAAGCATAATCCTCAACTCAGGGACTCCCAAAGAGCAAGATGATCGGAAGTGGTGGCATTAGTTAGTAATCAGCTCTCCAAGGTTCAAACGATTACCATAATCAGTCAAGTGCTAGATCTATACTGTATACTCTGTGTACACTTCTCAATCTCTAGATCTGTTTCTCTACTCACTGTTCCATTGCTCGGTTCATCTGTAACATTGTTGTGGTCTGATAACTTGTGAACATCAACGACCTGTATTCATAAAGCAATTCTAACATGCCAGCATATGCAATGGAGCTTTACATAACCAGATAAAATTTGAAACAGAGGTAAATCAGGACAAGTGACTCGAAGTTTGGCCAGAAAGCTTAGTTGAAAAAAAAGTTGGTGAGGGAGGAATTCCACATCTTGGTAACGGAAGGTATGGCCTGCAAAAGGTGCAGCAATGGGAGGCACAAGAGTGCTTTGGTTTATAAATGCAACAGGGCAAGAGATTGCAAGTTAGGCAAGAGCGAGGCCTGGATTAATAACTAGTTTCGACAGCTGTATTTCCTGCTTTGGTACCAGTTATTATTAAACTTAAGCTACCCACTGCTTGCACAGTTGACTCATCAATGACCTGCTCAGAACAAGCCTTTGGTCAACTCCCTCTATGTCAAAGGCAAAGAAAGCAAACCAACACTTCCCCATCCTCAGAGGACTAAGTAAATTCATCTCCAATGACTTCTAACGATTTCTATAGATGCACCATCGAAAGCATCATATGGGGATGCATCACAAATTGGTTTGTCAACTGCTCTGCCCAAAACCGCAAGACTCTGCAGAGAATTGTGGATGCAGACCAGTATCACACAAACCAGCCCCCGCCCCCCGCTGTTATCAGACTACTGGTGTCTCCCTTAAACAAAAGGTTTAGTCCCAATCTCCCAACCTACCTCATTGTAAATTTTAAACTGCACTTTCTCGATAGCTATACACAGTACGCTATTTATTTTTCTCTTTGCACTACTTGCTGTACATGTGTATGGTTTGACTGTACTCAAGTACTATAACTTGACTAGCACGCAAAACAACGGTTTTCACCGTATCTTGGTACATGTGACAACAAAAGATTAATACGAAGTGTAAAATTGTTGCTGTTAAAGGAAGCCACTGTGGCAGCACATACACAAAAGAAATATGACTCTTGTTTTGTCAGAACAGACATGACTGCCAATTCACAGTGGACATCCGAGTTGGCATTAAGTAACTGATGTCCCTAGTGATTCAGCTGGACGCTGCCTCTAAATAGAACAACTGGCAGACACACTGTACAGGGTTAGCAGGGTTTGCTTCAATACGGGCACCAGTTTAACATTCCTAAAGAATGAAAACAGAACAGAATTGCTCACTGCGTAACATGTACCAAATTAGACAGGTGAAGCACAACAGGGAATAAAACTGGCGTTACAGCAAAGCAGAACAAAAATTTTAAAACCAAAACACGGGTGTCGCCGCTAGCGATGAATAGCCAACTGAAAGGCTTTTACCGAGTTCACTTTACATTTAATGCAGATTTAATCTTCCAGTGCAAAATTTGCACACATTTATTTTACAGGAGCCAAATTTTCACACCAATTTAAAAACAAAAATCACATAACTAGCAATGTAACAGTAATCAAATAATCTGTAATAGTGAAGTTAATGAGGAATGAAATGTTGGCCAGGACGCGAGGGAAAACTTTCAAATGCAATGTTATATCAAGCCAATCAGCAGATATTGGAACAAGTTCTCAAAACTTGCAAGGAGGTCCCGAGCTAAAACGTCGACCACCTACTATCTCTAGAGAATCTTCCTGACCCGCTGAGTTACTTCAGCACTGTGCATCTTTTTTTGTGAATGAGCCCCTGCAGTTCTTTCTTTCTACACTTCACTGCTCTACTGCAAAATTTCCTGAAGATATGCTTACTTTGAAGTTCTCCTCCTCTCTCTGACAGGAGTTCTGCCAGATCCTCTCACTGCTCCCTCTCAGAGAAAAGATCCCGACCCGAAATGTCACCTACCCATGTTCTCCAGGGATGGTGTCTCACCCACTGAGTTGCTCCAGCACTGTTTGTTTCCCCCCAAAACTTGGTCCAAGTGCACTGTAAGGAGCATCTTAAAAAGAGTAGAGATGTAGATGCCTCAGACATTAGGGAGCAGTGACTGAACCTCAATGTGTGAGAGGCTAAGAACTGGAGACAGATGGCTGGAATAGATGGGGGGGAGAGATGAGAAGGCCATGGAGGAATTTGGAGAAATTTAGGAAGAGATTGGAAGAGATTATTGGCGGTGGAGAAGGAGAAGCTATATGCCAACTTGACTGCACAGTAGTGAATAAAATCATTGGCAGAAATCGAGCACAGTAAAAGGTGAAAGAATTACGTTATGCTCATCTAAACTGCGAAATGCGCCCTCGTTTAGTACCAGAGACAAACTGGAGAAACACACAGCAAATCAGCGGACACACCAGGCAGTATTGCAGTGTGTCCTAATTAAATTATGGTACACTTTAATATCGTCCCAGTTTCTGACCGGTTGATCATTTCCAAATTTTGTCACCCCTGCCTTGCTGGCCATAACTTTAGCTGTTGATGTCCTCATCTCTAAAACTCTCTTCCTAAAGCTCACTACCTCTCTACTCTCTCATCCAAGTCAAACCCTGAAAGTGCTGACAATACTCATCACATCAGGCAGAATCTGGGGTGGAAAGACGAGTTAACATTTCAGTTGAAGGTCATTCATCAGAAACCCTAAATTCCTTTGGTCCAGAAATTTTTTTTTTTAATCCTATTCACATTGCAATTATCATGTGCACATCGGGAACACAGAATTTAAACTTTCCCCAAAACTCAACCAGAAGCATTTGATTTGGAGAAGGTGGACATAGACTACACGTTTAGCACATCTGATACTGTGAAATATTTCAGGGACTTAATCAGAGCTGCAGGCTGGGAGATCATATATACACAAGATTTATGAGTTCCATATTTATAACAAATCCTGCAATTGTCAGTCCACCCTCTCCTTTTTAAAATAGCAATTACTCATTACAGCAGACACTTGTCGCCACAAAACCCATACTGGCATGCCTCCTACAGAGGAGCTTGGCATGAAGTTTCAATTACATCATGCTGGTACTTATATGGTCTACATTGGTGTCAAGTAACAGATAGCTACGTAACCCAACTAAATTGCAAATTCAGTCTCTGGAATATGGCAATAAACACACCCAGTTTTAGATCAACAGTCCAGTTATT
Organism: Amblyraja radiata; assembly: GCF_010909765.2. Classification (NCBI taxonomy): domain Eukaryota; kingdom Metazoa; phylum Chordata; class Chondrichthyes; order Rajiformes; family Rajidae; genus Amblyraja; species Amblyraja radiata. The sequence continues at coordinate 12,281,796 of NC_045989.1, forward strand.
TTGTTGAAAAGCATATAAAATTGGAACCTTTGCGGTCAGTTTCTTTCATGTGCCAAATATTCAACTTTCCAGCCCCTAGAATATCAAAAGCCGGTGAAGGACTTCACACTTGTAACGTAGAAAAGATGTGGTCATTGTTGAAAGATGGCATCGTGCACAACAAGATGCAAAAACAATGAGCTAACGACCAAAAATTCCAAGGTGGATCAAGGAATAAACATTTTCCATGAAAAATAGGACCACGTAGTCTTTTATACTCAAACGAAAAAGGCCGCTGGATCTGTTTGGTGTTCTACCTGACAAGGTGCCTACAGTAGAGAGGCACACCCCCTCAGTACTTCACTGGGAGATTTAGACAAGATTTTTTCTCAGGTCCCTGCAATGGGACTGAACCCAAAACGTTCCAACCCAGAAGCAAGAATGCAGTCACCTGATGCACTCAAGGCAGCGAGTTAGATTTATATTTACAAGTTGAACTGAGCACAAGTGAAACAAAAACAATGACTAAGAACCCCCATAGCCGTTTAAAATGTCACCTTAGATGTCGACATATCATTTTTGAGGAAACACACAGGTGTGCAAAATACTGGAGAAAAAAAACAGAAGCAAGCTGCAATGCACCTATAATGCTAAACAAAATGTTCAAAAACAGGCAAAAGACAAGACTCTTGGTGAAGGGTTTCATCAATCAATGATTTCTAAACTGATGTTGAATCTTGAAAACCAGCCCAGCATTGGCTGAACAAACTGGAAGAATTCAAAATTTGTAAAAACAGATTCATTTCTATAAATAACTTTCACATCCTTTCTTTAAAGAGTGCCGCAAAGCACTAAACAACCAATGAGGTTGTAATTTTTGAGGTGTAATCACTGTTGTTATAATGGATGTAAAATTTGTACACAGCAAGTTCTCACAAACTGTAATATTGACAAGCAGATATTCATTTTTTATCATTAAAAAGCAAAAATCAGCTGCTAAAAATATGATATAAAAACAAACTCTGGGAACATCTGCAGGGAGAGAAAACCAGTTAATGTCTCAGTCCGTGACATTTCATCAGAACATGGAAAACATACAACTCAAACACGTTTTAAGTTGCAGAGGTGGTGGGATGGGTGGAGGGATCAAGGGGACATTTGTGATGGGACAGAGACAAAGAGTGGGCACATGGCACAAAAAGCTGTGTTGGCAGCTGAGGGAGAATGGTGTAGGTCTGTTCATAAAGATGATGGGACCAGTACATGGGTCAGGAAGCATCAGTGCAAGGGAGAGGAGTGAGAGATACCACTACCATTTCAATGCAACTTAAAATGTTCCATATTTTGGGTAATTTGTTTGATCATCAACCTGAACCATTGACTCTGATTCACTCTCAAAATGAGGCTGTTTGACCTGTTGAGTAGGTCCAGCATTTTCAGCTTCTATTTCTGTAATGTTGGTGGAGGATAAATAGTTTTTATTTTTTTAACTATTCACCGAGTAAAACTTTAATACATCCAAATAAAATGCTGGTCCTACCAAGAATACGGTGAGCACAATCTGTGTAGAGAGAAGGCTGCAGAAATGTCTTCAAAATCTACCCAAATGATCACAGACCTTTTTAGTAAGTCGATTTATTCCACTGCTCAACAGGCAGGTATTTCAACCACTCCAATGGTAATGTGAATGTATTCCAGAAACCAAGGATTAAATTTCTAAAATAAAAAATACAAATCACTAGAAGCTTTCAACAGATCAGGAACCAACTGTGAGGAGAAAGCATATTAGCATTTAAACATGTACCTTCATGGGAGCCCTTCATTAAACAGTGCTACAGGGCTTAACATACATTTACCCTTCATCTACACATACTTGTCACCAACCTGCCCGTAGTGGAAGGTTATACCCATTATACTAAGCACCAACATACCACTCCCTCTCCACTCCAAAACACATTACCGTGAAAACATTCCAGGCTAAATGGTCTGCTGACTGCAAAATATACCCACCCCCTCTGCCACAGAAGCATTGGTGTCAATGAGATTGATAAAGCCAACAGCTGAAAAGAACAAATTGGAGCCTAGATATTTGTAAAATAAAAATCAGAAAATGCTAGAAACACTCAACATGTCAGGCAGCATCCATGGTTCAAGACTCTTCTTCAGAACCGCACGGGGGGGGGGGCGAGGGGGTCAACCCAAAAATTCAACCAAAATAGATGCTGCAAACAAGGGCAGTTTACTGAAAGTACGTGGTGGGATTGAGAGCAGGTTTTAGATCAATGGAAAACACTGTTAAATTGTGTGCAGGCTGTTCTTTAAATATGGAGATACAAAAGGGCTTAAAATTGCATGATTAAGAAGAGTACTGCTTAACAAGAGATGCTAAATATTAAATATTAAATAAAACTTCCGATTGCACTCGCAAGGTGCTGTGGAGCCGTGCAAGAGTGGACCAGTATTTCCATCACGAGGACAGGACTTGGACTTTGATACATTTTCTACGTCACCAAATTATTTGCATTTGTTGGTTGTGCACAATTTCACTGTGCGTATACGTGGCAATTAAAAAAATCATTAAACCATTAATTGTTTGGAACAGTAAATTGAGAACACTATTCCAGTAAATTCATCCATCCTTCCAACAACATTCCAGACTTCAAAACTAACCACATGGTAATTTGGAACCAAGATAGCTAAAAATGCTGGAGAAACTCAGCGGGTGAGGCAGCATCTATGCAGTGAAGTAATAGGTGACGTTTCGGGACGAGACAGAAGAAGGGTCTCGACCCGAATCACCACCGATTCCTTCGCTCCATAGATGCTGCCTCACCCGCTGAGTTCCTCCAGCATTGTTATCTACCTTCAATTTTTCCTGCATCTGCAGTTCCTTCTTAAGTAATTTGGAACAAGGTTAACGCTGATCTTCAAGCAAGAATTTTGCTTCCAGGTAACTTCTCTCCCCTTTTCTTCATCTTAAAAACATTACAACAAATTGGCAGAGCTACATCTGAAAATGTATGGTTCTTGGTTCCCAGGCCTATGCTTCAGATCAATAACTCGGGTATCAGCTTTCGAACAGGATAAGGTAGACTTGCCAGCATAGCAGCAACTATCAACATATAAGAATGAAGAAAGAACCATCAAAGGCAAAAAATAATTTTAAATTTTGGATTCACCTCCTCATTGTAGGCAGAGGCAGGGCACTAGAACACGGTTGGGGTACCCAAAATTTAACACTCATCACTTTGAAGTATTAAGTTTTGTACAATATATAATTTTCAACCTTAATTTAAGCATTTTGTTACCAATGTCCATGGATTGACTTTTACCCAGCTCCATGTTTTGCGCTAATTCACCGAGCTTTTAAATCAATTGTTAACTTTACATTCAAGCTACCCAGAATAGCCAAGTAGCTTATTGATTGGTCTGTAAGATCACATCCATTCTATTGTTTGATCAGGGATACTACCCAGCAAAAGTGGCACATTAAACACAGATTAACCTCTATCTAATCACCTGCCAGGAGATGTGTTTTAATGCAAATATATAATCATAGCTTAGTCATACTGCGTGGAATCAGACCCTTCGGCCCAACATCTGTACTGCACTAATCCCGTATGGCTACGTTTGGCCCATATTCCTACAAACCCATCCTATCCAGGTGTTTTTCTAAATGTTTCTTAAACACTGATAGTACCCGCCTCAAATACCTGTTCCAGCAGCTCGTTCCATAAACCTACCACCCTTCGTGTAAATAGTTGCACCTCAGATTTCTATTAAATCCCCCACCTGAATCCCCCTGAACACCTTAAACCTATGTCCTCTGGTTCTCAATTCCCCTACTCTGGATAAAATAACCAGTGCATTTACCCTGTCTATTCCTCTCATGACCTTGTATAAGAACACCTCTCGTCCTCCTGCACTCCAAGAAATAAAATCATAGCCTGCTCAACCCCTCCCTATAGCTCAGGCCCCAAGTTCTGGCAGCATCCTCATATCTTTTCTGCACCCTTTCCAGTTTAAAAAAAATCTTCAACATTTTGTACAACACACGGTAATCACAGCTACAGTCAACTGTAACAGCACATCTATCCAGCAAATCCAATAAATAAATGAAGGAAACAGGAACGTTGTGTCTGCCAGAGTGAAACTCCCTACTCATGGCTTTAAAGCTAATCCAGATGCAAAATTACAAGGCAGCCAGGAATCAAAACAATGCATTTTCCCACCAAGGCAAAAAACAGTTTGGAAATGTTTTCCTCAAAACCATGGTGGGCCATTTCATCCAAATCAAGAGTGACAGAGGGAGGAACAGTACATTCTGTCTTCTCTCAAAGCAGCAGGAAGTGTTCCATATTAATATCTGGGTATTTCTGCTCCTCAATCAACATCAGGAAAACAAATTACTTAATTAGTATCATGCTTATTTGTTGGAGATTGCTGTGTAAAAATTCTGTGCAGCATTTAAGTTAATCTCTTTCCATCTTTCCTAAGGCATTAGATCAACAGTGTGTTAACTTACATGAATATTCATTATTTGTACGCGAGTTTTAGCAGTGACTGACTACATGGGGGGGAAAGGAGACAAAACTTAAGACCAGCTGACTGCATCTATTGATACAAGATTCTAAACTGTGGAATGCAAATAACAAGCAAGTCTGTAACATACACCACATAAATGTAATGCCTTCACAGAAAGGGAATAGGATTTAAATTAATGATCAATGCATTACCTGTTTGCAGTGCCAATTTCTCATATGAATTTTTATGTTCATAAATAATAATGCAAGTCTATACAAACCCACAGGGCGAGGTGGTGGTTGGGGGAAATGAAGAAGTACCTGGGCAGAACTATATCAGATATCACTATGGACACGATACTATTTCAACACAGACTCAATCCACTTCATTAAAAAGTGTTGCAACAAAACTTAATTGATTCACATTCCGTTTTAATCATCCATCAGAACTTTTGCAAAACCAGCTCACTGCACAACTCTCTTCCCCCCCCCCCCCCCCCCCCCCCCCCCCCCCCCACACACACACACACACACACACACACACTCACTCTGCTCTTTCCCCGATCAAAGGAAATCAAAGCAAATTAGATAAATATATCTATCAGAGGTGCAGAACAGCTACAATCCAATCTAAACACTGACCTCAAAAGAACACAGGAATTTGGGAGTCAGCTATCAGGCAACTCAACCCTGCCCTGAAATTAATTGGCTGTTCAACACCAGGCCTCAACATCACAGTCTAATTCCACGTTATATACTTCCAATGAGATAGTGATCACAACTCACGGCAGAGTTCCAGATATTCATCACCCTCCTAACCATGACACCTTAGAGAGCTTTGTAACATGGTATCAAGACAACAATCTCACCCTCAATAACAGCAAAACAAAGGGGATGGTCATCAACTTCTGGAAATCAGGTTGGGGTACACACCCCAGTCTGTTTCAATAGCACTGAGGTGGAGACAGTCAAAAGCTTCAAGTTTCTAGGTGTAAATATCACCAACAATTTGTCCTGGTCCAACAACATTAATGCTACACCATTGAAAGCACACCAACACCATTTGTTCATCAGAAGGCTAAGGAAATTCAGGGCGTGTTCCATGATATTTACCAATTTCTGTAAATAGACCATAGAAAGCATTCTATTCAGATTCATAACAGTTTGCTTTCTCAGCTCCTTTGGCCTAGACCGCAGGAAATTGCAGAGAATTGTGAATGCAGCCCAGTGCATCAGCCTTCTCTCACGGCTACACCCCCCTCCCCCAATCATCTATTGACACTTCCTCCTGCCTTGTGAAAGCAGCCAATATCATCAAGGACCACTCGCTCTCCTGTTATGTGCAAGAAATAACTCAATGATGGTTCAAATCGAAGGTAGACACAAAATGCTGGAGTAACTCAGCGCGTGAGGCAGCATCTCTGGAGAGAAGGAATGGGCGACGTTTCTGGTCGAGACCCTTCTTCAGACTGAAGAAGGGTCTCGACCCGATACGCCACCCATTCCTTCTCTCCAGAGATGCTGTCACACTCCAGTTATTCTCTCTTCTCCCCTTTCCCATCGGGTAGAAGATACAAAAGTTTGAAAACACACACCACCAGATTCATGAATAACTTCTTCCCTGCTGTTATCAGGTTCAAGAATGGATCTCAAATTCTCGAGATGAATTCCCCATCTTCCAATCCACCACATCTGCAGTTGTAAGGACTGTGTAGCACTACTTGCGTTCTTTCATACTACCCACTGTACTCATATGGTACGATTTGTCTGGATAGCATGCAAAACAACGTTTTCCATATATGTCAGTATTCGTAACAATAAACCAATACTTCAATATGATCCTCCTCATTCTTCTAAAGCAGGAGCATACAGACCCAATCTGATTAGCCTCGACAGGACAACCTCTCATCCCAGGAATTAGCTGGCAAATGCCCTTTTGAATCATCGCCAATGCTACCATTTCTCAAGAGCTGAATCGCCCTCTCCCCCTCTTTTGTTCTTTCATGTCACCAAGAGCATTACATTTTCATTGCCAACAGTTCACCTATCACAACTGGCGGGACTCTTCTCAACTGGTTATAGGGCTAATTCCCCACGATAGACTCCACCTTAGGCTATACACTCAAGCACTCGAAAGAACCACAGCAACAGAGTTTTGTATGGGAGTGGTCAAAATAGAAAACTCCTCCCAATACCTAGCATTACAATCCCTCTTGATATTAAACTCAGAGTTTCATTCAAAAACACTAACCCTGCCAATATTTGTTCCATTATGGGGGGGGGGAAAGTATAGCTCCCAATCAGTGAGAATAAAAATGTTATCTCGTCTGGAGCAAATTGATAGTGTAACTAAAACTGGATTCAAGATAGCTTAACTTCATCGCCTTGTATCTGTTAACAGACAGGCCAGCTTTTATCTGTGAAACAGAAAGCCGAGTGCATGACCCATTCTGACAGTTCCAAGAAATTGTACAATAACATTCCATAGCGTCACATGTTCAGGTTACTGCTGAAGGAAGGAATGATCTTAAAGTAGTAGCTTCAGTCCTAAAAATGCCCCTCAGGCTTCAACATGTTACAGATTTAAATAAAAGACAGTAATGAAATTTGGTAACACCTTGAGGTGGGAATCTAATCCACAGTAAGGTCTGGAAAAAGTCGCCAGGCTCACAACCTCACATGGTCCAAACTGCAAACCCTCATGGCCCAAGGACAATCAGCATCTTATGACCAACCGCACCTAAAACAACTTCACCGTGTCAATATAACCATATAACCATATAACAATTACAGCACGGAAACAGGCCATCTCGACCCTTCTAGTCCGTGCGGAACACGTATTCTCCCCTAGTCCCATATACCTGCGCTCAGACCATAACCCTCCATTCCTTTCCCGTCCATATAACTATCCAATTTATTTTTAAATGATAAAAACGAACCTGCCTCCACCACCTTCACTGGAAGCTCATTCCACACAGCCACCACTCTCTGAGTAAAGAAGTTCCCCCTCATGTTACCCCTAAACTTCTGTCCCTTAATTCTCAAGTCATGTCCCCTTGTTTGAATCTTCCCTACTCTCTGTGGGAAAAGCTTATCCACGTCAACTCTGTCCATCCCTCTCATCATTTTAAAGACCTCTATCAAGTCCCCCCTTAACCTTCTGCGCTCCAAAGAATAAAGCCCTAACTTGTTCAACCTTTCTCTGTAACTTAGTTGCTGAAACCCAGGCAACATTCTAGTAAATCTCCTCTGTACTCTCTCTATTTTGTTGACATCCTTCCTATAATTAGGCGACCAAAATTGTACACCATACTCCAGAATTGGCCTCACCAATGCCTTGTACAATTTTAACATTACATCCCAACTTCTATACTCAATGCTCTGATGTATAAAGGCCAGCACACCAAAAGCTTTCTTTACCACCCTATCTACATGAGATTCCACTTTCAGGGAACTGTGCACAGTTATTCCCAGATCCCTCTGTTCACCTGCATTCTTCAATTCCCTACCATTTACCATGTACGTCCTATTTTGATTTGTCCTGCCAAGATGTAGCACCTCACACTTATCAGCATTAAACTCCATCTGCCATCTTTCAGCCCACTCTTCCAACTGGCATAAATCTCTCTGTAGACTTTGAAAATCTACTTCATTATCCACAACCCCACCTATCTTAGTATCATCTGCATACTTACTAATCCAATTTACCACACCATCGTCCAGATCATTGATGTACATGACAAACAACAGTGGACCCAACACAGATCCCTGTGGCACCCCACTAGTCACTGGTTTCCAACCTGACAAACAACCATCCACCATTACTCTCTGGCATCTCCCATTCAGCCACTGTTGAATCCATCTTGCTACTCCACCATTAATACCCAACAATTGAACCTTCTTAACCAACCTTCCGTGAGGAACCTTGTCAAAGGCCTTACTGAAGTCCATATATACAACATCCACTGCTTTACCCTCATCAATTTCCCGAGTAACCTCTTCAAAAAATTCAAGAAGATTAGTCAAACATGACCTTCCAGGCACAAATCCATGTTGACTGTTCCTAATCAGACCCTGTTTATCCAGATGCTTATATATATTATCTCTAAGTATCCTTTCCATTAATTTGCCCACCACTGACGTCAAACTAACAGGTCTATAATTGCTAGGTTTACTCTTAGACCCCTTTTTAAACAATGGAACAACATGCGCAGTACGCCAATCCTCCGGCACTATTCCCGTTTCTAATGACATTTGAAATATTTCTGTCATAGCCCCTGCTATTTCTACACTAACTTCCCTCAATGTCCTAGGGAATATCCTGTCCGGACCTGGAGACTTATCCACTTTTATATTTCTCAAAAGTGTCAGCACTTCCTCTTCTTTGAATCTCATAGTTTCCATAGCTACTCTACTTGTTTCCCTTACCTCACATAATTCAATATCCTTCTCCTTGGTGAATACCGAAGAAAAGAAATTGTTCAATATCTCCATCTCTTTTGGCTCTGCAGATAGCTGTCCACTCTGACTCTCTAATGGACCAATTTTATCCCTCGTTATCCTTTTGCTATTAATATATCTGTAGAAACCCTTTGGATTTACTTTCACCTTACTTGCCAATGGACAGCATTGGATTCAATGGAACAACAAACACAATCTGTTTTCACTGGTATCAGTCACAACTTCTGCACACTTCAAAGCCTCCAGCCTTTTGCCAAAGTTACTGAAGTCAGTGTCACACAGCACAGAGACAGCAACTATTCACACTCATCCCATTCTCATACTAGAGAGGTGAGCACAGAAGTTTAGCATGGAAATGGGCCCTTTGGCCCGAGTCCACACTAATCATTGGTAGACAAAATGCTGGAGAAACTTAGTGGGTGAGGCAGCATCTATGGAGCGAAGGAATAGGTGACGTTTCAGGTGAAGACCCTTCTTCAGGCTCTACCACACTAATCATTGATCACCTATTCACACTAGTTCTATGTTATCCTTCTTTCTCAGCCATTACCTACACACTAAGAGCAAGTTTACAGAGGCCAGAAATCACTAACCATGGGTGTGCATTAAAACCCCATAAAACACATAATGTAATAGGAAATGAATGAAATGATCCAACGTGTCAGTCAGGTTAAATGATTCACTCTTCCACAATTTAGTCAATTCCCCTCAATAAGGAGGTTTGCATGAGCGCAGCCAAAAATACTCAGGCAAAGCTCCAGACTGGCACCAAACCACACAGAAATTGAGTTTAAGTCCATGACAGGGATATTCTGAACCACACAGCATTCTGATTTTACAGTCTGTAACTGTAAACCAGCGGGCAAATGGGGAGAGAGGAGAAAATAACAAAAAGTCAAGTCTGCAATGGGTTGGAAGTTAAGAGGGTGAAATGGAGTAATAATTAGACAAGAAATGAAGATGTGAAATTGAAATAAAACTACTACCTTCAAAAAAATAATCAAATGATTGGTTCACTTATCCTTTATTTATTGGTGCCCCAAATGGGGAAAATATTGCAACCACCACAATAACACTCAAGGAGAACTATTTTAAATATTGTTCCACCAATAAACTCCCAGACAACTACCCACGCTTACCATTGTTAATTGTATGCTAGAAATAATTTCCCAATCTTCCAATCTATCTCACTGCCGTTGCACTTTAAAATCTACACTTTCTCTGTCGCTGTAACACTATTTTGCACGTTGGCCATTTTCTCTTTTGCACGACCTAATGGGCTCATGTCCGTTATCATTTTACTGGCTAGCACACAAACAAAGTTTTTCCACTTTATCATGATAACCAATGAGCAGATTCGGGTGGTGTAGGTGATAAAAAAAAAGTTACTATGCAAGGAGATGTGGACTTGAAGCCAGTTTAAACAATCACACCCAGTGGTTCCACCCTTGCATGAGGAATCAATCTTTCCGAGCATTGCAGAAAGTTCGACAAGCGAGTCCAGGAAAAGGTCACGTTATCTTCTGTTAATAGTACTCTAGTTAATAGCAGTGAATCTTAGCTGATTGGTCTCACACGAGAACTACTTTAAAAAAAACATTTGCTCTCAGCCTCCAGATGCTGGATAGCAACATGCACTTTCAAGACAAGTCCAGAGTGTACAATTGTCATATGTACTGACAACGGAGCAATGAAATTCTTACTTGCAGCAGCATAATAATACATTGTTGGGGAGCAAAGGCAGCTAGGAGTACAGGTAAATAGTTTCTTGAAAGTGGCGTCACAAATAGAGAGGATGTCAAGAAGGCTTTCGGCACAGTGGCATTATTGAGTTTAGAAGTTAGGAGATCATGTTAGTCGTACGAGACATTAAGGCCACATTTAGAGTATTGGGTTCAGTTTGGTTACCCTGTTATAGGAAAGATGCTGTTAAGCTGGAAAAGGCACAGGAAAGATTTAGAAGGATATTGCAAAGACTCAAGGGCCTGGGCTATAGGAGGAAGTTGAGCAGACTAGGACTCTATTCCTTGGATCCAGGAAGACGAGGGGTGATCTTACAGTAGTACAAGATCAAGGGAGGAATAGATAGGGTAAAATCCACAGTCTTTCACCCAAAGTTGGGGAAATCAAGAACTAGAGGACCTAGGTTTAAGGAGGGGGAGCAGGTGGGGGGAGGGGGAGAGATTTAATAGGAACCCGAGGGACAACTTTTTTTTTACCCAAAGGGTGGTAGGTATATGGAACAAGCTGCCGAGACAAGTTGAGATAAGTACTATCGGAACATTCAAGAAACATTTAGACAGGTACATGGATAGTATGGGTTTGGATGGATATGGCCCATAAGCTGGCTAGTGACACCACTGTACATGAGCAATGTTGGTCAGTGTGGGCAAGTCGTGCTGATAGGGGCTGTTCCCACACTGTATGGGTCTATGACTTTACAGCCAGATAGGCAGGGTTGGTGCACAAAATGAAGGCACCGGACACCAGCCCTGGATAATTTAGCAAGTTGTGGAGGACAAGCTTTGCCCCGGGGAACAATTGTGAAACAAGAATCTCAAAGTGAGCAAAGGGGTATTTAGCCCCTTTGAACCTCTCCACTAATAGAGCACCAGAATGAGCTTTGTTTGGACACCTGGTTCATGAATGGAACCTGATGACACCATTGTTTGCAGCTTCCAAAAAGTACTGCCCAATGACCAAATTTCAAAGCAGAAAATGGAAATTCAAACTGACACCATTGGACGCAGCCATTCTGCTGATTATTATCATGCTGAGGTACAATCTCTCTCCTCAATCTGAAGGTGTTCATCCTGATTTATTTTATCAATACGTTGAGGGCTTCTGTCTCAGCCTTCCCTCTGAGACACAGAGTTTCACATTGGATGTTTTTTTTAATCTACTTTCCACAAATACTAATACTTGCACAATGAACACAAATCTCTATATTCCTATCCTGTCATCCTGCCTCACCATTAAATCACAAGTGAAGTAGTAACAATCGTGAGAGGGAAGGGAAGAGCTGAACTTATTGGTGGAACCACTCGTAACACTCTTGAGTGTTCATGAGGTGGCTGTAAATTTCTTTACGCTGTACTACTTGCTTAAAAAACTGGCACCGCTGGCCCCTTTATTTCAGTAACTGCCGGTAATAGTTTTGCTGTTGGGTGCTTGATGGATGGCAGGGATTCAGTGAGCCAAAGGACCCCTTTCCATGTTCACAATTCTATGAGCTAACAACCAAACAATATTGATTTCTCTTACTTTAGGTAGCCCCGGCATTCCCTCTCCCTCTATCCATCCCCCACCCAAGTCGCATTAGCTTCTCATTTTCACCCTACAAACGGCTTACAATGGCCCAATTCCTTTTTGCATAACTTTCATTCATTGTTCTTTATCTCTCCACATCGTCTATATCTCTCTCTTCCCTTATCCCTAACCAGTCTGAAGAAGGGTCTCGACCCAAAATGTCACACATTCCTTCTCTCCAGAGATGCTGCCTGTCCCACTGAGTTACTCCAGCTTTTTGTGTCTATCTTCAGTTTAAACCAGCATCTGTAGTCCCTTATTACACACTAAAACTAAAGGCTGCAGGTTAAGGCGAGAGGAGAATGATCTGAAAGGGATATGAAGGTGAAGTATTACACACAGAGGGTGATGGGTATATGGAATGAGCTGCCAAAGAATTGGAAGAGGCAGGTATAATTACAATGTTTAAAATATATTAGGACAGGTACATTGATTAGAAAGCTTTAGAGGATATGGACCAAACATAGTTAAATGGAATGAGCGTAGACGGGCATCTTGATAGGCATGGATGAGTTGCGGCTGTGTAAGTATGACTATGATTTAAACTCAGGTACAGTTCCACAGCAGGCCTTCCAAGTTTGCTCAAGTAATTATTCTTCAAGAAAGAGCCTGGGCATTGAGCAACAGGTTGTACAAGCACAGACAGAAATCCAACCTTGGCAGATTACATCACAAGAAAACAGAAATGTTGGCCGTTTTTTATTCCATGCTCAAACCAGTGACATGGAACAAGCCCCACGTCGCAGCACCGTCTGCGTTTAACAATCATCCCTTTCCTTTGCTCCATAGATGCTGCCTCACCCACAGAGTTTCTCCAGCATTTTTGTCTACCTTCAATTTTCCAACATCTGCAGTTCCTTCTTAACTAATTTAAATAACATCACACTATAATCTTTGACCTCCAGCCACATCAGGAACTAGGTGATTGAAAGCTTTCACTAAAGGGGAAGTTTAAGGCGAGGTAAAGCAAAGGCACAGAAAATAAAGATTTAACGATGCTTGTAAAACCAGACAAACATTGAAGTCCATTGCTGCAGATCGTAAATTGGAAAGCACAGAATTCATTTTGAGTTCAGACATATCCTGATCTAGACCACAGATCCTACCGTGTTTAATTCTCTGTAGCACATTAAAGTCATAGTCACAATTATACAGAGAAGTAGGGCTTTCATCCCAACTAGTCTATGCCACCTAGGATGCCTACCCTAGCTGGACCCATATGCCCACATGTACTTGTCCAAATGTTTTTATAAAACATTGGAACAGTGGTCTAGATAAACTGTGTCATTGAAAGGGGATACTAGCTAAACAGAAAGAAACGACAAATGCATATTTTAGATTTAGTGGCACAGTGGTGCAGCGGGAGAGCTGCTGCCTTACAGCGCCAGCGACCCGGGTTCGATCCTTACAATGGGTGCTGTCTGCACGGAGTTTGTATGTTCATTTTGTAACCGCATGGGTTTACTCCTGATGCTCTGGTTTCCCCCCCACGCTCCAAAGACATACAGGTTTACAGGTTAATTGGCTTGTAAAATTATAAATTGTCCCTGGTATGTAGGATAGAACTACAAACAGGGTGATCGTGGTTGGTGCGGACTTGGTGGACCCAAGGGCATGTCTCTGTGCTGTATCTCTAATGTCTAAATGTAGATATTGAGACTAATAAAAAACATAAAACGACTGCTGCATCTGTGGAAAGAAACACGATTCAGTGGCCATCTGCTGCATGAACACATTGTTGAAGGTATATCCCAACTACTCACTACACAGTTCAAAACAAGTCTGTTTTGTCACTTAATATTCTGCTATTTATGTAACCAGGGGGCCATCCCAACGCTATCTGTGTGAATTACTTTGTCCAGGAAAGGTGAATGAACATTCAAAGGTGTCTTGTCAGTTATTACAATATAAAATGCAATTCAATGGAACCATTTGCCAGACTCAAAATAATGAGGTCTGAATAAGGGTCCCAAACCAAAATGTCACCCAACCACTTTCACCAGAGATGCTGCCGGACTTGCTGAATTACTGCAGCATTTTGTGCCTTTCAAAATATTGTATTGTTGCTGTTAGAATATAACATAGAACAGTGCAGCACAAGGACAGGCCTTTCGGCCCACAATGTCTATACCGAACATGATGCTAGCCAACTCCATAATCCATATCCCTACAAATCCATGTGCCTTTCCAAAAATCTTGAGTACCATTGTCATACCAGCCTCAGGAGTGCGTTCCAGGCACCTGCCACCCTGTGTAAAAAAAACTTCCCCACACATCTCATAAACGTTGCCTCTTTCACCTTAAAGTAATGCCCTCTAGTAATTGATATTTCCATCCTGTGAAAAAGGTTCTGACTATTTACCCTATCTATGCCTCTCATAAGTTTAAATACATCTATCAAGTGTCAACATCTGCAGTTTCAGGGAAAGCAATCCAAGTCTGTCCAACCTCTCCCTGCAGACAATACCCCTTAATCCAGACATCATTCCAGAAAACCTCCTCTGCTAAATTGTATGGAATCACCTGCTGTTACCTTTGATCTTAAGAGTATAAAAAGTTTGTGCATTTTGAGTTTGGAGAGATTCTACAGAGAAATCTCCAAGAGAATGCCCGCACCTCAAGACAAAAAGATCTTTTGTATCCAACCTGCTTAAGTTGCCAAGTGACAGAATTTCATAAGACACAACAGTACAGAAAAAGCACCTGCTTCCACCTCCAAAATCCAAGCTGGACATTAACTGAAGGCATCTGGAAAATATCAGCTCTCTAGAGCTTGAGTCCAAACACCCTGCTTGAAAGACATCCATGAACTGTAGACTAACCACAAATTATCCTCCACCCTTAGACAAGGAATGATCAACCTTACTGCACCACTAAACCACACAGTCAGAGGAAGTGTTGGGAAATTGGTTAATTAGCTGGAAAAGGAACTGCTTTTACGGAACATTATTGGATCAGATCATTATTCATATAACAAGTTGTCAGGGAATAACCTACACCCTTGTGGTGCAGGAAGACGCAATTATGGAAAATAACTGGAGTAGTAAGTTCTGTACTCTTGACAAGAGGTGACAGAGGGGTTAACACTGAACGGTGAACTAAACCATTTCGTAATTTGAAAGCAAAACCATCCAAAATAAAGTGTAAATTACGGCAAGTGGAACTGGTTAAACACCCATCAAAAATCTTGAGCATGTCACTTTATTCTGTCATAATACTACTCCAAAATGTTAGAGTTACTGTAGTGTGACCACTGGGACATGAAAAGTCTGAGATGTTTATTCATCATGCAGAAGTTTTGCAGGCTTTATTTTCACCCTTCATCATCACCATGGCAACTCCCAACATGCCAAAAAAAATGGCAAAGGGTTTCAGAGAAGTGCAAATGATAAATAACCAAAATATGCCAGTAATAGGCTTTAACTCGCACCTTAAATGAGAAAAGATGGAAAGTCAGAAATCGGGTGAGACAAGGATTTCTAGTACTCAAGGGCCCAAATAGCTGAATGCATAGTTGCCAAATTCAGGGATGAGCACAAGCCAGAAATGGAGTGCAGAGAATCCAAAAGGCCCTAGGGCTGGAGATTACAGAAATAGGCTTAGGGCTCTGCGAGGATATGAAAACAAATGAAGTAAAACCCCAGGTAGAGACAAATGCTGGAGAAACTCAGCAGGATAGGCAGCATCTCTGGAGAGAAGGAATGGGCAACATTTCGGGTCGAGATCCTTCTTCAGACTGAGGAGACTAAAGTAATACCCCGTTAGTTCATGACACCCCCTCTCCAAGGTCCAGGCACAAATTGGCTAATGTAGTTTCCTAATCTACAAAGGTATGTCAGTAGCCTTCCAAAGTAATCTGATTGAAACATGCAACATTCCTACAAGCTTGGCACGGTATATGCAGGGAGGATGATCCTCATGGTTGGGGGTGTTTAATACCAGGGATCATTGTCTCAAAGCAAGGGGTCAGCCATTCAAGACAGAGAGGAAGTTTCTTCTCCCCGAGGTTAGTGAACGTACCGACAAAGATTGTGGAGCCTCAGTTATATTCCAGACAGATTAATAGATTTTTAAATGTTAATGGATTCAAGGAATATTTAAATCAGTTATGTCTTTACTGAATAATAAAGCCAATGCAGGGCCCAGGATCACATAGTCTTACTTCCCTGTCATGTTCTTGCATTTAGTTTCAGTTTAATTTAGAAATATTGTATGGAACAGGCCATTTGGCCCACATAATCCATGTACATACTAGTTCTATGTAATCACACTTTCTCATCCACTCCCTACCTACTTGGAGTAATTTTACAATTAACCTATGAGCCCACATGTCTTTGGGAGGAAACCGGAGCACCCGGCAAAAATCCACGACCTCATCGGGAGAACGTGCAAAAGACACACAGACAGCGACTGAGGTCAGAATCAAACCCTGGTCTCTGACGCTGAGAAACAATAGCTCTACCAGCTGCATCGCTGCGTTGCCCCATATTGTTCCAATCCAAAACATCGTCTGTCATTTTCCTTCCACAAATACTGCCTGAACCACTTCATTCCTCCAGTAGTTTATAATCAAAGTGGGTTCCTTCGCTTGAAAATAATGGATTTAGTTAGCAATAATTAGTTCTGAGCCAATCCAATAACTATTTCCTCCACACCAACATACTCCACAGGGATGTCAACTTTGCTCTTTCAAGCCCAAATGATAGCTGCCACCCTGTAATGCATCTTCTATTCAGTACTGATGTTCTTCAGGGAAGGAAATCTGCCACCCTCATCCAATCTGTCCATTAATTGTCCCAAGACCAACATGGTTGGTTCTCAACAGCCTCATCTGTTTGGGGCCACTTAGAGAAGGACAATAAATGCTGGCACTGTCTGTGACACTGAGGCAGTGAAATCTGCTAAATGTTCACATTGTCAAAATAAACAGATATCTTATCACAACACTACAACCTTGCGACTGTAGCCTCAATGCCACGTATCTATTTTAGATTAGAGACTGATAGATGAGTGATCTAACTCATCCAATGACAACACAATCAACTAATTACAATAGTCTTAGATATAGATACATCAATCATGGAGAAAGAAGCTTTTATATCAGGAGTTTGTACAGACAACTGTTGGGAATTGTTGATCTATAAATCACTAGAGGCAGATGTCTCCAACGGGATATGGAAAACATTCTCCAGACTGATTGCACAAGAACCGAATGAATCATCGTATATTTCTTCATCACAATTGGAACCAACAAATTCAATTTTGCGACTGGTAGAGATCCACACCCAGATTTTTTTCTCTTTCAGGTACAGACCCATTTTCCCCCCAGAGTTTTATCTACAATCCAGGAATATTTACCCCTCTAGTCCTCCTTCTTGCAAAGGAAAGACAATTGGACAATGAAAATAAGATGTTGGTCCAGACTCCAAAAGACTGGTTATAAAAGTAGATAGCTGGTCGCTTGTGATTTACTCTCTTCAAAGCCCACAATATTGACAAGTTATCTTTAAAACCGAACACACACAGCTTAATCACTTTAGCTTCAGTGTCTGCTGCTACCAAATACTACTTGATCACAAAATGCACGCAGCAAATAGAACCTTTAACACATCTTGGCACCAAACACTGGTCTGTTGAAATCAGCAGATAAGACAGTACTGAAAGAAAACTACAAAGTCATCAATTTACTGTTCAAATCCAAGTCTGAACATGTTATTTCAATCATCAAACCTCACCACTCCCAGTCACACACGACAAGACCAATAAGTTAACAAACACATTACCCCTCGATATTCAATATTTAACAGTCTATGAATCAGTCCACAGATCACCTCAGTCTGAACTTGCTTGGCTCAGTCTCTAGTCCAAATTCAAACACAAAAACTGAGCAGGGAACACTCAAACAATGATCAAGAGCACCGCTTGACTTGGCCCACTGAGTAATTCCAAGCTCACATTACCAGAGACTCCAGGCATTGGATCGTATTACTATTTATTCACACAGGACACTGGGAATGCTGGTGTGCATCATACATCCATGATTGGTCCTGATGAATGAAGGCGATGGGAACATGGAACTCATAACTACAGGAATTGCCAGATGACTGATCCAATTGCTTTGCATCGGTTATGTTAAGATCACCAATGTCGAGTTGAAGTGTAGCCAGAATTTGAGGTGCTGTCCTTTTTGAGTATTCAAAGAGGACTGTAACCCCTCTGAAGATACTGCCCCCAATGGGCTGCAGTTTGCCGAATCTGCTGGTCTGCGTGAGAAGGAACAGGGCAAGAACCTGACCACTTGGGTGGCCCTTGGTGAATGAAACTGTTTATTGTCTGGCATGGTTATTGCTTCAGGTTTTTCCTGAGTAGAGAGATGTTTGCACAATAATGGAAGACCTCATCTGCTGCATTCCTGTAAGGTTAAAACATTGATCCATTGTCAGCCAGTGGATGGGTTAACTGGAGTTTTAGGGGCAATGAATTAAAGCAATTTGGCTCTGAAAACCTGGCCTTTATTCTAGGATTGTTACCCATGTTTAATGGGCAATCGGGTGACCCCATTTTACTGAACTGCATAAAATTAGTACACAGGCCATTCAGTTCAGCTGCTTGTCCTCTCATCTCCAGCTCTTGTTTATGCCTTCTGACACCTTGTCCTCCCCCCACCCCACCCACTTGTGTTTATCCATTATGCCTTTACTTTGATCCTTGCCAGTCATCCGGCAATTCCTGTAGTTACGAGTTCCATAACTTCAGACGTCCCTGACTACAACAAAAGTTTGGGATTTTTGGCATCATAGTCTAATGCAGAAAGCTGTTTTTTTTCCAGCTAACCAGCCTTAGCCAATGTATTAGCTATTACACTCTTCACTAGTCCTGGGGAATAATGAGGCAAATGGGCACTGGACCAGATGCTGGTATAGATGAGCATTGACTAGCACAGATATGATGGGCCAAAGGGCCGGTTTTTGTGATAAACAACAATGAGTATCATCTCAACACCTCACACCACGACAGTGGGAAAACCACCACCTTCAAGGCACACAATATCTCAAATATTTAGACCTGATATGAATCCTGAAATTCAGAGTTTTAGAAATTCTCCAATTTACTGGGTCAAAATTATTCCAAACGTGGGAATATCTTGACCTGAAGATGGATTGTGACGGTTTAAGAAGGAGCTCACCACCAGCTTCTCGAGGACCTGTGTATGGACAAGAAATGTTGATCTTACCATGAAAACAAACTAATACAAAAAAATTCAGCAATGTGGTGTCTGCTGCCTGTTGAATCACAGTAACATAATTTGCTTTGAATACAGGAAAGTATTTTAATCCCCTTTCAGGCAGATTTACACAGACACAAAGAAAGAATGGGTCATTCAAGGAACTGAGGGGGAAGTACAATTGGGTAACAGTTAGGAATGTTAATAACTTATACTCAGAATAGATCCCTAAAACCACTACCATTGTTGGGCAGTGATTGGGTTTAACATATAGGCATAAACAACAGGAGCAGAAGTCACACATGCACCCCGTCGAGCCTTTCCAATATTCCACGGCTGATCGGAGCTGGAACTTTCCCGCCTGTTCCCCATAACCCTCGACCCCCACAGTCTAAAAACTTATTTCAGCTTTGAATATATCTAAACGATTTAGCATCCACTTCTCCGGGTAAGATAAATTTCAAAGACTCATCTCTCAGAAGTAATCTTTACCCAGGATAGGGGAATCGGATGAAGGGTCCGACTCGAAAAGTCACCTGTCAAAGTTCTTCAGGTATGCTGCCTGGCCTGCTGTCGCTCCAGCACATCGTGTCTTTTTTTGTAAACCAGCATCTGCCGTTTCTTATATCGAGGAGAACCTTTTACCCACAGTAGCAAATCAAAAACAAGAGGGCATATGTTTAAGGTGAGAGGGCCAAGATTTATTAATACACACCCAAGGGGCAACGTTTTCACTCAGAGGGGTAGGTATATGGAATAATAATAATAATAATAAATTTTATTTATGGGCGCCTTTCAAGAGTCTCAAGGACACCTTACAAAAATTTAGCAGGTAGAGGAAAAACATGTAAGGGGAATGAAATAAATAGTAGAGACATGACTAGTACACAAAGTAAAGACAGAATTCAATTCAAAACACAATATGAGGCAATTAATGCACAGATGAAAAGGGAAGGGGACGTGGGGCTAAGGATAGGCAGAGGTGAAGAGATGGGTCTTGAGGCTGGACTGGAAGATGGTGAGGGACACGGAATTGCGGATCAGTTGGGGGAGGGAGTTCCAGAGCCTGGGAGCTGCCCTGGAGAAGGCTCTGTCCCCAAAACTGCAGAGGTTGGACTTGTGGATAGAGAGGAGACCGGCTGATGTGGATCTGAGGGACCGTGAGGGTTGGTAGGGAGAGAGGAGGTCAGTGAGATATGGGGGGGCCAGAAGGTGGAGGGCTTTGTAGGTGAGGATCAGGATTTTGTAGGTGATCTGGAGGGAGATGGGAAGCCAGTGAAGTTGTTTGAGGACTGGAGTGATGTGATGCCAGGAATGAGCTGCCCGAGAAGATAGTTGAGGCAGATAATATAACATAATTTAAAAGACACTTGGACAAGTACACAGATAGGAAAGGTTTAGAGGAATATAGGTCGAACACGGGTAAGTTTGACTAACTTGGATGGTATGGATGGACGACTTGAGCCGAAGGGCCTGTTTCCATGCTGTATGACTCTAAATTACTTATCTCCTTCTTAAACTGCTTTCTTTGCAATACTGGAGAAAAGGAGACCCGATAGAGGTATCTAAAATAAGAGGCAAATACAGGGGACACAGGGCAGCACAGTAGCACATCAGCAGAGTTGCTGCCGGAGTTTACATGTTCTCTGTGACCACGTGGGTTTGTTCCAGGTGCTCCAGTTTGCTCTCATACTCCAAAGACATGCGGCTTTTGTAGGTTAATTGGCTACTGTAAACTGTCCTGAGTGTGCAGGGTAGAACTAGTGTCTGGGTGATTGCTAGTCAGCGTGGACTCGGTGGGATGAAGGGCCCGTTTCCACTCTGTATCCCTAAAACTAAATAGGAACCATTTCCCCAGGATGGAAATATCAAATACCAGAGGGTATTGCTTTAAGGTAAGGTGCAAAGTTTAAAGGAGATGTGCAGGGCAAGGTTTTTTTTTTTTTTAAACGTAGAGGGCATTGGGTGACTGGAACAAGCTACCAGCGGGGGTGGTGGAAGCAGTAGTGGCATTTAAGAGGCTTTTGGATAGGCACATGGATATGCAGGATATGGAGAGATATGGATTATGTGCAGGCAGATCCTGTCTACGTAATTTGTACATTTTATCTTTAAAGTCCAATGATAAGAGTTCATTTTGGCATCATGTTCAGCACAGACGAAGGGCCGGTTCCTCTGCCGCACTGTTTTGTTTTGAATGGGCAAATCAATATTATGAAACTATGCCACCAGGAGAATCAATCTCAGCATTTAGCTGGTCAAACCCCCTTAGCAACTGCCCTTCAATAAAATTACCAATGAGCATCAGCCCATTGAGCACGAGCTCAACTTTTAACATTACAAATGTTTACTGCGGTATTTTAAGTGGCACACATCACGTGATGACAGCATCGGAAGTCAAGCAGATCAACCAACACAACTGGACATGGAAAATATTTCACAAGTTCTATTCCCAAGAACAAAGTACAAGTGGGACACTCTCTTACAAAAACCATTAAAATATCTACTTACACAAATCAAAGGAATCAAATTGCATCAATTTGTGGGGATTTCCCCGAGCCCTATGATGTGCATCAGATTGCATTCTATGCTTGTGTTGGGATGGTTATTTTCCATTTCTGAATCCTTCCTTGCATCCAGGGGTCCTCGGAAACCCTTAATCAATTATTCAAGATCATATTTTAGGGCAGCAGATCCATAACCAGCAGCCAATGTCCACGCAGCTGCATCTTTGAAACCAATGGCAGGATCATACACACCCTTTTTGCCACCATGTATTAGTCTCCCACACTGAAGGGAGGTGATTTGTTTGCACCAATCCTTGGAAAAAGTTCATCCAGTCCAGGCATCCAGCCTATGTGAGCACAAGACCTAAAGCTGCTTTTGTCTAATCCACACACAAAACAAGTCAATGATGGAAAGTATTCTATTTTAAGTTTGTGGTAAGGCAGAAATGCACGAGGCATAGGCTACCAGAATGCATTGAAGGTCAATGAGCAAGAGCATAAAGTTAAACACTGTAAAAAAATAATGTTAACCCAGCATAGTCAAAAAGCTGCAGCAAAGAAAAGCAGCAGGAAAGTAGAAAAAGAGTTACATTCAGATAATTTAAAGATAAAAATAGTGTTTATAAAAATAAAGATAACAGCTTCATACTATTGGATGGTAGGAAACACAATCAATTTCTATACTCCAAGTAATCTTCTTCTTGCGTACGGCGTGCACAGCCTAAAGTTGTAGGACAACTTGTTCTATTTGATCTTATTTGATTGTGCACACCAGGTTGATTGCATTCGTCGAAACAGGGTGAAAGGTTGCAATCACCCACCCCGCTCCAAGTAATTATAAAATGCTGGAGTAACTAAAGGTCTTAAGAAGCGTCTTGACCCAACATATCACCCATTCCTTCTCTCCAGAGATGCCACCCGTCTCGCTGCGTTACTCCAGCTTTTTGTGTCTACCTTCGATTTAAACCCGCATTTGCAGTTCTTTCCTACACAAGTAATTACAAAGGTCATTGCAGGATATCAATTTCCATGATGTTAAATCAGAAAGATGTTGGCTGAGGTATCCTGGATAACAGCCTAGCTCTTTTAAGTAGTGATTGAAAGATTTTTCACAACCAGAGGGAAGCCATAACCTTATTGAATAGTACTGCTGGCAAGATGGGCTGAATGGTCTACTCCCGTTTGTTACTTCTGTTCACAGTGCAGTGCTTCTTATTCTAACAGACAAGATGTACAAGCTAATACACGTTGTAAAGTGATAACAGGTAACCTTTTATGACTGGTCATGAAGGAACTGCAGATGCCGATTTAAACCGAAGATAGAACTGAAGAAGGGTCTCAACCCGAAACATCACCCATTCCTTCTCTCCAGAGATGCTGCCTGTCCTCCTGATTCACTCAAGCATTTTGTGTCAACCCTTAGCGATTACTTTATAGATAACTGCTACCCAGAACACCAGCTCTGCTCTTCATTGAAATGGTGGCACAGGATCTTTCGTGTCCACCTGAGACATGAGCAGAGCCTCAGCGAAACATTGTTCCCCAAAGGCAGTACAGTGTTCCCTAAACAGTCAGCATAGATATTTATACGCGAGCCTCTGGAGTGAGGATGAGCGTTTGACCGCACTGGGCTTGTACTCGTTGGAGTTTAGAAGAATGATAGGGGACATCATTGAAACATACAGAATAGTGAAAGGCTTGGATACAGTGGATCTGGGGAGGATGTTTCCACCAGTGGGAGAGTCTAGGAGCAGAGGTCACAGTCTCAGAATTAAAGGACATTAATTTACGAAGGAGATGAGGGGGAATCTCTTTAGTCAAAGGGTGGTGAATCTGTGGAATTCTTTGCCACAGGAGGCTGTGGAGGCCAAGTTAATGGATATTTATACGGCAGAGATATTGAGTATACCTGGAGTATTGTGTGCAATTTTGGTCTCCTAATTTGCTATTGAGAGAGTGCAGAATATGTTTACCAGGTTAATTCCTGGGAAGCTGGGTCTGACATATGATGACAGAATGGGTTGATTGGGCTTGTATTCATTGGAGTTTAGATGGATGAGAGGGGATCTTATAGAAACATTAAATTATTATGGGATTGGACAGGCTAGATGCAGGGAAAATGTTCCCGATATTGGGGGAGTCCAGAACCAGGGGTCACAGTTTAGGAATAAAGGGAAGGTAATTTAGGACTGAGATAAGGAAAAACGTTTTCACCCAGAGAGTTGCAAATCTGTGGAATTCTCTGCCACAGAAGGCAGTGGAGGCCAATTCACTGGATGTATTCTAGAGAGAGTTAGATTTAGCTCTTAGGGCTAAAGGAATCAAGGGATATGGGGAGAAAGCAGCAACGGGGTACTGATTTTGGATGATCAGCCATGATCATATTGAATCGCGGAGCTGGTTCGAAGGGCCGAATGGCCTACTCCTGTTCCTATTTTTCTATGTTTCTATAGATTCTTGATTAGTTCGGGTGTCAGGGTTTATGAGAAGGCAGGAGAATGGGGTTAGGAGGGAGAGATAGATCAGCCATGATTGAATGGCAGAATGGACTTAATGGGCCAAATGGCCTAATTCTGCTCATCACTGATGGCCTAATTCTGTCAGCCCATCAAAGCTGACATATTTGACACATTCACTGATCTGCCTTGATTCATCACCTCTTCCAAAAGACACTTAACGCAAAACATAACAACGAGTCTGGAAGCAAATTCACCAACATCCACTAAGGTTTTGTGGCAGGTTCACAAATGAAGCATTAATATCCCTCTTCTATACCTGGCACTTCCAGCAGTTTGTCACTGGTTACATGCTTAGCACTACAACACTCGCCTCTCATTTATAATGTCTAATAGAAACACTTGTCCCTCACAGCAGGGGAGCTGTAGGATGGTAAGAAGATCAAATGAAGAGACTACAGATGCTCAAATCTTGATTTAAAAAAAGGCTGCAGGAACTCAGCAGGTCAGGCAGCATCTGTAAATGGGAATGGACAGATGACATTTCTGGTCAGGATCAGTCAGACTGATGGAGTAGAGGGGATATATCTGATAGAAAGAGGCGAGGGACAGAGATGGAGCAAGATCAACCAATTCCACTCAATCCTAAACATCAAATATATCACAAAAATGCCCACCAGCAAGTTGTCCTAATTTCCAATCACATTGATATCAGATATTCACAATAACAGGGTATGTTCAACTAGAAAATATTTTGACACAACGTGTACATTAATTACAGGTCAGCATCACAAGATGTAGAAATATGAGAAATGTTCAAATATTACCCGTCTGCCGAGTAAGTTAAGGCACACAAAGCATTGGCTGGCAAAAATCAAAGCAAGTGAATCATCACACTCATGGGGGAGGGGGGGGGAGGTGTTAAGGCTATAATTTTCTTCAGTAATTGTCAACTGACATGGAACACAGCCAGTGAAAAGATTTGGCAACTGGGGACAATTACAAGACATCTAATCAAAGACTCCATCTGATATCTGGGAATTATCGTCAGACTGCAAATTAACTGGGTCATCTGGGTCAAATGGATATCTGGAAATTATCACAAGAATGACAAGTCTTTCAAGAGATTCAAGATTAGCCACAATGCATACACCAAAAAAAAAAACACATACAATTACGAATGGCTGCATTGGGCACACTTTCAAACTCAACATACTATACTGGTGAGACCTAAACGGTAGCCAGGGTGTGGTGCTTTCTGACAGAAGCAACTGTATGCGGTGGGGGGGGGGGGGGGGGGGTGCAGATAGTTTCAATGGAATACTGAAACCCAACAACATAATAATGTATACACAACTGAAACACCAGATTTAATTAATACTGAAACCCAACAACATAATAATGTATATACAGCTGAAACACCAGATTTAATTAATTTTAAAACAAAATCACTGCATTCAACGTTGCCCGGCCAACACCACCCCATGTGCAGTAACAAGACTGAAGGTTTAAGCAAAAGTAGTACAGGTCTTGGATCAAAGAAACACACAAGTCACTGCTAGTATTAAAGTCAGAAAACTCAAAGATGATTTTTGTTCAAAGGAATGGCTTCAAATTCCGCCTGAGACACGAGGACTAAAGCACAGCAACTTCCCCAACGACGCAGAGAGTGAGTGAGTGAGCGACCAACTTGGAACTTACGTTGGGAGCCACTTCGTGCTTCTTTAGCCGCGACTTCAAGCTCTTCATGGCTGACTGTTCCAGTACAAAGTTTAATTTGTTCTATCCCCCGGCGAGGGGAGGGTGGAGGAGGTTTA
Source organism: Amblyraja radiata (assembly GCF_010909765.2). Lineage (NCBI taxonomy): Eukaryota > Metazoa > Chordata > Chondrichthyes > Rajiformes > Rajidae > Amblyraja > Amblyraja radiata. The sequence goes on from NC_045989.1 coordinate 12,308,073, forward strand.
ACGCGGGGGAATTTACTTTCTGCCGCGGAGTTTTTGAAAGTTTGCGGGCTTGAGGCGAGCGCCGGCGCCCGCTCACCGCCTCCCTCCGGAAACTTCCCTCCGCCCCCGGCTCACCTGACGCACGGTGGCCCACGCCGCTGATTGACACCCGCCCGGGCCAATCGCGTCGGCCACGCCGGCTGGACGAGTGGGTGGGTCCAGCCAATGGGAGGGCGGGCGCGGGTAAAGGGGCGGGATTTCCTGGCTCCGATGGACGGTCCCTACAGCGCACGCGCCATCCAGCACTCACCTGGAAGCCCTCAAGGTGCCTACGTGAGATATCCAAGTTTCGACAACTCACTGACAGTCGGCTCACCTGTATGAGTTTTACTCTTGTCACAGCTTTTGCTACAAACTTCACCAGTAACAAGTAATTGGTCTTTTTTACAGCATTTTCTGCTTAATTTTAGATTTTCATTATCTGTAGTTTTTTTTAATCAAGTCAAGTAATTATTTTCTATTAATTCTGTTTTGCTATTATTTAGGAATTTTATTTGCTAGACTCCTAATTCTCGGTTACATTTATGTTCCCACAATAATTATTCTGACAATCTCTAATTTATGTATTTTATTCATATACAATGGGTTCCTAAAGATGATTTTTTTAAAGCGTTTGCAGTAAGAAGCTGCAGATATTCTACCAATCGGTGGTAGCCAGTGCCATCTTCTTTGTGGTTGTATGCAGGGTGAAGTCTGCGGACACCAACAGGATTAACAAACTCATCAGGAAGGCTGGCTCTGTCCTGGGGGCGGAGTTGGATTCATGGGAGGTGATCTTGGAGGGGAGGATGCTGCTCAAACTGCGGAGCATCCTGGACAATACAGCTCACCCCTTCCATGACATACTGGTCAACATGAGGAGTACATTCAGCAACAGATTCAGTCCCACCAAGATGCAGTACAGAACACCACAGGAGATCCTTCATTCCTGAGGCTATCAAACCGTACAACTCCTCCCCTTCTGTCGTGGAGTAGACTGACTCCCACCCCCCCTCCCCCAATCCTTTCCACTCATCGCTTTAATTTCATGTATCTTGTGTTTTAAGACTGTTGGCAGATCAATTTCCCTCTTGGGTTCTATCGTATTGCATCGTATCATGTTGCATTTGATTATCAATTATGATTGAATGAAACACCACGGAAACAAGCCCTTTGGCCCATTGAGCCCACACTGACCATTGATCACCCTTCCACTAGTTCAATGTTATCCCACTTTTTCACCCATTCCCTACACACTAAGAGCAATTTACACAAGCCAATTAACCTACAAACCTGCACGTCTTTGGAATGTGGGATGAAATCGGAGCACCCAGAGGAAATCCACGTGGCCACAGGAAAAACGTGCAAACCCCACACAGTCAGCACTCAGGTCAGGATCGAACCTGTGTCCTGTGCTGTGAGGCAGCGGCTCTATCAGCCATAAGATCCTAACTTACCTGTAAGATATTTGTTCCTGCTTTTACATTCTTACTCCTGTATTATTGATAATTGATCAGTACTAATTGTTAATTGTTAAATGTGTAATATTACTAACACATTATATTCCATAGGGATGTAAACAATATATTTTGTTTATGCTGGAGTCTTTGATCTGATACAGAGCATATGACTGAGCCCAATATCTGTGTGTTGTATTCACAATGCAGACAACCGGTGCATGTCTTAACACGAGTGAAGATTTCACTCACCACCCTAATGTCTCTTTTGGCTTTATGTCAATTATTGTCCAATTATGATTCTGAAATGTGCCTTGGGACATTTTCCTTAATGTTTAATGCAAGATATTAATATTTTATTGACCGATATATGCTCAATGCCCTGACAGATGAAGGCAGGTATATTATATGCCTTTTTTCTCTATCTACTTGCATTGCTTCTTTCTGATAGTTATGATTATGAATTTGGATGCCAAGAATATAGAGTCATAGAGTGATACAGTGTGGAAACAGGCCCTTTGGTCCAACTTGCCCACACCGGCCAACATGTCCCAGCTACACTAGTCCCACTTGCCTGCGCTTGGTCCATATACCTCCAAACCTATGTTGGGATAGTCCCAGCGTCAACTACCTCATCTGGCAGCTTGTTCCAGTATGAGCTGTTTGCTCGGGCCCAGTAACATCTTGCGCCCAAACACGTTGCAGAACGACCGTGGAATCCACCAGTTCTTCACAACAAGCTGAAGCAGAATCTACCAGAATAATGAGTGGGCTCCCACCATCCTCAGGAAACATACAATCTTTACACTTTGTTGCTTACTGCAAGGCAATTTTGGGGTCTCTTTGATGTTAAGCATAAAAATAAAATACAATCTTTCCTTGAAAAATCAAGTGAACAGCAACGTGAAAAGTCAACAACATCATCTACATCATGAGAGCAATTAAAACGTTGCGAGCATTAGGAGATTAGTGGGAATTATGTAGGCAAGTTTGAATGGGAGGGCATCAACAGTAAATATTAGCTCTTTATCCCCCAGCTAGCCTACCTGCACTGTATTCCTGCATTTCCCATTAGTATTATACTGGGGTGGTAGCTCAGGCAACAGCACATTCACATCCACATAAAATTCTTGCAGGTTCAAAGCCCCAATGCAGAACAGAATGTGCATGACTCAATGTGCCATGGAGTCAGAGGTATTGCCTTTAGGATGAGTTGTTAAACTGACATCCCCTTGCTCTCCCTGGTGGTCATATCAAATTTTAAGACACCAATTCAAAGAAGACCGAGGATATTTTCCCTGGTGTCTCGGTCAATGCAAACGTGTCATTCATGTTGAAGAAGCCATTATGAATGTCTTGATGTCTATCTTAACGACGGTGAATAAGCTATTTGACCTGCACTTTCCTCTTTCCATAAGAACAACATTGTGAATGGGAAACAAAATGAATTTCTGATCCAGACTAATGAAGTTCATGACTTGAGGTTGAAAATGTTCTGCCACACATCTGTAAGTTGCATATTTACAACCGTGATTTCACAAACCAATGTCAACATTTGTCAGAGGAAGCCACTGAGGTTTTCCGAGAAAACAGTGATGATTTTCCGATGTGCTCTAGCACCAGCCAACCTCGCTCCTCGCCAAAATGTACTTTGAAACTTAGTCTTCAGGCATCTGGTCTCAAAGAGAAAAGGAAAACCAATGTTAGATTGCAACAGCGGAACAGTTATGGGAAGGCAAAGTTGCAGAGGAACTCAGCAGGTCAGGCAGCGCGTATGGAGGGAACGGACTGGCGACATTTTGGTCAGAATCCTTCTTTAGACGGAATGAGTGGGGGGGGGGGGGGTAGATAATTGGAAAAGAGATCTATGAGTAGGGCAGAGCATGACAAGTGATAGGTGGATACAGGTGTGGGGTGAGATGGCTGATCTTCATATGGGCAGAGATAGCGACATAGACCAGAGGTGAAAAGTATGACCCGAGCTGCCTATCCATACTACTCTTAGCTGCAAGCAGTACACGGCAAGCTATGTTATTCACAATACAAATGTAAGCACAACACCTCTCATTCATCACCATGAAGGGCCTAACTGCACAAGGTGATGGACAAGTATTTGTGATGAAGCTTTGCTAATGCAAGCAGGCAGTCATCTCCTGCCAGATCTTGTCACAAATGAGAAATGTCAGTTCTGCACCTACTTGTTATTAATGCACGTGTAAATTACGATGAGTGGAGCTTATGTAAAGCAAGTTTCCATAATTGACAGGACTATGGCTAAATGCAAATTACAAATGTTCTTTATTCCTAGGATCTCTATATTTTTCAAAACTCCAAGGTTTTGGAGTTTTTATTCATTTATTCATTATTCAAGCCGTCTTTATTCATTTTCTAGTGTTCTTATTCGCTCACCGGAAATCCAGACTTCTTATTAAATGACACCAAGTGCTGGAGTAACTCAGCAGGTCAGGCAGCATATCTGGAGAACATGGACAGGTAGTCGACTGTTGGGTCAGGACCATTCTTCAGACCTCTTATTACTGGATTGACCCTGTGCTATGTAATAAATAATTCTCATTGCTAGTCACACATCCCTCCATAGTCTCAGCCTCCATAACTTTCTCCTCTTCCATAACTACTTGCACTTCATCCATTTTGTCACTCCGACACTGGTGGCCATGCCTTCAGCTGCTTGGACCCTGGCCTCTAGAAATCCCTCCCTTAGCCTCTTCACCTCTCTCTCATACTTCAAGACACCCATCTAAAGCACGCTAATTTAACCAGACTTTGGTAATCTGAACTAATACCTTCTCAGTTGACCCAGAGCAGCAATTTGTTTGGAAATATTCCTTTGATGTGCCTTTTGTAAAACTAGAGATAATGTTAACTATAAATGCAAGCTGTTTTTGTATTTACAAAAGTAATTTATACTAATGAACACTAATGGTGATGTGCTAATATTACTCGTGCTTTAACCTTTTGCAATTGTTCTCCCCTTCAATTCTCTCTACATTTGTTTTGTTGCTTCACAGCCAAAGGTGATTGCGTCTTCACATGAATAAAATGGAACACATTTACAGGAGAATATCAATAAAGTGAGAGAAAAATGTGTTTCATTTTATTCCAGTAAAGTTCATGTAAATTCATTCCACTTATCTGCCAGACACGATTATCTAGGTAAATTTATTCTAAGCAGAACTCAACGGGGGTTGATTGGTTCAAATTCAGATTAATTTGCATTAGAGTTTCTTTGCTTTAATAGAATGAAAAGCAAAATAAATCAAATGCATTTTTTTGTTGCAGTTTATGATCATTTGTGACGTTGACAAGCTTTCCGACTGGGTTTAGTTTATATACATTTACCACCTTGGTGATACAGAGTGGGGATGAAGTTCTAAAAATTGATGTGGACACTGGAGAAAACTCCCTGCTTTGAGATGGTGCCACACGATCTGTTCAACAGTGCATCAGTCCCTCATTCACTGCAATAAACTCCACCACCATCACCATCACCAATGGACATGGATGGGAGGGATATGAGCCAGTTGCATATGGACAAGAATGGTGTAAATTGGGCATCGCAGTCGAGTTGGGCCAAAGGGCCTATTTCGTACTGAATGGCTTCATAACATCACCAGTGCCACATCAGGATACACTGTTCATTCAAGTGGTATGACCTTCTGCGCAGCCTCTCAATCCACTTTCCATTGCTGATATGTCAGTCTCCTGCCTCATTGAGGAGAGCCAAGGTCAGTGGAGTTGACGAGCCCATCTTGAAACTTGAGCCCCAAAATCTGGGCTGTTACGCAGGTACAGGAGTGAGGGAGTTTCTGCACTGTTTGACATTGTATCTATCAAGTGAGCTGCTAATATTAGGTTCTGAATGCTCTCTCATGTGCAGGGAAAATGGCACCATGGGTGGTGCAATGGTGCAACTCTACAAGCTGCACCCGCGCCACTCCAGAGACCCAAGTTCAATCCTGACCTCAAGTGCTGTCACTGGAGTTTGTATGTCCACCCTGCGACAAGTCAAAATGTAAAAACAATGAACTGTAGATGCTGGTTTATGTAAAAATACACAAAGTGCTGGAGTCACTAAGTGGGTCAGGCAGCATCTCTGGAAAACATGGATGTGACATTTCAGGTCGGGACCCTTGATCGGTCGGAAGAAAGATCCCGACCCGAAACATCACGATCCATGTTTTCCAGAGATGTTCCCTGACCTGCTGAGTTACTCCAGCACTTTGTGACCATTTGGGTTTCCCTTGTGTACTCTGGTTTCTTCTTGCATTGCAAAGACATGCAGTTTGCCAGGTTAATTAGTGGTATAAATTACCTGTAATGTGGGAAGATGAAAAAATGTGTGGAGAATGTTATTATTGTAAATTGGTGTGTGTTAGCCAGTGAGGACTTAATGAGGCAAGGACCTGTTTGTATGACTCAATGAGCATGTCATAGAAGAGCAGGAGAGACCCCACAATGCCAGCCAATATTTATCGCTCACTGCGAGACGTGCTGAGACATGCACAGAACATCAGCCCAGCCTCTGCCTCCGAACCAGTTCTGCAATCTGTCAGCACCATCGCACTCTGCTTCTGAAAGTCACTGAAGCCAACATATTGAATTTCAGAGGCAGACTACAAAGTACTGACACAACCTCACAGTGCCCTTGGTGCTACTGATCAGTAATTACTTTCTCAGCAACAATCTCCAGCGCCTACTTCCCTGCGGAAATCAGATTGACAGTGAGAGAAAATCTCTCTGGTCTAATTAACCTGTCCTATTCAGTAGCTTGAGATGCAGATATTCCCCTCTCATCTACAGCCGCAACCTCTCCTGGGAAAGATGGGAAGAAAATTAATTAATTCTGTGGTCAATTTGCGAATTTTAAAAAATCTGGAAATTTGGATGACTGAAGCCAGGTGATTAGCTCCCTGGCATCAGACATAGTGTCAGATCGAAGCAACATCTCAGCCTTTGGGAACTGACTCCCTTCTTGATTCACAGCACGATTAATTTTGCATGTCGTTTCTTTCCTGACAATGAAAACTAACTTCAGCAGGGTTAATATTGTTGTAGTTAGAATAATTCCCAATTCAGACAAGTTCAGGCACGAGTCCTGTTCCTAGCTCACATCACAGGGGATGGGACATGACTGCTGGTGACATGAAGTACATTTCTTAAGTTTGTTTTCTGTTCAGCTCCTGTGGTGATACGTTACAGGTGCCTAATGGTAAAATAAATTAGTTCCAACAAGCATATTTTCTGGTTCTTGATGTAAATGTTTCAACAGAAATTCAGAACCAAATGTCAAAACATCCAGACCATCACTCTATGGTCCTCCGAGGTGTCCTTTAAAATCCACCTCTTTCCCTTGTGTGTCTTAATTTCAATGTCTTGTTGGACTTTTTACTACAATGATAATACTACCTAAATGCAATTGTGTTGTGCGTCAGCTCAAGACAACGTTCAGGAAAGGGAGTGGCAAGTCATGTGTTGATCGTGGAAATGCCCCAAAATTGCCATCTTCAACCATGGAGTCAATGAGCCGAACCTTGACATTCAATACCATTACAATTGGCAAGTTTCCCATTGACTACATTCTTGGGATCACCATTAGCAAAAAACTCAACTGGACCAGCCACATAAATACTGTGGTTGCAACAGTAATTCAAAGGTGGAATATTATTTGACAAGTCTCTCACCTTATCCCAATGCCTTTCCCCCATTGAAATGTGAGGAGTGTGACTGAATCTTAATCACTGGCCAGGACGAGTGCAGTTCCAACAACTCTCAACAAGCTCGACACTACCCAGGACAAAGTTGCCTGCATGATTGGCACTCCATCCGTCGCCAACACACTAGGAGCAATTTATAGTGGCCAATTAACCAACCAATCCACCTGTCTTTTGGATGTGGGAGGAAACTGGAGCACTTCGGGGAAACCCACGAGGCCACAGGAAGAACGTGCAAACTCCACATAGACTGCACCGATGGACAGGGTTGAACCCAAGTCCCTGATGCTCTACGAGCTGCCTTTTAGATATGCAAGAGCTCGTGCCATTGTATACAAGAAAACGCTGGAGTAACTCAGTGGGACAGGCAGCATCTCTAGAGAGAAGGAGTGGCACTGGGTGACGTTTCTTCAGACTGAAGAAGGGTCTCAACCCAAGACGTCACCAATTCCTTCTCTCCAGAGATGCTGCCTGTCCCGCTGAATTACTCCAGCATTTTGTGTCTATAATCAGTTTAAACCAGCCTCTGCAGTTACTTCCTACACAAGAAATTCAGATGGGTATCTGAAACATGAACTGAAAATGTTAAAATGTTGAACAGGTCAGGCAGCGTGTGTGGAGAGAGGAACAGAGTGAATATTTCAGGTGAATGACCCTGCATCAAGTGCAAAGGGGTTTTAAGTAGCAGAGAGAGGAAGTGGTGGAGAGAACAGAGGGAATGACTGTGCATCCATGCATTCATTCAGTGTTTTTCCGACAGGTGATGCTTGACTGCAGACTGTTCAGCATTTTCTCTTTGTAACTTCACTGAAATATACTGTATGCATTCACTTCTGGCAGTCAAGCCCAAATTATTTGATTGAATTGTCAATAATCAATTCAGATGTTCAACGAAATGAATAAATGGCAGCTAACAGATGAAGAGAAATTCACCTCATGGTGTGTTTTACATTTTCGTTTGCACCCTTCCTTAACTCTACACGCATCGATGCTCCAAGTTTAAAGTGAGATGAGCGTTCAGGCATACCTTGAATTATTCCGATACTCAGATGAATAAAGATCTCATTCATCACCTACCCACCCTCTAAAGAAATTCCTCCTCATCTCCTTCCCGAAGAAACGTCCTTTAATTCTGAGGCTATGACCTCTAGTCCTGGACTCTCCCACTCGTGGAAACATCCTCTCCACATCCACTCTATCCAAGCTTTTCATTATTCGGTAAGTTTCATTCTTGTAAACTCCAGCGAATACAGGCCCAGGACCGTCAAACACTCATATACCTCCCATATCCTAATGACAGCAGATTCCTAGGCTAATTGGCCACTAAATAATTGCCCCTCATGTGTTGGTGAGTGGTAGAATCGTACAGTGGGGAGGGAGGACTGGATTGATGGGAATGTGGGAGAACAAAATGGGAATAATGTAAGTGGATATTTGATGGTCCATCAGTGTTTACATTTTACATGGTTACGGCTCTAAGCCTTGGTGTAGCAGCATTGCATCTTGTAGAAAGTACCAATGAGCTATAGTTAAAGGAGTTACATTTAAAGTGCTGAATCAGAAACTGATACAAAATGTTGCTTCAAGGCAAGCTGCTTATGCGCTAGGAAAGTTAAACGAACAACAATACAACACAAGAACAGGCCTTTGAGCTCACCATGTGTGGTGATGCATATTTAAACTGAGCTCATCTGCCTGACCATGGTTTATATCCCTCCATCCCCTGCAGCTCCTATTCATATACCTATCTAAATAAGACCATAAGACAGAGGAGCAGAATTAGGCCATTCGGCCCATCGTGCCTGCGATCATGGCTGATATATTTATCCTCTCCATTCTCCTGCCTTCTCCTCATAAGGCCTCCTAAAGGTTGTTACTGTGGTGTTGGAGTGACCCATACCCAGGCAACGAGAGAGAATACTGTCACATGAGTAGTGGATTGTCTTTGCCGAGTCAGGAGGTGAGTTGCTGCCGAGCCTGTGATCTGCCGCTGCTGATGCAGCTTTTATGAAGCTGCTACAATCAGGTGTCCTGTCAGTGGTGAATCTGAGCATATTAATGGTGGGAGATTTGCTGATGAGCAGTGGCGGACTGGGTCTAAAAATATTGGTTGCCAGGAGACAAAGGGGGCCCACTTCATCAGGGGCCCACTTGATATAGGGGGCCCCACTTCATCAGGGGCCCACTTGCCATCGGGCAAGCTGACACCCTTGCCAGACCGCCACTGCTGATGAGAATGACAATGAACGTCAAGGGATGGTGATTGACTTTTTGCTTTTTTTTAACCCAACAACGCAGAAGGAAATTAACTTTGGAACCACCCAGTCCGTTTATTGCATTCTTGTTGTTGTACAATGCTGCACTCCAACCCTCTCCATCTCTGTAGCCTTCATTGTTACCCAGTGCACTGACTACTGCAATTTGTTATGTGCCTTTGTGCATCATGTCAATCAAAGCTGAACGCTAAACACCACTGAATTGTGCAAAGCTCTTTAAACAAAGCCCTTCTCCTCAGTATATCTTAATTCCCACACAAAATTACACATCCTCCACTGAGACTGTGCCTCATTAATAAATATTCTGGACAGCCGAGGCTGTACAACCCTTCCCATTGGGATTCCATCAGTCACCGCAGCCCAATTTAAATAACCCTTTGATTGCTCTCTGCCTCTTAGTGTCAAAGCAATTCCCTGTCCAATTTAGCATTTCATCAATGATTCATGAACATTCACCTTTGTTGCATGTCTTTCACACAAGTCTCTGTCAGAAATCTGAAGGTCGGCATACATTATCAACTAAGTTTATTTTGATAGCTTACTGATGAAGTAGCTGTTAGTGTTGAGCAAAAAAAAAACAAATTGCTGGAGGAACTCAGCAAGTCAGGCAACATCTGTGAAGGGAAAAGGACAGATAATGTTTTGGGTCAGGACCCTTCAGACTGAAGAACGTTCCATGTTACGGCACCACAGTGAAATAGTGAAATCTCCGCAAAGTATGGCCACTTTGAATAAGTTGTCCTCCTCACTCTGACGAGACCCTCTCTCACAATCCACCTCCCATCCCAACCCCCCCCCCCCCCATCTGTGATTCCTGCTGCTCTGCTAACGTGTTCTCACTCAGACTCGCTACCACAGCTACTTGTCCTTCCTTGTAAGCCTGAAGAAGAGACCTGACCCAAAATATAAATTGTCCTTCCCCCTCCACAGAAGCTTTTGACCCACTAAGTTCCTCCAGCAGTTTGTGTTTTGCTCAGGATTCCAGCATCTGCAGTCCCTTAAGGCTATGAGTACATCGCTTCCCTTTCATTAACTATTACTTTAATAAACAGAAGCCAAACTAAAATGCTGGGAGTAAATTCCAGGTTGAAATCATTGGAGAGGTTGTGAAAGGCCAGAAACAGTGATGATCTAATCATCCTATCTGCAGTGATGATCTGATCATCCAACATTGGCATCTTGCCTTCATGAGACAAGCTGGGATTTCAACTCATTTCTCTGGATCAGTGCCCAGACCTAAAGAGAGTCAAGAGTGCACTATTTGTCATTGGTCCCGAAACGGAACAATTAAACCCTTACTTGCAGGAGCACAACATACATGCAAACATAGTACTAAGCAGACAACTGCAATAAACAAGAAAAAGACATTCAATATATAAAAACAAACAAAAAAAGTGTAAAGACAAAAAGAAAGCCCAAAGCTCAAAGGAGCAAAGAATAAAACACAAAGCACCTCAAATTTTACCCACAAATAGTTTTATAGACAGTGCTAGGATTCAACAATTTAAATTAAGTCCATTTTTAATTAAGACAAGGAGGGCTGTTTTGTCTGTGAACTCACCAAAAAAAAAAAAGTCACGTTCAGAGGCTTGGGTAAATACACTGGTTTGGAATACACACTGGTGGCAGGTGATGCTACACTGGACTGGATCACCAAGTAAGAGTGAGGTGGACGTGTTCTTGGATAAAGACCTCTGCCGAGAATGATTACCAGAAATCAATGAATGTATCAGCCAGAAACACTGGTACAAACAAGTTGTTTCCCTGAAGGGCAGTTGCTCTGTTGTATGTAATGATTGAAAGTACTGCACTGAATGTGCCCAGTCACCCGAGATTTTTGATTACGATTTCTCCAAAATGTCAGATTGCACGTCTGAACTCCAGTAGTTGAGGAGCAGAGATCTCTTGCAGCTAAATATTGGGAAGCGACATCTCCATCACAAGCCCTGGTTCACAGCCATGACCGAGGAACAGCTGGATGTGGAGGCTGCAGGTGTGGAAGGTCAGGCTAAGTGGATCCCTGTCCTGGTTCTGGGAGGGAGGATGCCGGGAGGAGACTTGCGAGAAATGGAATGAATGGATTGAGGCTCCTGTCAATGACGATGGAGAAGAATCCTCAGCAGAGGAGAAACACACTTTAGAAGCATAGGTGTGGAAAGTGGGGATGTCGGCTCGGATTTCACAATCTAATTGCAACATCGACATATCAAGATGGGAGAATGGAACAGCCATTACTGAGAATGGGGTGGGGGGGGAGCATAATCAAGGGAGATGGTGGGCTGATAATGGATGTGGCTGCTTGACTATCCAAGGAAATCTAGAAAGCAGAAGGGGAAAAAGAATCAGACCAGGTGCAGGTGATGGAGGGGAGGAATTTGGTAGGAGGGTCGATTCATGATTTAACTTCAGGGTGAGAACAGGAAGTCAATCTTGTATATTCACCATGAACTGGGGAAAGAGAAGGTGAAGGACCATTAAGCAGAACCGAAATAAAATAATTTACGCATATCCACACTGACCAATTTCCATTGTGGAAGAAGTGAGTGAATTTAAGGATAGTTTTTCTGCTTCAGTAGGCATTGGTGACGTTTTGGGTCGAGACCCTTCTTCAGACTCTGGTTTCGACCCGGAATCTCACCCATTCCTTCTCTCCAGAAATGCTGCCTGTCCTGCTGAGTTACTCCAGCATTTTGTGCCCTGCTTGTGCCAAGATGCTGAAGCTCTCTGTTTGGTCAGGAGCAGGACAATCGGCCTGGTACGTTAGAACCCCATTACCTGCCTTTCCTGCACACCTTTTATTATTGTCACCTGAACTGAGAGACAGTGAAAGGCTTTGTTTTGCCTGCCATCTAGATAGATCATACCATACATGAGTAAAATCAAATCATACCCGTGCAACACAAAAAAAGAGTGCAGTGTTTTAGAAACATAGAAACATAGAAAATAGGTGCAGGAGTAGGCCATTCGGCCCTTCGAGCCTGCACCGCCATTCAATATGATCATGGCTGATCATCCAACTCAGTATCCTGTACCTGCCTTCTCTCCATACCCCCTGATCCCTTTAGCCACAAGGGCCACATCTAACTCCCTCTTAAATATAGCCAATGAACTGGCCTCAACTACCTTCTGCGGGAGAGAATTCCACAGATTCACCACTCTCTGTGTGAAAAAAGTTTTCCTCATCTCGGTCCTAAAAGATTTCCCCTTTATCCTTAAACTGTGACCCCTTGTTCTGGACTTCCCCAACATCGGGAACAATCTTCCTGCATCTAGCCTGTCCAACCCCTTAAGAATTTTGTACGTTTCTATAAGATTTTGTGCGTTTCTATAACATTTGATGCTACTCAACATAATACAATCCAAGACACAAAGTGATGGAGTTACTCAGTAGATCAGGCAGCATCCATGAGGAACATGGATATGTGACGTTTTGGATCGAGACCCTTCTTCAGACTTCAGCTCTACATCTCTACAACCTTTTGGATGAAAAGTTGCTTCCTAATGCCTCTTCTGAATGGTACTTTTAAGTTATTACGGTTTCCCAATCAGTTTTCCTACTTCTACCTTCTGAAATCCTTTGAACGTTTTCAGCATCTAAATGGGATAAAAGGATTAGAAGAGCACAAGCTATGTTGATCAAATCTATCCTCATAGTTCACTCTCCCAGCCAGGGTATCGGGTGTATCTGTGGAGTAATCTCTCCAAGGTGATGTTCTTCTGAAGGAAACACGGGGTAGGAACAGTTTCCCTCATTGTGGCTTCTACAACATTAAAAAACATTTCAAGGTACTTTGAAGAAACTATTTTAAGCAAAACGACACTGAGCCGAGAAAGAGATATTAGAGGAGGTGACCGAAAATATGTTTAAAGATGTAAATTTTAAGGAAGGAGTGTAGAGAGGATTAAGAAGTGAGTTGCTGAACTGGGAGATTTGACACTATAGGCACAGGCGAAAGGTGGAATGTGGAAGATCAAAGTAGTCCAGATGAGAATTTATAAAACATTAAAACCGATAGAAATGGATTCAGAAAATATAAATGTATCGCTAAATGATAATTTTGTAGCACAAAGTAGCATCATCAGTGCATTTTACAGCCGTCATCAATGAGCACTCTCTGCAAAGTGATTGAGACGCTAACTGTTTATTTAGTAGCTTTGGAACCTCAGGACTTCCCAAAATCCTGTATGCTCAATGAAATACAACTCGAAGCGCAGACAATTGTTGTAAGAAATCTGGCCTCTAATTGACATAAAGCAAGTTGCCACTATCAGGAAAGTGACTAGTGATGTGACCTTTCTCATGATGGTGATTGAGGGGGAGACATGGACCAGGCACCAGGGAACACTGTGCTGCTGTCCAAAATAGTGCCACAGAGGTGGAAAGTCTCAGCAGAGTGAAGACGCCTCCAAAGGCACGGCACTCCTTCAGTTGTACATCATAAGATTTTCATGTGAGGAATGATGGAGGAGTAACAGGAGAGCTGTTCATGTCTGCACGGTGGGTTTGTCATCTCAGAAGTAAAAATAGGGAAAAATTGGAGTGTGTTTGAAGTGTCAAATCCTGTTCATGTTTATTGGATCGGAGCTTGGATTTGTCTCGTCAGATCAGGTGATGATCTGTTTAATGTTAGGGAGATTGATTTCATGTCAGCTGAGTATAATTATAGTCAAATTTTTTCAATGCTGATGTATTTACATTTTTTTTAAAGTGCAGTAATGTTTTTGAAGTCAAAGTGAAACTTAGTTACTGCACGGCAGACTTGACTCCTACATCAGGATGGAATGGTAGAGTAATTGTACCCATGTGGCAGTCGAAATTGAAGTACCAGTAATTAAGTGTCAGGCTTATCTGAAGAGGAGCCTCCAAGATGCTTTAGATTATTATCCCACTGTCAAAACGCATCTGAATCGAGACATGATGTGAGATGCAGGAGGCAGCTCGAAGTGCAGTTGGGCTGGAGAGATGTCGCAGGAAATGAGACATGGCACAACAGCAAATAAAGCATTGTATGTAGTTGTGGGTGGCACAGGGCAATGATCTCCCTACCTGATCTCCCGGTTGTTGAACACTTTAATTCTCCTTCTCATTCCCACAGACCTTTCTGTCCTAGGTCTCCTCCATTGTCGGAGTGAGGCTAAACGCAAATTGGAGGAACAGCATCTCATATTTCGCTTGAGCAGCTTACCGTCCTCAACGTATGAACAGGCATGAACATTGACTTCTCTAAAGTAACCCCGGCATTCCCTCTCTCACCATCCCTCCCTCACCCAAGTCGCACTAGCTTCTCATTTTCACCCAACAGCTAACCACGGCCTGTTTCCTTTATCATTGTTACTTTTTGCATATCTTTAATTCGTTGTTCTATATCTCTCTACATCATCGTCCATAACCCTTTCCCGTGACCTTCATTCTGAAGAAGGGTCTCGACCCGAAACGTCACCCATTCCTTCTCTCCAGAGATGCTGCCTGTCCCGCTGAGTTACTCCAGCATTTAGTGTCTATCTTCGGTGTAAACCAGCATTTGCCGTTCCTTCCTGCACAGTAAGCAGGAATTGTGTACGGTGATATGTAAATGATGCATTCAAATTAAAACCTGGAGGAGGCACAGAAGAAATAAATTGATCACCATTCCCTACTTGCTGATGTGTGGCTGATGCCAAACAGTTTATCTGTGCTTGCCACAATGAATTATACGACAGTTCCCATAATCAATTAGACTCGCAATTTATTTCCAATCAGCATCCTCAATTAACATCGTTTCTAATAGCCTACATTCTCAAGATTCAGTATTATTTACAATCAGAGAATTATATGACTTTAATATGCTAATTTGCTTACACAAATTGCATGTAATTAGTGTGTGATTAAAACGTTTCCCTTTTTGCCTGGTAAATAAGCTCTCCATGTTTAATGACGACGGGACCTGTCTCTTAAACTGTTAATTGAAGTAATAATTCTATGGCCAATCATAATTCTCGCTTTCAAAAACAAAATATTGTCAATGCTGGATATCTGAAATAAAACCTGAAAATCTTATAAAAAGTTACCAGTCAGGCAGCACCAGGAGAAATTGTTACATTTCAACTCAATTACCTTGCTGTTACTTTTGGTTTATTATTTTCAACTTGTGTGTGCTATCCAATTAAATCTTACTATGAGCACAATCGAGCCACACACAGTAGGTAGTGTAAAGAGAAAAGCAGAATATAATGTAACAGCTTTTTAGTGTTATTGTTACAGAGAAACTGACATTCCATCTAACAGTAGATATGGAGCAAATTTTAGCTGCAGACGAAGGAGGGAGGGACAAAATGAGAAGGGAGGGAGAGAGGGAATAAATGGGAATGGAGGGACAGAGGGAATAAATGCAAAGGTCTATGACAGCTAGAGGATAGTGGTGCCTAGGTGACAGAAGTGTTTATGATGCTGTCAGAGAGAAGGTGTGACCGAAGGAGCAGGAATAGATTATGTAAATCTGAAATTACCAGAAAAGCAGAGAAACATATTCTCCCTTATTTTCTCTCTCCCTGACACCCATTCCTTCTATTCTCCCTGCCCCTCATTTCTTTCCATGCAGTTAAAACCCGTTTCATTTCCTACTTCTGTTTTTATTTAAAACTTTTTTTGGATCTCAATTTAAAAGCATATTATTGGTTTCGGGGTGGTGCAATGAAGGTTTACTGGGTTTCAAAATTAAAGTGTTTTATAAATGAACACAAATACAATTTCAAGAACTGCATGCACAATGTGGTATGAATTGTTTGCAACATTGCTGTGCCAGCCACTGGTGTTCAATGAGTGCTAATTACCATAACTAAAAGGTAGAGGAATTTAGTAGGTCTGGCAGCATTTGTGGATGAAATGGACAAATGGTCAGCAGCCTTCTCAGACTGAAACATCATTTGTCCATTTCCCTCTACACGTGCTGCCTGACCTGCTGAGTTTCTCCAGCATTTTATTTTCCAGCATCTGCAGTCTTTTGTCTCTTCTGTGTTGTTGGTAGATCTACATGTTACTTACCTTTGTGAACACAATACAAATGATCAAATGGATACTACAAGACCGGTCCATTGGGAGAATGGCAATGCTCCCTGCAGTTTTGGAGATGATCTCGTTAAAATATATAAATCTCTGAGCAGAATTTATAGGATAAATGATGAAACTCTGTTTCCCCTATTGGAGAATCTCAAATTAGGGGGCCAATGAATCAGCAAATCTTCCCCGTGGGGAAGGAAGCCATTCTCCCCCACCCCCTCTGTCCATACCAGCTCACGCAACAGCAATCCCACATCCTGCCCTCTCCCAAATGTCCTGCAAATTATTTCCTTTCAGTTTATCCAGCTACCTTCTCAACACTGTTTGAATATGCCAGCACTGCTTCCTTCCAAACACTACCCCCCTCCCCTCTCCCCTCTCCCCCCTCTCCCCTCTCCCCCCTCCCCCCCTCCCCCCCACGGTATTTTCCAGACCCCAACATCTCTGGAAAGAATGTTTCCCTCATGTCACGTGTGGTTCAGTTGTTGAAATAAAGGATTGTTTCATCCAGGACTGAGGAGAAACTTCATTCAGAGGGTGGTGAAGCTTTGGAATTCTCCACAAAACTGAATTGACACAAAACTGAGCTTGCAAGCGTGACGCCCTTCAGAGTAAATGATTGACAGGCTGCAAACATGACAGGGACAGAGTTACTCCACTACTAGGTCTGCTAAATATATCACAGAAGCTGGATAGGCCAGGACCATTTCCCCAGGACCAAAGGCAGCTGAGTGGTGACCTTTAAGAGGTTTGTAAAATTCTAAGGGACATAAATAAGATGGACTCGCATTCTTTTTTGAAGTGTCAGGTGTTGATATAAGCTGAGAGGGGAAAGATTTAAGAGGACCCGAGGGATGTTTTTCACTCAGCGGGTGGAGGATATATTGAACAAACTGTCAGAGGAGGTGGTACAGGCAGTACAATTACCGTATGTTTAAAAGACATTTGGACAGGTACATGGATAGCAATGGACCTCAATCTCCTGCCTCCCAATGTCTGCACACTCTCATAGCCGACTTGCTGGTCAATATGTTCATGACTGATCTACTCCAGGCCTCAGACCTTCTCCATACTGTTCAACCTGTTCTGTCATTTAATAAGAGCGCAGCCAATCTGATTGTAACCTCAATTCCATATTTGCCATCTAACCTTTCACCGACTTGCTTATCAAAAATATCTAACTTTAATCAAAGATTCTGCAACTATTGACTTTTTTTTTTTTTTTAAGGAAGTTTCAATGGCTAATGATCCCCCAAAATAAATCATCCCATCTTTACCTTAAATGGGAGAACTTGGTTTTTAAATAGTGACCTGTTATTTCTGGGTTCTACAAGAGGAAACATTCTCCCTGCACCCACCCTGTCAAGACGCCTCAGTAGCTGTTTCAATCATGTCTCCTTTTGCGCTGTTACACTCCCAGCAGACACCAGGCAGCCCAAATTAACTCCCTTTAGGGGAAAGTAAGTGTGCAGTATTAATTTAAAGATTCTTAACACCATCGGTTGAGAGAATCCTGTTTAAGGGTTAATATCACATTCAACAGTGTAATTGCTCGTGCCTGCGCTCCAATGATACATGCTATGATCGCATTTGTAGTGTTCAGGGCAGGTCCGAGTACTTACTGTGTGATCTGCTGCCCCCTGCATGTTTAAGTTAATGCCTGAGGCGTCTTTCCCCACTGACAAATGACAAGGTGAAGAGGATGTTCTGCAGAAGAGCACTGAGATGTTGAGAAAGCTGGCTTACACATTACCACCTGGAGTTAAGATTTACAATCACTTCGGGGTTTGCTAAAATTTACAGAACACTTGCTACTTCTCGTGAGAAGGTAGCGTGCAGTGTCATACAAAGATCTTATAGCGGAGCTATAAGATCTTTGGTGTCATAGATAAGGTGTGACGAAGAGTGTAGGAAGGAACTGCAGATGCTGTCTTAAACCAAAGATAGACACAAAATACTGTAACTCAACTCGCATTACCTACACCCTCGGTATACCCTACAGCATAACAAGCTTTTCCATCCCCAATAGATTTACAAAGGACTGGACGTGTAATAAAATGACCAATTGATCCAGTTTGCTCTCCACCACGCAGGAAGTTACCTGTCGTCAGTCCGTTGGGATTAAGGGGACTGGCTTCTGCTCGGGTGCCATGGGTGCCGAAGAAACAACACAATCATGCCGAAATGTCACCAACTCCTTTCCTCCAGGGATGATGTCTGACCCACTGAGTTACTCCAGCTTTGTGTCCATCCCTTGGAGTTTGCCCGGTTGAGCTCTGCTTTATTTCTAAAGCAAGTTTGTTTCTCAGCTGAAGATATTAATAAACCAATGTCCCATTTGGGACCGCGATGGCAACAGTAGCTCAGGCTGATGAACACTTCTACCCTTCTGTTTTCAGGGTTCAATCAATTAGCCAATTAAGAATCAACGAGTCAACAACTGACAGCCCAGTGAACTAAGATCACTGATAAAATTAGTTAGCAGTCTGAAAGATTTTGATAACTTGCTACTTTATTAAATATTTAAGGTCATAAGTGATAGAAGAAGAATTAGGCCATTCGGGTCATCAAGTCTACTCTGCTATTCAATCATGGCCAATCTATCTCTCCCCCCTAACCCCATTCTCCTGCCTTCTCCTCATAACCTCGGACACCTGTACTAATTAAGAATTAACCCCTGCTTTAAAAAATATCCAGACTTTGCCTCCACAGCCTTCTGTGGCAAAGAATTCCACAGATTCACCACCCTCTGATCGAAGAAATTTCTCCTAATCTTCTTCATAAAAGAACACCCTTTAATTCTGAGGCTATGACCTCTAGTCCCAGACTCCAACTAGTGGAAACATCTCTCCACATCCACTCTATCCAAGCCTTTCACTATTCTGTATGTTTCAATTAGGTCCTCCCTCATTCTTCTAAACTCCAGTGAGTACAGGCCCAGTGCCAACAAATGTTCACCATAGGTTAACCTACCCATTCCTGGGATCATTCTTGTAAACATCCTCCAGAGCCAGCACATCCTTCCTCAGATATTGTGCCCAAAATTGCTCACAATATTCTAAATGCGGCCTTACCAGCACCTTAGAGCCTCAGCATTACATCCGCTTTTGTATACAAGCCCTCTTGAAATAAATGCCAGCATTGAGTTCGCTTTCTTTACTACCGTTCCGACTTGCAGGATAACTTTTTTGGAACCAGCACCAGCACTCCCAAGTCCCTTTCCATCTCCGATTTCTGAATTATCTCCCCATCTAGAAAATAGTCCATGCCTTTATTCCTAAATGCCAAAATGCATGACTCCACACTTTGCTACAAATGGTATATTCCATCTCGCACTTCTCAGCCCACTCTCCTAACATGTGAAAGTCCTTCTGCAGAGTCCCTGCTTCCTCTACAATACCCGCCCTTCCACCTATTTTCATATCATCCACAAACTTGGCCACCAAACATTCAATCCCCTCGTCCAAATCATGAATATAAGTGAAGAGTAGCATCCCTGGCACCAACCACTGCAGAACTCTGCTAGCTGTCACAGCCAACCAGAAAAGGACCCCTTTATTGCCACTGGCTTCTGCCATCCAGCCAACCTGCTAGCCATACTAGTATCTGCCCTTTGATACCATGGGCTCTCACCTTCCTTTGTAGCCTCAAATGTGGCACCTTATCAATTTGTTTCTTGATTTTATTATCTTAACCCCCAGCACTTTATCCCAAGTCTCTTTGGCGCTTTTTCCTATGGCACAGAGGAAGCGGGGACCGATTAATCGATCCTGAGGAAAAGGCATCTGACACGATAGAAAGTCTGACTGATTCAACCACCATGTGCCAGATTCACACTGAAGTATATAACCTCTTTGCAAATATCAGGTAAGGTCTCTGGAAAAATGGACACAATCACACAATGCATTTTCCAAAACAAAATGTAATGGAATCAGACATGACTTATTCTGTCACAACAAACCATAGTGAAAATTAAAAGCAAACCTGACAGTTTACATTTGTGTAAATTGACTGATTGTGGCACAAAATGGCAAAATAATACTAAGCACAGAGCAAGACCGTAATATAAAGATGATCCGGCATTCTGTAGGTGGGTACGGCAATGAGTGGTGAAACTGGATCTCAGGCAGAGCAGTCTTACCTGTTGTTGCTCAAAGCAAGTCCGAATCACAGGAGAGGCTACAGCAGAGGACATGTCGGGTACATTCCTTCCAACACAGGAATGTCAGGTGTCACATTTCAAGAGGAAGAATGAGGAGAGGTACAAAAACAAAATGAATTTCAAGAGGTACAAAAACCAAAATTTTGCGATTTATTTGCGTAAATTGTTGAAAGTGGCAGGTCAGGTTGAGACAGAAGTTAAAATAACAAGATTCCAGGCTTTATAAATAGATGCATATAGTACAAGAGCAAGGAAGCCCCGGCAAACATTATAGACAGCTAGTAGTCTACAGTCATGGTCTATAGTCCAGTTTTTGGTGCTATACTTTAGGGAAGACCTGAGGGAGAAGGTGCAGAAGAGATTTGTTAGAATGATTGTAGGGATTAGGAGTTTTTATTATTTGGATACGCTAGAGATTCTTGGAACAAGGGACGTTGAAAATTGATCCAGTAAAGGGATTGCAAATCCAGAACGATCTGGAGCGAGTGGATGGAAACACTTCCTGTAGTGGAATGGTCAAGAAGCATGAACATACCATGAAAGTGATTGGCAAAACCACTAAAAATTTACACAAGGAAAAATTGCCTTCGGTGGTAAGTGATTGGGGTCTGGGATGTTCTTCTTGGGGGAATGGAGAAGGCAATTTGGGTTCAGAAAAGCACTGGAAAAAGAGCTTGGAAAAATAAAATTGCATTGAAAGCATGCAGCTGTCGGATCAATTGGACCTGACATACTGCATGTCATCTTTGTGCTGACTTTCACATCAGAACATGCTATGAACAGCTTAAATAGTAGACAAGACTATTCTACCTTATTTCTGTTCTCCTCACAGCATACTGTTTTGCCAGCAAACTTGGAAATTGTACCGTGTCCTCAAGTTCACATACTTAATGTGACATGATATATTTAGCTGCCAGCGGAAGTAGTTGAGGCAGGTACAATAACATATAAAACACCTTTGGGCAGGTACATGCATGGGAGTTGTACCAAACACACCAAATGGGACTAGCATAGATGGGGGATATTGGTTGACAAATTGGGCTGCAGGGCCTGGTTCCTGGCTGTGTGACTCAAGCTGGACAATATAACCAGATCCTGCAGTGGGACGAGTTAAAACAGCTGAGTGAGGTAAAATATCTATTTTCCAGATGCTCTTTTTTTGCATAAAAGGTACACAACTCTGACATACTTAAATATTCTTTCACTTCTCTAAAGATAAAAAATAAATAAAACGACTAACCTATTTTTAATTACACTGGCTCAGAAATAAATAATCAAAACACCAAGAAGTTCTACTCATTATTGCGTTGGGGTATTTGTGGAAGCTGACAGTATGCAAGATGTCCCCAAAATGGATTTCACCTCAATCAGTATGGGATTTCCTAACATTGCAAGAGGTAATGGTAATGTTAATGGCTCATGCTTTCAATCATATTTTGTTCAGACATTTACACATATCTAAACAAAATGGATAAAAGCAATCTGGGAACAAAGCGACAATTTTCTGAAGTAGGGTCTCGACCTGAAACGTCACCCATTCCATCTCTCCAGAGATGCTGCCTGTCCCGCTGAGTTACTCCAGCATTTTGTGTCTATCTTCGGTTGCATTTGGATTTTTGGCCAGTTTAAGAATAAGGAGTAAGCCATTTAGAACGGAGATGAGGAAAAACTTTTTCTCACAGAGAATTGCGAGTCTGTGGAATTCTCTGCCTCAAAAGGCGGTGGAGGCCGGTTCTCTGGATGTTTTCAAGAGAGTTAGATAGAGCTCTTATAGATAGCGGAGTCAGGGGATATGAGGAGAAGGCAGGAACGGGGTACTAATTGTGGATGATCAGCCATGATCACATTGAATGGTGGTGCTGGCTCGAAGAGCCGAATGGCCTACTCCTGCACCTATTGTCTATAAACCAGCAACAGCAGTTCCTTCCTAAACAATTTAATCTCATTCTAGGAGAAAAAAATGGCGTCATTTGCTTGGTGTGTCCTCCCTCTGGTCCATAAGCCTACAACGATATTAAATAGCAGAAACAAGGGAGTTCTTGTTTCAGAATTTAATTTGCAATTACAGATGAAGCATCCAGTACTCTTGCCTGTGTTTTAAACTGTGTTGTGTATGTGCCATTTCATGGATAGGATTACAGCTCATAACTCAACCATAAAATGCAGAGCTTAAGTGGTTCTATTTTAATATATAAATGCAACATTAACTAACCTGTTGAGGTATATCAGTGCAACAAGACGCGTCCTTTTGAGTCTTAACAAAATCTGACAAGTAAATGTTGTCTGCCACAGTAAATCACAATAAAGATCCATACAGATTCATTCTTTCACACAATTATACAAACCATACCTCCAAAATAACATTCTCGGAGGGTTCAACAGGATAAATTCTATGGACGAGTTGGGCTGAAGTGCCGATCTCTCTGCTGTCGGACAACAAATTAAAGGCTCACAGGGGAAAAGGTCTTGAGCCAAAACTTCACTTAATCCTTTTCTCCAGAGATGTTGCCTGATCCGTTGAGTTACTCCAGCTTTTTGTGTCTATCTTTGGTGTAGACCAGCATCTGCAGTTCCTTCCTGCACATAAAGGCCCAGAGGGCTGTAAACATACATAATTTTCTACCACAGCATCTGTAGACCCTCAGATATTCAATATAGTGACGTTTCAGCAACAACAAATGTTTACGCACCATGGGAACCGAGAGGACAGTCCAGAGAGTCTGTGGAGGCAAGTCAGTCGATCAGTGATGATCTTATTGGAATTGATCCAGGGCATACTCCCACCTCTTTTCTCCCGAGGAACATTTACACTCCTTTCATCCCCAACAGGCCACAAAGAGCACTCATGAAACCAAACATCATTCAACATTTTACTGGAATTTACAAACACAAGGATACAATTTTTATTTATGTACACAAACAACAGGCAAGTCTCATCAAGTTCTGATGCGCGTTGAAAGTGAGCATCAGATTGGACCTTCCATTCTCAGGTACAAGTTCTTAGACTTGCCCAGTCTTCAATGAACAGAAACAGACTTTGAAAAGTCCACAGGTTTACTTATAATAAGTTGTATAAAAAATGAACATGAATTTGAATATTGTACATTATCAAATACAAATGCAGAGAAGAATCTAAAAAAAACAGAAGATTTTACATAACTGCATCTTTGGAAAATCGACTCCCAAAAAGATCCATTTATTGATGTTATGCAGTAGAGTGACAGCTCTGTTTGCTGTACAAAGCCAATGTACCAGGGATGGCAATATATTTCTCTGGTAGAATCTCGCACTTTGTCCTTCCTGGTGATATCACTGTCATTGGTGCCACAAAGGTTTTTCTATATACAATTTGTGCAGGAATGGAGATTTCTTGAGTTGTATATGGTTAGGCTGCTCTGTCCCACTCCCGCACTGCTGTGCACAGGCTTTTGACAATGCTTTTGTGATTCCCTGTAGTCCTGTGCAGATTGGCGAGGAAGTCCATCAGCTGTTGGCTGCATCACTATCGTAAGACTTTCAGCAAAGTAAACTCTGATTAACCAGCAAAAGTTTCAACACAAGTTAGTTCTGTACAAAATTTGAGGAAACAATACATCACCTTCCCCAATGCATCACCCTTCCCCTACAGACTACCCGAGTGTAGACTTGGCATCCACAACAGGGAAGACGTCCCAGTCTGGGCTGAAGGGTTTCTAACCCAAGTAGCCAGAGCAGACGGTTCGACAGGGATCTGAACCAAATGCTGTTTAATGACTTCAGAGCTTGTTGTGTGTGCCCTTGATATGGTTCACACATGAAAAACGGCTATCGCAGAAGGATGCCAGAACACTGCTAAAAACGTGGAGTGTGACTGCACCCCAGACAGATCAGCACCCTCAGGCAAGGAGGAAGAAAAATGTTTCTTCTTTCCTGCCAAGAGAATTTAATTAGCTTTTCAAAGCTCACTTTTACAGGAATTTGCTTCCTTCTCCAGGTTGAAAGTGTGGAATGGAAGTTGCTTCCATTTTCCATCGGTATTAAGCACTCAACAGTGCATTTTTACAAACAAAAAAAATCTGACTATTAAATGCATTTTCCACAAATGGATAGAAATCCACATGCAGCATGTGGTACAGTTAAAATCCACCTCCTTGTATCATCAAGAGCTGAAAAATTACAAACTTGTTCTTTGTTATCATGGAACCCAAGTTCAAACTAATTTATCAGCCCAAAAACCAGGGCTATGATATAACCAATAAGCATAAACTGGATGTTTACAACATAACCATGATTAAGAACATTTTTAATGTTTGTATCCGAGGATAAAAACCAAACCATTCAGGAATTAAAGTATCTGGTTTACTCCACACTGGCTCCACTACCCACACTCCATTTGCCAAAAAGACTACCAGAGGATGAAAAACCATCAATGGTAAAAGTCTACTAAAATGGTTTACAAATTACATTTGGAACCTCATTGCTGCAGGTACCAGCGGCAACAACTGCTGTACTTCAAATTGGTTAAAAAAAACCTGTACAAAAAAAAGTTAAATACAAAAAGAAATCATTACCAAAAGGTGAAATTACAGTTAGCACAGTCACACGGCCTTTCGATGATATTCTGGTGGTGCCACTTCATAATCACTTGGACTGAAGAGACTTGAAGCATTCTTCACCAAGTACCTGAAAATGACGTGGGGTTGAAGAAAATAGAGTTACGAATAACAATTCAGTTACCAAGATGGTTAGTCACACCCCAATTTGCCTTCTCTATATTCTCCATATTTCTTTGGAAGCCCAACCTCTCAAAGAGGAAACACCAAACTGTCAGAGTTTAGTTCAACTTAAGCCACTGAAAGAGTAGGGCAGAACTCTTTCAAACAACCCATGCACACTTGGAATGATATAGCTCAGAAATTCTCATGGAAAACTCCCAAGATACACAGATCTGACTCAAATGAAGGGCCGACTCAAATGAAGGACCATGATAAGATTATCCAACTTCCCTGCAGTGCCTAGCCCCTGCAATCCAATCCAATCATAAAGGATGCAATTCCTAGTCCCGAGTGAAGCCAGTAACTGTAAACCAGTTGTAAATATCTTTGGATCTTAAATTCACTAAAAGTGAAATCATCCTTCCACTTGCTCCTTAGTATGAACAACTAACATTCTCAAATACACTCATATCCTGGATCTAGTTTGCTCAAGGCAGTTTTAAATACACTAAACTTGTAAGATATATATTGGCAATTTAAGGTCTACACTGCATTTCGTTGTCTCTGTACTGTACACAGACAATGACAATTAAAGTTGAATCTGAATCTGACATGGACTCTGATGAAGCCCACATTTACACTGCACCTCCAATTTCTGTGCAAGTCGGATGCTCCCCAAATCCTCCACCTCTCAGCTATTCCAACCCACACCACAAAAAGCTGTTGAGCCAGAGATAATGGATGGCAAGCAAATTTGTGAAAGACCCCCTATTTTTGCACATTCAAGGCAGCAAACAGGAGGGCAAATATAAGGCGTGAAATGGAGCTGGCATGTAAAGGTAAATCCTAACAGATTCTGCAGGCATATTAAGTGTAAAAAAGGGGATTGGGATAGAAGATCCACTTAAAGATCAACATGGCCATCTGTGTGTAGAGCCATAAAAGATGGGGGAAGATATTAACTTAATGCTTCTCACCAGTCTCCACTGAGAACATCATGGAAGCCAAGAAAGGGAAGCAGAGGTGTTGTGATGTCTTAGATCAGGGGTCTCCAAACTATGGCCCATGGGCCACATCCGTCCCGTCACGAGATTTTATCCGGCCCGTGGCAAGCTCTTAACACGTTCCGTGCAGCGGGCTATTTAGCGGGTTCTGTGGTAGCGCAGGAACTTACATGTCAGTTTGCCATACACTATCAAGTTGAGGGTTTGTGTGCAGCTGCTGACAGGTTACCGTTAGTTGTACGTGACTAATACCCAGGGGTGCAGTACTGCCGGAGCTCAACGGAGCGCCGCTAGCAGGTATGTGGTCAGGGTAACCTGGTTGACAGAGGGGGAAGGGGAAGAACCATCACTACTGAGGTTCCCTGTAGGAGGGGAGGAGCTGTAGGACCCAGCAGAGTCAGACCACATGCATCGTGGAGGTTGTGGGCCTGGTGCTGAGCGGAACTCTGGTGAGGTGATGGCACTGGCCCATTGGTGGCCGGTGGAGAGGTGAGGGGCGGCGGAATTGCTGGAGGGGACTAGAGTAGAGACACGGATCGGTAGCAGCAGCATCGGTGGCCCAGGGAAGACAGTGAAGGTCAGCGACAGTGGCCTTTGTGAGCGAGTGAGTGGTTGACATTTCGTTATTTTTTCCTACGACCTGCAAAATGTGCCAAATATATATAGTGGACTTTATGCTGAAAAGTTTGGAGGCCCCCGTCTTAGATCAATACAACAGATCAAAGAGGAGATAGTGTGGTTTTGAAAGCAATTTTAGGTGGATAAATCCCCAGGAGCAGACCAAGTACATCCTTGGACATTGTGGAAAGCTGGTGAGGAAACTGCAAAGGCCCTTGCAGGGATATTGGCGTCATCGTTAGGCACAGGAGAAGTTCCAAAAGACTGGAGAGTGGCTAATGTACTGTTATTTAAGGGAATCAAGGACAAGCCATGGAACTATAGTACAGTGAGCCTGATGTCAGTGCTGGGAAGGGTGTTGGTGGGGATACCTACTGACAGGATGTACCAGGATTTCGATAGGCATGGACTGATTAGGAATAGTCAGCGTAGCTTGATACGTGAGAGATCATATCTCACAAATCTGATGAAGTTTTTGAAGAGGTCATCAAGAGAATGATTGAGAGCAGGGCAGTGGGTGTCATGTACATGAACCTTAGTAAGGCCTTGGACAATGTTCCGTCTGGTGGGCAAGTGTAGAAGGTGGGAGCAGTTCCAGTCGCCTGCTACAAGATATCATTAAGGTCGAAGGGGTCAGAAGAGATGCCCCAGAATATTACTTGGGTTTGCACACATGGGTTATGGGGAGAGGTTAGATAGGCTGGCATTTTTTCTTCGAATATGGGGGCCCAGGGGGTGACTTTATTGAGGTGTACAGTATCAGGAGGGGCATGAATAAAGTGTAAGCAACCAGTATTTTCTGCAGGGTAGAGGATTGTAAAAATAGAGGACAGAAGTTTAAGGCAAGAGGGTGGAGATTTAAGAAGGACGTCAGGAGCAATTGTTTCATTCAGAGGATGGCCCGTAGCTGGAATGAGCTGCAGAGGAAATTATAGAAGTCGACACAATGACTTTTAAAAGACATTTGTTTCCCCTTAATCCCAACAACCTACCACTTCATCTGACATTGTATGTGTATTCTTTACTTCCAATCCTTAATCCCTTGCTAAATTCTATACTTGCTCAAAATTTCAATCATCCACTTTTAATAAAGACTACAAGGTAAAAACAGTTCATACTCCAGATGACCCGAGTATTTTCCCAGAATTCATTCCCTTACACCGATTTTCACTGGTATGCAGACCAGACTTTAAATGTTTGTCAGTCTGACATTCCACACAACTTCCTATATATGTTGCCCAGGCTGTAAGAACATTCACCCCATTATCCACCGTATTTTTTAAGGCATAGGAAAGAAATGCAGATGCTGGTTTACACCGAAGATAGACGCAAAATGCTGGTAGACAAAAATGCTGGAGAAACTCAGCGGGTGAGGCAGCATCTATGGAGCAAAGAAAATAGGCAACGTTTCGGGTCAAGACCCTGAAGACCTGTCTGAAGACCCAAAACGTTGCCTATTTCCTTCGCTCCATAGATGCTGCCTCACCTGCTGAGTTTCTCCAGCATTTGTCTACCTTCGATTTTCCAGCAATCTGCAGTTCCTTCTTAAACGCAAAATGCTGGAGTAATTCAGTGGAACAAGCAGCATCTCTGGATAGTAGGAATGGGTGACGTTTTAAGTCTGAAGAAGGATCTCAACCCGAAACATCGCCCATTCCTTCTATCCAATGAAGCTGCCTGTTCCACTGAGTTACTCCAGCATCTTGTGTATATTTTTAAAGGCTTTGGGTATTTTGAAATTTTACTTACTTTAAGAAATCGTGCAAGTAATTTAGCAGCAAGGCCAAACTCTTCTCATCCAAAGGTGTGTACGCTAGCATTGCTCCTATTCGCACTGTTAGAGAGAAGCTGGACTTTAGAAGAAAGTATTGTTACAGCATTCATTCCACAGAACAGAAGTGGGCTAATCAAAGTAGTTAGCCCATGGGTTAATCAAAGCAGTTTGCCCATGCTACACACAACTCTCCTTCAGTAATAACATCTCAGTGTCTCCAATTCTTTCAGATATTTAACTAAATGCTTGTTATTCACTCCATCTGGCAGCAAGCTCCACCATTCTCTGCACTCTCTGCATTAGCAATCTCCTCAATTCCGACTGGATTTTTAGTAACCTCATATTTAGTCCCTTGATTTAGTTTTGCCTTCAGACTGAAATATCCCTGCAACCACCTGATCAAATCCTTTTGTAATATAAAAGGGGTCAAGTCATCCTTCAGTTTTCTGCCAGCTCTGCTTTGTGCGTCCTTCTCTGATAAAGGAGCTATTATTACTGCTATTATCTTCACACATCAAAGCGTTGGCAACAGCACACTGGACATTTTTTAGCGTGGAAAATACAATGATACTCACTCCGTCACACATATTTGACCAAGTGAACGCAATCAAATTTCTCTTAAATGGTCCAGCGAGAAGCAACTGGGATGAAGTTGATTGTTTCTATTTTTACTTCAATAGTGGGCCGAGCATCAAAAATGTGTCTAGAAATAGGATTTCGTGACACAAGTCACCAAACTACATGCAATTTTCACATATTGTGTAAAAACATTTATATAAATCACCCCTGAAACTAGATATGAAGAAGACTTGCACATTTTTATTAAATTAGAGAAAAACCGGAAAAATGTCGGGATTTTTTAAGTCCAATCAAAGCACGTTTAACATTGAGTTGTCTGCCAGTTGGCCAATCACGCGCTTTGTTTCAGGCTAGCACACAAAATGGCTGAGGGGGCTTCACAGATGCCTGTTTTACTGGAGATTCCGATTTGTTGTTCTGTGGAATAAATGTCGTGGAAACTTGCAGCAGGTTAATTGTATTTAGTGGGAAAAGCATTAAAAAGGCTGAAGAAAGTGCTGCGAAGTGGATTAAAGTGCAAGAAAGCCTTCAAAGTCCCTGCTGATGTGCTGGAACACAAAGAAGGCCCCCATGAATCAACTCTAACTGAAAGGTAAGACTAAAGTCTGAATTTATGAAAATCTATCTGTATGGACTTTAATTAATTTAATTGCACCCTTTTATAATGTGAATAAATTCATTCATTCATTCATTCCTTATTCATTCACTCACTCACTTACTCATTCATTCATTCATGAAATTGAGGGCCTAAACTATAACACAGTCAATTAAACATTGTCACTAATGCCAGCCTGTTGTAGAGTAATAAGTCTTTAACAGCTAATCTCGCAGCTGCCTGCGAAAACTTACCAGGAAAAAGTGCTCCGATCGCGGGGCCTAGGTACTCGCGGTAAAGTGAAGCCGCGGTCTCAATTAATAAGCGGCCGATTCGCGATCGCGGAGCCGCGGATCATCTCCGCGGGCGGGCAGGGGGGGAGGCTGTACATAGTGCCGTCTGTAGCGGTCGTTTTCAGACCCCGATAACGGGAGAAAAACGGAGGGATATCGATCGCTATTTACCGCGAGTACCTAGGTCCCGCGATCGGAGCACTTTTTCCCGGTAAGTTTTTGCAGGCAGCTCCGAGATTAGCTGTTAAAGACTTATTACTCTACAACAGGCTGGCATTAGTGACAATGTTTAATTGACTGTGTTATAGTTTAGGCCCTCAATTTCATGAATGAATGATTGAGTAAGTGAGTGAGTGAATGAATAAGGAATGAATTTATTCACATTATAAAAGGGTGCAATTAAATTAATTAAAGTCCATACAGATAGATTTTCATAAATTCAGACTTTAGTCTTACCTTTCAGTTAGTTGATTCATGGGGGCCTTCTTTGTGTTCCAGCACATCAGCAGGGACTTTGAAGGCTTTCTTGCACTTTAATCCACTTCGCAGCACTTTCTTCAGCCTTTTTAATGCTTTTCCCACTAAATACAATTAACCTGCTGCAAGTTTCCACGACATTTATTCCACAGAACAACAAATCGGAATCTCCAGTAAAACAGGCACCTGTGAAGCCCCCTCAGCCATTTTGTGTGCTAGCCTGAAACAAAGCGCGTGATTGGCCAACTGGCAGACAACTCAATGTTAAACGTGCTTTGATTGGACTAAAAAATTCCCGACATTTTCCCTATTTTTCTCTAATTTAATAAAAATGTGCAAGACTTCTTCATATCGAGTTTCAGGGGTGATTTATATAAATATTTTTACACAATATGTGAAAATTTCATGTAGTTTGGTGACTTGGGTCACGAAACTGCAGAATAAAGCTCCTCGGCCCACAGCCTACAGGTTTCTAGCACCGGATGTTTTTGATTTTATTTCACTTCTCATTTCTGAAGGGCAACTTTCTCCACACAGAGGGTGGTATGTATGTGGAACGAGCTGCCTACTTTCAAATGAGAAATATCGAACTGGGTTACAGAGGGCTGTAACTGTCCCCAACATCTCCAGCTTCTGCAGAATGAAGGAACAAAACTCTGAAGACTCGGCGCAGAGCAACAATAATTCAGGACGTTAATCAAACTTGCCAAACAATCGAAGGAGATGTGGTGCTCCGTAAATCTGTGCCATAGATGCATCAGGGTGATCTGCCAGGATCTCTGCATATTGTGGACGCTCAAATTTGTACAGCAGCTGAGTCCCCAACATCACATTGAAGTATTCCTTTATTCCTGCAACTACTTCATTAACAGCATATTCCCTGAAAATGAAAAATCACAACTGAGCAACCAGGAGAACGCCGCAATCCGTTTCTGTCATTGGAAATAATCAAGGTACCAGAGCAACCCTAAGATGAAGTTTGATAGTTTTATCGGGTAGATTGAGAGACAATATTTTCCTGAATTTATTATCAGAGGGATCATGAACCTCGGAATTCACCAGCCCAAGGAACAGCAGAGGTGGAGTAATGGAATACATCCAAGTTGGAGTTGCTCTGCTAGTCAGGCAGCATCTCTGAAGGAAATGGATTCATGATGTTTTGGGTCAGGACCCTTCTTCTGACTGATTGTAGTGTGGGGAGGGGGGGTGGGCGAGAAACTGAAAGCGAGTTTAAAAAAAACATGACAAATCGGGGCCAGCAACAGATAACCTCAGGCATCCGCTATGCTAATTGTTGGCTAGAGACGGTGCGAGCCCAAGAGGGATACATCATTGCGAAATTTAGAACTAGTCAATGGACTTTTAGTGGGGGGGGGGGGGGGGGGGGGGGGGAAGGAGAAAGGAAAGAGAGGGGTTTGTAGAAGTTAACTAAAATATGTCCTGGTTTTTTCTCGTATCCAGTCCCCCCCCCCCCCACACTCCACTACAATCAGTCTGAAGAAGGGTACCAGCTCAAAACATCACATCCATTGTCTCCAGAGATGCAGCCTTACCCGCTGAGTTACTCCAGCATTTTCTGTCTATCTTTCATATAAACCAGCATCTGCAGTTCCATTATATTACATTCAAGATGGAGATTGACAAACATTCAAATTGAACTAGAGCAAAGGGTCATATGAAAGTCGTGCTGTAGCCAAGATTGAATTATCCAAAATATTATTAAAGGATGGAGCACATGGGAGGGGTCAATTGGCCAAATAGTTTTCTAATTTTCCAATATTAAAAAGAATCCAATCCATACAGGTCCATATTGTTTGCCAACAATTCCCAAAAAATTGATCAGAATGTTGCAGCTGTTCCTTTATTCCAAAGAATTCAGTAGAGGGAGGACAAAGCATTGATAAAGTGAAGGAAATCCAAATAGGAGAATGGTCAAGCACGAAACAAAGATAAAAGCCAACAGCAGCTGATTTAGAACAATATGGGAAAATAAAGAAATGGCTGTGAAATTAAGAACATTGGTCTTCATGAAGTATACAGAAATGTTCTGTGCAGACTCTCAAACAATCGCTATCTTATGGTAACTACAGAATTCTGAAGTGTTTGACAAGGAAATTGCAGAGTTCTGGTGTGTAGAACCAGAGATCAAGAAAACAAGTGCTCTGGAGAAAGGTTGTGGGTGAGTAATTCAAGAGACAGAGTGTGAGATATTAATGGAATTGAGAGAGAGATAGATTAATTGAAGAATCAAAGGATATGGTTAGTATAGTAACAAACTCCAGAGTAAAAGAACAGCCATGTTTGCATTTAAGACTTGGTCCTTCTTCTATTATGTGATACCAATAGAATGTGATCCACAGATATCTTGACAGTAATAATATCTACACACTTATTTTAGTTCTGATGAAAGAACATTGAAATGAAATGTTATCATTACTCACTCAGATGCTCTCTGGGCTGCTAAAAGTTCCTAGCATTTTTGTTTCTTTCAAAAACAAAGAGATAAACATCCATTTTATTTTTGTTTTCAAGCAAAACCATTCATCCAAGGTTGAGATGTGGAACAGATTCAAGGAATGGTCACCGATTGTCAACCCTAATGGGTCAGTCTTTTTCGAGCATCTCAAGTTGCCAAAAGACATTTTCGATCTTCAAGAATGCTATCCTTACCATGGCAAATAAAACCAGGAGGAAGGGAGCTCCAGAGAAAGGTCAAGCCTCTCTAGAGATCCCAATGAAAATTCCAGTATTAGCTTCTCAGTATTTTAAAGTTATATAAGACAGCAAACATAAATACACTCACTTGTTATTGTCAGTGTTCCCACGTGACTTTTTGTAGTTAGCATACTCTTCCAGAACAGTGTCAACATTCTTTTTAGCAGGCAAGTGAAACAGCTTTAAAGACATATAATTGCTGGTTAGGATGTATAGCCATATTACAAATACATGAATGTTGGTCAATACAAACCTGCAACATTCATTCTCAATTATTAAAAGTAACAATCTACTCTACCAATTAATTGCAAATATATTTAAAATTCTAACCATATAAACAAATTTGTAGTTCACCGATCACATCTATTATTTATCCAACCTCAGCAATGTTTATTTTCCGCGATGTAAAGAGTGTAGTAACAATGGTCAAAACTCAAAGCAGTTTTACAATATGTTTTAAAAAAGTGGCTAATGTTTACGAACAATGCCTCAAACGTGTTAACTAATAGAACATAAAGAAAAATGTCAAGGAATTGCAAACATGTTGCACTTTTATATCATCTTGCAAGTGAAATGTACCTGGAATTAGAATCAGAGGATAGGGCCCATACAGTCCACCTCATCTCTGTGGACCCTGCTACCAATCTATGCTAATTCAAATGCCTGCGTTAAGCCATTCCTATCCAAATGCCTTTTAAGCATTGTAATAGTACAGCGAGTCTCTGGGTTACAAGAGGTCTATCCCAAGAACTGTCTGTGAACTACTTTTTCTGCAAGTCAGAAACAACTAATTTCAATGAATGCTGGTTAACATTAAAATGAATTTATTGTCTTTCTGTGTCATTACAATGGTGCAGAATCAGAAGGTCCCACATTGAATGGCTAGTTTTGATGGCTTTAAAGTGTCAATTTATGTTACATGGTTTGATAATGTTACAAATGTCAATTGAAGAGCTTTATGCTCTAAAGTTACTGAACTAAAGAGATCTGAACTATTGGAGCATATTCACGTGTTGAAACATATTATTGAAACCTTATCTCATTGACTACCTTTCCAAAGAAAAAAATTTCATCCTTATACAGTTGAGGATTAAGAGCCTGTCCTCTGACCAGTGAAACAGCTAAGTATCATGCAGCTCAAGAGACCATTAGGGAGGGACAGCAATATCAATGCCCAACAGTTGATCATTCATACACGCTCACACACATCCATCCTCAACAACATATTGGACTTACTCTCCCTCACTGTAAAGCCCATTAGAAGTATAATAGCTTTGACCATATCTTGTGCAAAGTCAACTTCTTTATTGACCCCCTGACTAAAGAAACATTAGGTACTAAGCTCAAACCTTCATTGGTATTGGACTGACAAAGCAATATTACGGTTGGTTTCAAAATGTAAGTCGTGTCCTGTCCCCTCCCCCAATGAGCTAAATATTAGGAGACAAGGAACTGCAGATGTAGGAACATTCAGGTTCCTCAAGAGAAGGTGCCCAACCTAAAATATCACCTATTCATTGCCTCCACAGGTCCTGCCTGACCTGCTGAATTATTCCAAGCTTGTTTTACTCAGTGAAACTTGTGAACTAATCATTTCTAAATTATTTTTTTATCCACAGTTGCAAACCAAAGACTATTTTACTGTATGTTATGAAGTAATAAATTGAGCGCATTTAGATGACAAAGAACATTTCCGGTAATATCCTATTAAGTAACTGACTATTTTATGAAATTACTTTCTAGATTCAATTGGATCTGGGAGTTGAATTTAATACATTTTATCAGATGTAATATCCCCAGGGAAATCTTTTGTTTTAAGAACAGCGGTCATCACTTGCAAGATGCTTAATCCACACAATTTGCTTAGAGTGTGATCTCAGAGGCAAAAACAGATTACTGAATACCAAAGTTATTTGGAATTTCACCTTTCTATGTACAATGAGAAAGGAAAAATGTGGGCAGCTGCTGGAAAATAAAAGGTAGTATTGGCACATATAGCTCACAAGTTTACAACGAGGCAAGGCGTTTTGAGACTTCTTCTACCCTGCCCCAGAATGTGACGCCACCACCAAACTGTACTGCCTGCAATGCATTTGTGACAGTCGTTAAACGTGTGGCTATAGGGAAATTGCAAGTTTGGTGGTCTTTACTGCTTAAACATTTAATGGCAGTTTTGCTTAGAATTAGGACTGAAGCCCTGCAATCTTTCCACTCCATTTCATTAGTCTAAGAACAGTCTGAACCCAAGATGAAAGACAATACTTGCTAAACAATAATACCCTATTTTTTAACTTGAGGCCCACCTAATAAGGAAGCCCATTTCAACAGAGTAAATGCAAGGGATCCTGAGCCAGGGCCCACAACAGTTCATCCTGCCTGAAAATCTGAGGTAAACCAATAGAGGAATTTAAAAAAAACTAAAATCACAAAATATTACATGAGGTAGCAGCTCCACCTACCTTTCCATTAAATGCATTTTTACAATTTATTTAAAACACTCCCTGTAGCTGCAAGCCTTACTCTGTCGTTTAGGTTTAAAACAAATGGGCGCAGTACTAACCTGTTTTTGACGAGTGATCAGGTCCCAATCATCCACGAGCCATGGTTTCAACTCCTCTGGTATTTTTACCTTTACTTCAACCCTGTTCATAAATGTCTCCTCCTGCAGAAGTCAAAGAATTGCCAAATTAAGGATCCCCTCAGATATGTATTTGACATCCATTTTGCAGTGCTTTCAAAATTCTCCATTCGCATACATAGCAATTATTTTTGTTCATTACTACAATTAGAAAACAAAATGTCCCCACTCATGCTCTCTCAAAGCTGTGACCAGATGAGGGTCCATAGGTATAAGCACCAGGTATGAGTTTGAAGGGGTGCTACGACTGTACTCCAGCACCGTATACAGATATCTGGTTAGAATCCATCCTGCATTATTTTATTCAGTTATAGGAAGGATATTTTCACCTTGTGATGGACTGCAGGAACCATTACCAAAATCATACTGGAAATAATGAAATGCTGGAGGCCTGCTCAGGTTGCTCAGATACATTTTATATTCCTGCTGAAACTTGGAGCCTTATGTTCAGGGGTGATCTGGAAGCATATTTTCACATGGTGGAGGCAGAAAACTAAAGATCTCTTTTCCCACAGAGCTACGGAGTCAGGGGAGACATCGGAAAATCCCAACACATGGGATTAGGGATCAGGAATATGCTGATGGGGCATGGTGATTAATTTATGTGACTAATGTGGCCCAGAGGCCACATTGTTGATCTGTATACACACACATCTACATACTTTCATTGGAGCTGGGAATTTTAAATTAAATAGATACATCTGAACTTTATCCAAAAAAGTTTCAGAATGATTGTAAAATGCATGTTCACTTTTGGCATTCTTATCTGGTACAGTCCATGTGACTCCAGACCCACAACTAACATCTCAGTTCCAGGGCTGTAAAATATAAGAATGAAATGCTGGTCTGGCCAGTGATACCAACATCACTTGAATAACATTTTACTCACACAATCCCTCTTCCATTGCCTACCAGAGGTTCACGGTCACATCTGCAGAACGAACAAAAGCATTCCCCAAAACTGTCACCCAATCTAAGTTTGGTCTCCAGATGTGGAGGACACTGCACCATGAGCAGCGTATGGATCTTTCAATTTAATATCCTGTATAAGTAAATAACTGATGAAGTAAATATCCCGTATACGTAACTCAATAAACAAATGACAGTCACAACAAATTAATCACAAATTAATATTTGTTGGTGTTGCTTTGGAATTAACAGGTCTGCCCCAGGAGTTGCCAAGAACTATTCGTAACCCAAACAGTTCACGTAGAAATTGCTAAATGAGTTCCCTCCATCAAACCCATCCCACCAGTCTCCCAAATACTGGGTGTACACAAGTTTGGCGTTTGTAAGTTGCCGGGTTTATGTATACTCTACGACCATCAAACTGTGTTTATTTATTCTCAGAGAATATGGTGAACCAGTCCCCTTGACTGATGAAAGTATTAACATTTTGTAGGGCTCTATGCCACCCATTCCATAGTGATCATGAACCATAAGACAAGGGGAAATAACACCCTGTCTTTTCTCCTCCTGCCAAGGAACAACATCCAAATAAGCATGCTTACTTGCAACTGTCTTTGGGCAGTGATCAGGAGCCAAAACCATCCGTGACCCGTCATCTCCTGAATTAGATTCAAATTGTGACATGGACTCCCACTTATTTCACATTGCCAATTCCCACTACAGTTGAGATAAGTTATCTCAAAGTTGAATCCAGAACATTGAGCTCTACATCTTGATTGATCGGGTATCTCAATGTGACAAAGCTCTCAGACAGAGGGAAGTGGGCCAATTGACTACTGAAATAACCAACATTAAAATGCAACATTTTGAAAGTATGTGCGCTAGTACCAGTTTTTAAAATGCATATCTTTCTGCAATGTTCTGTATGATAGATAACACACCACATTAAGTGACCCATCTCCACTGGGCAACATTGATATATATCAGCACAACGAGGCAATAATGCAGTCATGTTTGGATTTTTAGGTCATACAGTAGTTAAGAATTAAATTTATGCCAGCTTAAATTCTGGCGTTGCTACTGGATATTTGGCACACATTCAGTCACTATGTCACATTCCAACAAACTACATACACTTTCCATTGTGGGGTCCACTCTTGCCCTTTTCTTCCTGGGTGGTTGTGGCGTTTCACTGGTGCTACTTCCATCACCAGCTGTGGGGGCTAAAATAAAAAGTTAAACAGCTTACTTGCAGGCAATTTACAGCATTGGTACTTAAAAAAATGTTAATTAACAATTTTTTTTGGTAATGTCATTGTCTAATCCATCTGAAAGTTACAACACATCGACAGTTTGCAGACAGGACTGTCAAAGGTTTAGGCCAAAGTATAATGTGTACAATCATCTGGTTAACCACTGATAAGTGCTGCACAAACTGCCTAGAAAAATGGTCAAACCAATCAAGAAGCTGTAGCCATCGGAATACACACATCCCAAGAAGAATACCAGCAATCAATCTTGAATGTGCTTGATTAATACGAGTATCAGCTAGGCAGTTTGAAGACTATTCCAAAGAGAGGAATCCAATATTTGTCAGCTTACTTCATTCTGCAAATCCTCCAAACCCCAAGCCCAAAATATTTATTGGATCTTGGAAATCTACAGAAGAAGTTGCCATTTGATAAACATGCGTTCCCACCCCTCCCCCCCCCCTGCTGCGGATGTAGCCTGCACCCATGTCTCCCATGTCCCGTAGTTCTATCCTCACTCCCCCTCCCTTCAGAAGGACAAGGAGAGAGTTACCCTGGTCTTGGTTCTCACCTTTCACCCCACCAATCTCTGCATCCAATACATCATTCCCTGACCTTTCTGCCAACTGCCAGAGCCCCAGGTTCGATCCCGACTACGGGTGCTGTCTGGAGAGTTTGTACGTTCTCCCCGTGACCTGCGTGGGTTTTCTCCAAGATCTTCGGTTTCCTCCCACACTCCAAAGACGTACAGGTATGTAGGTTAATTGGCTTGGTAAATGTAAAAATTGTCCCTAGTGGATGTAGTAGGGTGTTAATGTGCCGGGATCACTGGTTGGCACGGACCTGGTGGGACTAGCTACGTTCCCCTAAGACAACACTTGTCCCTACACCACCTCTCACCTCTATCTTGGGACCCTGCAATTTTCCAGCTGAAGCAGAAGATCACATGCACCTCTTCAAACCCTGTCCTCTGCATCCATTGTTCTCAATGTGCTTTCTGTTACATCGGCAAGACTAAGCATGAACCAAATACCTGCGCTCAGCCCACCAAGGCTTGCTGGATCTCCCAGTTGTTAACCCTTTTTGTTCCCCTTCTCATTCCCATATTGACCTTTTGGTCCTCGGCCTCCTCCATTGCCAGAGTGAGGTAACAGGAAAACTTGGAACAGCACCTTGTATTCAGCTTCAGTAGCTTAAACCCAATGGTATGAACTTTGAATTCCCTAATTTCACGTAATACCCACCCACCTTCTTTCCCTCTCCCCCACCCTGTCGCACACAAACGTATCCCAGCATTTCCCACCCCATCCAAGCCACCCTGTTCTTTTTCCCTCCTCTGTACGCTCATCTACCATCCCCTTTCACCCATATCTGGCTTCACATTTCACTCCTCTTTCCTTATCTGACAGCCTTTTGCCCCCTTTTTACCTGTAACTTTGTCACTTACTCCACCCATCTACCAATCAATCCCCCCACCTTTATCCACCGATCGCTTGGCAGACTTTGTCCCACACCATCTCTTTTCCAGCTTTTTCCCTCGTTCCATTAGTCTGAAGAAGAGCTCCTACCCAAATCATCATCTGTCCATTCCCACCACCAATGCTGCCTGATCTGCCAAGTTCCTCCCACATGTTTTTTTATACAATATTCCAGCATCTGTGATCCCTTGCATCCCCTGATCACCTCTGTTGGCTCCAAGTCATGTTTGGTCCCAGAGCACCAGCTTTATTATAATTAGCAACTTTTCTGATAATCCTCTGGATCCTAACAATTTCATTAAAACGTTTCTCCCAATTGTTCTTCTGCAGTTCATAATCTGACCTCTATTATCCATTCTCCAAAGAGAATTGTTTTTCTCTATTAATTCTATCACATATTGAAAAAGGCCAATATCGTTTGCCCTTCTGAAAGCTTTAAGAGAAATTCATCAGTCACCAATCTTTTCCATATACAGCTTCAGCCACACAAATGAAGAAATCAGTTAGGCAGTGATAATGTTGATCACGTCAAACTGGTTTTAACATCACCTGCGTCAGACCTGTATTCAGCTATTAATCCCAGTATTATACAGATCAATGAATTAACAAAATGGCAAAAGACTATGCAACTGAGAAAACAGTTAAATGCACTAATGGATGCTCCTCAAAATTAAAAACTAGACAATGAAATAATTTGTGCTATCATTTCAATAATTGACAGCAGTGCTACAGCTAAATCAATTAAGCACTGTAGGTTACAGTTAGTGTCATACATAGAAGACACTAATAATAATTTTGAAAAGACTGGGATGTTGCTCTATGTATCATTGCAAAGGCATCAGTTAGTAATGGCATAATTATATTTCTGAGATCAAACATCACCAAGAGTAAAATAAATGACCCTATTCAAAATAATTATACGGGGATGTATTACATCTAGACAGAAGCAAGATGGGGACTTCTGATTAGCATCCCATTTGTAAGAGTGACAGTCTCAGGCTTTTATTGCTCAAGTATCTGGTCCCACCTTAATCACAGCTGACACAAGGAAGAAACTAACTCAAGATCTTGTATGCAAGCCATAACATTTGTCAATTGTTCGAAGGTTCTATACAATAGCGAAGATTTGAATCATGTTTTAAGCAAGCTTACCTTTCTGTTTATTCTTCTTTGTTTTTCTGAAATAAAATAAAACATTATGAATTGTATGTCAAACATAAATGCAATTCTTTAGTCTCAATGAAGAAACACTTTCAAATGGTAAGCCAACAAATAGATTTTTACTGCAATGTGAAAAAATGCACCGCCATTTGCACCTTGCATTGTATGCAGGAAATTAGTATGAGAAATCAAAACTAATAGTCATTGCAACAGACACGTTATCTTATTTAATAATCTTGCTGAAAATCAGGTTCTTAATTTTCTTTCTGCTGGTTAGGGACATGGGGATTATGTCACTGCTACAATAGACATTTCTCCTTCCTATTCCTCAAATATCTCGCTCTATCCTTTATATAGCCATAGGCATTGAAGAGACTGCCAGAGCAAACATTCACTTGGAATGCATTCCATTAACATTATTCTCATTAATGAGCAAGTAACCTGTTTGTGCTACCTTTGAACGGGTGCAAAATGCTTTAATTCCATTCACGACATTTTCTCAGTATGATTTTACATTTCATTTAAAAATTCAATGTTATTGAAGTTACTGCTCATTTTTCAACTCACGGTTGCAAGATGTTCATTTTCCAACATGTGCAAGTAAAATATTTCTATAAATGTTTGCATTTTCCCTCAAATCATCCACTTAACAATTCTAGCAAACTTACAAGGTTAACAATATTTGTGACAATTTTTTCATCCTAGTATATTGGCATTTGGAACATGCAGACAATCTATATACCTACGTGAAGGCAAGGAAAGAAGGATGATGATGGGACACATCAAATGTTTACTCCTTACGTTGAAGAGTTTTCAAATGAAACAGCAAAAATTTGATTTTGAAATTCACTAGGCCTGGGTCTCAAAACATTCTCCTGTCGCAGACACGTTTAAGTTGTGTATCTGGGTCAACTGGCTGAGTGCTTGAAGAGTACAAGAACGTTTCAAAGGAACTTTCTGAAAGTTGAGTTCAGTAGTTTATTTAAAAATCCAAGCAAAACCTTCCTCAAATCAGAATGCCCCAAATATCAGTGTTTAAAAACCCCATCTCACCCACCAGAGATGAGCATTATGAATCTGCAAGTATGCGGATATTTTAACAATGGATGCAAACCTAATTCTTCAGTAGACTTTGGCATGTTGTTGAATAATCTCTTGAATTCCTACAGGTGTATAGTGGAAAGCATACCGGCCTGGTTCAGTAACTCAAATGTTGAAAAACAAACAAGGCTATAGAAAGTAGTGGACATTGCCCTATCCAGCACAGGTATTGACCTCCCCACAAAGGGATCTACAGGAAACACTACATCGAGGCAGCATCTAATATTAAAAAATCCTCACCACCCTGGCCGCACTCTCATCTCACTACAGCCATTAGGAAGATGGTACAAAGATTTGAGAACAGTTACCTCCAGGATCAAGACCCGCCTCGCCCCATTAACCATTAGGCTCTTGAACCACTCTGCACAAACCTTCCTCAACAATGCACCACTATGGATTTTGCGTACAGTTGATTTATTTATATCAGCTTGCACTATTGTGGTCTGGTTACCCAGAATAACTGATAAAGATACAACAAACAATTATTATTTGATTACAATAATTTATTTGATGTGTTGTTGCATTGATGTGCTTGTAGAGTTGCAGCTGGTAAGAATTTCATTGTTCTGGTCCTGATGCATATGACATTTGAGCACTTGACCTGCCTCTATTCAATCCAAACTGTCCACATTAACGTTCTGCAGGAGTTATCTCCCACTCCACTTCATCTCAAAACATCACCATTTTCTTTCAAGCCTTTCGCCCTTATTTATCTACATTCTATATATTAAAGCCATGCCAATGGCCTCAAACGCACAATGTGGAGGTGAATTCTCGCATCTTATTACTATAGAAATGCTCTTGAATTAGCCCATTAATTTATTATCATATATTGATAGATCCAAGTCACTTACATTTCAACATTCTTTTGTTGCATTGTGGAAGCCTTCTTGGCCGGTGCAGCGCCCCTCATCTTGCCCTCTGCCCATTGCTCTCTAAATAGTTAAAAATGAAAACACACGGAATGAGGCGCTGCTTAAACATCAGCATTAATAGTTTGGCGATTCATTCATTTATACATCATTAAATATTCCAGTTCCACGTCATCCAAATCCACGATAAACTGTTTTGTTCACATTAAAATTGAAAGTACATTATGGCAAACTCAGTATAATCATATTCTGCTCATAACACGCTCGGCCAATAAGGCAAGTTGTATTGCAAGCGGCCATATTTTAAAAAGCGCCGTTGTCTGTAACAATGTGGGATATGGACATTGTGAAAGTTAATGTGTAAATAGGATGCCCTCCTGCTTCACATAACTTTACTATTGCATTCTGTCCTTAATAATTCTAAGGTTCAAGATGGGAAATTATTTCGTTTTTTCGTTTGAGTTACACAACCCAGAAACAGGTCCTTCAGCTCAAAGTGTTCAAGTCGACTGCCCATTTACTCCAATCTCGTTTTATTCTTCCATTATTCCTGTCAACTGTCCCAAGTTTCAATAATTCACCTGCATAGCAGAGTTAGCCATTTGACAGTAGTCAATTAATCTACCAATCTAGTCTTAGAAAATGGGAGAAAATGTAAGCACTGGGAGGAAACCCATCTCACGAGAAAGTGCAGATTCCATACAGACAGCACTAGAAATCAGAATTGAACAAAAGTTGTTGGAACCGAGACAGCAGTCCCAATCATCGTGCCCTCCTTCCTTTTTAATGATTGCTGTTTTTCTTAAACTTCTCAGAGTTTTCAATTCGGATATAGAATGGCATAAAGAATTTTGGTCAGCTCTTCTTGTACTCCATGCAACAGTGTGTCCAGTTTTCTATGATAACGCTTCCTGAATGGTTTTGAAGGCATTTTATGATGTTATAGAGGCTTTAAAGAGATTGCTGCTTGCCCAACAAATTGAAGAAAAAGTTGGCTTTATCCTAAAATGTTTAGTACCCAAGTCCCTTGGCCAATAAGTGTAATTTCTTCTTTCATCAGTACCATTCACATACTCACTGATTAGCCTTTTGTAGTTCTTTCTGCTTTTGCAGGTTTGTGTCCACATACTTCAGCACTCTGCTTTCTGGAACCCATTCATCCCAACTAAAAACAGAGAGAGAGAGATTAATAAGACAAGACGAAAGCAAAGTATTAGAAAAAATAAATCATCTTATCTGAAAATGTTATGCTTTATTTCTTGACATTACGGAAAATGTTTAAAAATATCAAGACTCTGAATTTAAACAAGCAGCTCTGATGACGTCACAATGGGTCTGCTTCGCACGGCCTCACGCACACAATCTTCCACGCGCCTCAAGTGACATCACCCCCAACCCCTCCCTCCCAGGTTATTCAAAGGACGCATAAAGAACGAGCCCGGAATTGAAGTCGGGCCCTGTACTGGAGCGGCCGAACTCGTGGTCCTTGGGTCGACGCCCGCCCGTCGCCTGGTGGGGAGGCTGCTGCTGCGGACCACCCTCTATGCCCCCCCCCCTCTCAGCCCCCCCTCCCTCCTTCTCAGCCCCCACTCACCCTCCCTCTCTTTAGCCGCGCCTGCAAAGTTGGGGGCTATGCGTGTGGATAGGGCGGGGGATGGGCTATTGGAGCGAATGAATAATAGTGCTTCCGCACCTCAAAATTTTTTTTCCTGAAATAGAATTCCAAATTACCTGGAATTTGATGGTACTTCCCGGCCCGGTAAGCCTTCCCCAACTGCGCACGTGCGACTGCTGCCCCAACTGCGCATATACGGATACCGGGCCCACTGCTCGCGCGCAGGGGACGGCGTCCCTACCGCGTCACCGCCACCGTTTTCAATTGTGACGTGGCTGACGGGGCTCCCCCAACTGCGCAGGCACAGATGGTCATAAATATACAGGTACATACTTTTTCCCCCCGCAAATCATCCCGTGCCGC
The DNA here is from genome assembly GCF_010909765.2 of Amblyraja radiata. Lineage (NCBI taxonomy): Eukaryota > Metazoa > Chordata > Chondrichthyes > Rajiformes > Rajidae > Amblyraja > Amblyraja radiata. The sequence goes on from NC_045989.1 coordinate 12,352,890, forward strand.
TGATTGGACTCCTTCGCATCTTCCCCCGCACATGCGCAGTGGGACCGGTATCCGCGCGTGCGCAGTTGGGGCGGCAGTCGCACATGCGCAGGTGGGGAAGGCTTACTGGGCTGGGAAATCTCCCGAAATTATTTAATTTCCCTAAAATTACCCGAAGAAAACCCGAATTTCGGGTAATTTCCTTCAAAGTGGAAACACTGAGTGAAAGATAAAGTTAGATTAAACGAGAGAATGCATTGGAATATCATTGAACAGGGCTCAATGGTATCTGATGGTTCAAATACCATCGGGTTAAAAACAGCAAGAATTTAGGCCTTGTTGTTGGGTTCAGGTCATAAATCAGCAAAAAGATATCTCTTCACTGCTTGAAAAGGTGAAGAGAGAATATTCCACTCCATGCACTGTTAATTCTTGCACATCACTGCACTGATCATTCCATACATAGAACCAGCCAAACAGCAATCATAGTGGCCCAGGATACAGAATGTCCTTATTTTCTCAACCCAAATGAGCTACCAACCTTTGCTCAGGAATTACATGCTACCCAATGATATTTTTGACCTGCTGCAGACAAAGGTTATTCAGCCTCTGTTTGCTTCAATCTCTCATGTTCTATCAAGAGCTCATTGTCGACTTCAGGAGGCACAGCACCGACTTAGTCCCCCTACATATCAACGGCGAGTGTGTGGAGAGGGTCAACACCTTCCGGTTTCTCGGCGTCCTTATCTCTGCTGACATCTCCTGGACAGACAACACGACAGCGGTCAGCGGTCATCAAGAAGGCTCAGCAGCGGCTGCACTTCCTGAGGGTTCTCAGGAAGCACAACCTGGACTCTAACCTGCTGCTGACCTTCTACCGCTCGTCCATTGAGAGCCTGCTGACATACTGCATTACAGCATGGTACGGCAGCTGCACCATGGCAGACAGGGAGAGGCTTCAGAGGGTAACTAGGACAGCACAGAAGATCATTGGTTGCCCTCTCCCCTCCCTGATGGATATTTATACATCCCGTTGCCTTAGCAGGGCAAAGAATATCATCAAGGACAGCTCCCATCCTGCGTTTGGACTGTTCGACCTGCTGCCCTCTGGAAGGCGCTATAGGTGCATCAAAACTAGGACAAATAGACTCAGGGACAGTTGTTTTCCGAAAGTCATAACTACTCTTAACTCACACATGCACTGACTTCACAGCCCAACACCCGGACTTCCATCTACTCCACCCACGTACTGAAATTTGGAACTGTAATATGTATTGTAATTGTAATTGTAATTTTTAATATTTTTTAAATAATTTTTAATATTTTAGTATAACTTTAAAAATCTGCCTAAGAATACTACCTATTCATTCTTCACCATTTTGCCTTTATAGATATGTATATAGCGCCGCAGAATTGTGCACCTATCCCCCCCCCCTTGTTTTGTTTTCTGTTTCTTGTTTTTTGTACTAAATTATATGTATGCACTGAGTACGAGATGCTTTTAATCTCATTGTACATGTATAGTGACAATAAATGGCATATCTCTATATCTCTATCTCTAAGAGGCTGCTCTCATATTCCCCACATCATTCCGTACATTACACAGCCGGTGATCCAATCTAGTACAATTCCCACACAAACATTCGCTGTAACCATCCCAAGCTCCAACCTTGCATATTCAATCAAGCTTTCTTCAAACATCATTGGCATCCTTCCAAAAGATGCCCCTACTTCTCACCCAGCACGCATTCCTATAATTTCCGTTGAGCCTCAGCAATCTGCTATTGAGCCCCTTCTATTCATTGTGCAGCTGTCTGGCAATAACTTGAATCCAGAAAACAATACCCATTTATGTCTCCCAACATGACTACTCCCAAGACAGCTAGACGTTTTTGTCCAACATCCTTATATAGGATGAGTCAGTTTCCTGCAGTTTAATGCAACAAAAGTGAAGTCATTCTTCTCAATTTTTACCGACAAAAGCCCACAGTACTCAATACGATCAACTATCTGATTGGTGGAAGCGGTTTATTTTCTTGAAGATTATGACGGGCAAAGTTCAACCACAAATTAAGTTGTTTCTCTGGAAGTGACAAAGCAGAACGAGTGGGCCATCTGGCTTCCTTCCATCCTGTATGATTCTATGATTAAGAGATCTGATTTTTAAAGTGTTTAGCGACCATGAGATCACATAAGCCCAGGTGCACTGAGCGGAGGTGTTCAGCGAAACAATCACCGAGTCTGTGGTTGGTCTCGCCACACCTGGAACAGCAGATACAGCAAGTTCTTCTATAAACTCAATGAAGGCAGAAAAGTTCAAAAGGTTACTGCCTGCACAGCAAAGTCCAATGAGTCAATATTTAATTTCATTGCAGCTGCATTTAATCTGGGCTGCATGCTAGAATTTGACTCGCCTCCAAGAGCCGAGCTGTACATGTAAAACAAAAGGCCATGCAAACAAAAGGCGATAATGTAAAATCAAGATACAACAAGTATATTGGTGATAAAAGCAAACTACTCTCAGGACAGGTTTTTCTAGTTGTACAGAATCAGGGTATAATGAGAAAACATTTACATTGCTATCATTACGTATGATGAAATGACACTAGAATTCTAACAACCAATATATTTCTAGATACATTAATGGGGCTGCAGATTCTAGTATATGAACCCAAATAAGCTTGTTGTCTTAAAATTTATGATTAAATAGAGGCTTTAGGCTTTTAGAATTTTCTTCCTAAACCACCAACAACCAGACAAATCCGAGGACGGATTATTGTTTAGTGTCAGCAAATTGACAATACATGTTACAGAGTCGTGGGTTTTAGAAACCAACCATTGACTTCTACAAGGGGAAGCCAGGGGACCACATGCCAGTTGGCAGTTGAGGGAATGAGCAACTTCAGATTTGAGAGCATTAACATTTCAGATGACCTGTATTCATGAAGAAGGTACACCGATGCATCTGCTTTCTTAGAAGTTTAAAGAGATTTGGCATACCACTGAATACTCTAAATTGGCTACAGATGCACAGTAAAAAGGGGCCTGACTGGTTGCATCATGGTCTGATGCGGCAATTCCAACACACAGGATCATAAGTTGCTGAGATTAGTGGATTCAACACAGTCCAACATGGGCACAGACCTCCCATCAACAAAAGCATTTACATGAGGCGATGCCTCAAAAAAATGCCATCAATTGACAAGGATCCCCACCACCTGGGCAAGACCCTCATTACTTTTCATTGTACAAGTACCTCAACGCGCTTGTGCATATGCCAAACTTCACTCCTCGCCGCTACTGTCAGGTTAGAGGTACAGCTCCTCAAGTACCACATCATCAGGTTCAGGAACAGGTACTTTCCTACAATAATCAAGTTCTTGAACCCAGTTGCACAATCCTAATCTTACCTCGACAATTGAACACTATGGATTACCTCTTGCACTATCATTAATTTGTTTCCTCCCCCCCCAATTCTGCTTTGCACGAACGTTTTTTTTCTTCTTGCAGTCTTTCTTTTTACTGTCTTCAAAATGTTGTGTGTAAATTATGTATGATTTATAGAATAGAATACGTTTATTGTCATTGCACAACAACTGTACAACAAAATTCCATTGCATCTCCTTTGGTGTGTACATAGAAGACACAGGATAAAAGATTTAAAAAGAACAAAACACAACAGCCATCGACTCACATATACACAAGATCAGTAAAGAAAATAATAAATTATTATCCAAGTCTACATGCCTATGATGTCGCTGCAAGAAAGATTTTCATTGCATCTGCACTTCACCGTACATATGCATATGACAATAAACTCAACTTAGTTTAGTGATACAGCATGGAAAGAGGCTCTTCGGCCCACCGAGTTTGTGCCAGCCAACGATCACCCCGACACGAGTTCTATCCTACACAAACTGACTATTTACAGAAGCCAATTAATGTACAAACCTGGGCATCTTTGGCGTGTGGGAGGAGACTGGAGAACCCAGAGAAACCCCACGCAGTCGAATGGAGAATGTACAAACTCCATACAGACAGCACCCGTGGTCAGGATCAAACCCAAGTCGGTGGTGCTGCACGGCAGCAACTCTGCCACTGCGCCACCGACAACTTGCCCTGCAGAGCTCCTGTCAAAGTCTCACTTGACTAGAAGACTCCATTACAACATTCAAGGTTGCTCCATATCCCAGTTAGCTATTATTTCTCAAACACTACCCAGAAAGCCACTTAGCATTTGTTTTCTACAACAAATTCAAAATTATGGTACCAGATATTTTCACTTCTCCTTTCTTGTTCTACATATCTTCACACCCTCATAAAACACACAAATCTTAAAATTATTTACACTCATTTAACTTTATTCTATTTTAAAGATAGTGACAGGTAAAACAGATGAGAGGTATTTTATTGTTTAAATGCAACAATTTACAGATTGGAGTGCATTGTCTGCAAGTTGATTCTATAACATTCAGAAGGGATCTAAAAATATAATTGGATTGAAGTCTGTGGTGGGGAATGGAATCATTGGACAATGGAAAAAGGACACAGAAAAGCAGTTACTTCAAAAAACCATGACAGTCAAATTAGATCAAATCACCTCCTACTATGATATTTGAATACGATTGGCTCACTTTCTTCTCACTGTGTAAACTGGCATTGATGATTCACAATATTAAAGATTGCTCTACAGGATACTATAGCCACAGAATTAATTTCAACCGATTTAAGCCAGTTTATATGAAGAAACTGCACTGATTTTTACCAGACTAAAATACAGCAGTGAATAAAGTATTTCAATTTGAAAGTCAAAATGAGATCAAGAACTCAGCGGAAGTGGAAAAAAGCAGAGGCAGAATCATTTATCAACATTAATGGTAATATGACACTGCATTAGAGAAGAGTCAGTCCCTCAGGATCAGTCACTCCCTCAAGCATGCACACTAAATAGTTTTACATTTTCAGCTTCACATCAACTTGTTAATGACATTATTTTTACAGCCAAGGACTTTAAAATACTTTAATTTAACCCCAATTAGTTTTGAGGTACAGCATGGAACAGGCCCTTCGGCCCACCAAAGATGGACACAAAATGCTGGAGTAACTCAGCGGGACAGGCAGCATCTCCGGAGAGAAGGGATGGGTGAAGTTTCGGGTCGAAACCTTCTTCAGCCCACCAAGTCCATGCAGCCCATTGGTCACCCATTCTCACTAATTCTACACTATCCCACTTTCTTATCAATTCCCTACACATTGGGCCAATTTTACTGAGCCCAACTAACCTACAATCCTGCATGTCTTTGGGATGTGGGAGTAAACCAGTGAAAACCAACACAGTCATATGGAGAACATGAAAAAAAACAGAGGGGACCCAAGGCGAGGATGAAACCTGTATCTCTGGCGTTGTAAGGCAGCAGCTCTACCGGCGGCATGACTGTGATGCCCTGGTCATTAATGCAAAGAGTTTTCCACAAGCTCATTTCTCAAGTTAATTCAGCTTCCCAATGTAATTTGTATTGCGCTCCCCGATGGTGCTGGCACTTTGCACCATAGGCAGCAACAACCTTCCTACCCAACAGTCCATTATTTGCATTAGATAGAGCATGTCAGCGGGCATGTGCAAGCACTAGTCAGGAACAGAGAATTGTAGTTATTTTGCTCCTAAATTCAGGGACCTTAATCAACAGTGGCTGAAAATATATTTCTGACACAACTGACTGCAACAAATATGAAATTCAGAATGTAACATTAATATTCATACTATTTTAAAGTTACTTCTATCACAGAACTTTCACCACTTAATTCTGAATCGCTGTGAACATTAATTTTCTAGAGAATGTTTGGGGGGATTTTTATCATTCCAAACACCAAATACAGTATTATTTTTTCAGTCTTAATTAAAAATTCTAACTAGTCTTTACAATACCTGCATTCTTGACGATACCACACATCTAAGCTGTTTGAATAGGTGAAATAATAAAGAATTACATATATGGCATTTTCTCTCATGAACCTATCCTATAAATGTACATTTAGCACTAAAATAGGCACTTTCAGCACCCAGCAAAAATATAATGCATTTTTTGTTGTTGCCTACTTATGATAGGCTCCATGACAAGGCATTATTCACCCCCAAGAGTGTGTCTTCAGAATGGCACGCAGTTGCCCAAAATTGACAATGGTACTGTTGTGTCAATTATTTCATTTTACAATAATTATATAAAAATATTCTATCATGAATTCTGATTTTATTTAATGATTTTCCATGTGTGCAAAGAAATAATGCCTTTTATATTGTCCCAATTTATCTTAAAAAATCAAATTTATATTTTGTATTATGTATAGTAAATTTATATACTTGACATCACTGGAGCAAGCGATAGTTATCTACCCAGAATAATTTATATGCAGTTATACAATTTCTTTTCTGGGATGTATCCCCAATTCAGGGAATGAGTTGACTTTATTTTTTTCTGCCAAGCAATAAATTGTAGAGACACACCTATGGCAAGCTACACTCTGGCTTTAACCAATGGAACAACAAGCCATTCAATCTTTCAAACCAGTTCAATCATTTAAAATCTTATCTGACCTATGACCCAACACCACGTGGAGGAAGGAACTGCAGATGCTGGTTTACACTGAAGATAGACACAAAATGCTGGAGTAACTCAGCTGGACAGGCAGCATCTCTGGGGAGAAGGAATGGGTGAGGTTTCAGGTCAAGACTCTTCTTCAGACCCAACCCCATTCACTTGTCCTTTCCCCTTATGCCTTAACCCATTAGATTTAAAATCTACCACTTACATTGTGCTTCTCCAACTCAGCTCATGAGCAAAGAGCAGAAGAAGGCATGCAGACCCAAAACCAACACATTCCCAAATGGCTAATTCAAAAGTACCTTACGTCTCTTCACTTCTCTCTGTACTGATCATTCATCAGGAGAAGAGAACAAAGGTGAACAAAGCCAAGGGTTGCCCTTTAACCAGTTACGGTGGATGGACAAGAGCTGACATATCTTCTCACCTTTCATTCTTCTACCATTTGAGGCCCAATCACTGCATTGGCCAAGATCAAGAACAAGGAAGGAAACCAACTTACTGAAAGGGACCGGATACAATCTGCAGTAAACTGCAGAAAAGAGTGTAGCTTGCAAAATTCTAAACTTCTGACAGCAAATTCTTAATTTTTATATGCCACTTCAATAGTTCTGTACATGCACATGGATTTGCAGTAGAGATTATTAAAAAAACAAAACATTTAGAACCAATGGATCTCTGTCAGCCCAGAATGTTTCACTAATAGAATGCCACACAGATCAATACTGGGCCTCAGATCTTGACAGGTCATATTATTGACCAATTATAAGAATGTGTATTGCAATCATATTTGCTGATGATAAAACTGGTTGGGAAATGGGGAGGTCAGAAGAGTGGTAAAAGCTCAAGTGGACAAATGTGTGAAATGGAGTATTATGGGCAGAAATGTAAAGGTTATTCATTCTTGATAGTACATAAATAGCTCTCTAAATGACAAACTAGCAATAATGGTTTGTGCAGAAGAATCGATATACTGCTTAAATGAAATGAAAAAAACAGGTGCAGCAAATGATGACGAAGAAAAATGGGATATTACTGTGAGGAGCTTAGTGCACAAATTAAGGAAGCTTTGCTGAAATTGTACAGAGCTTGATGAGACAATATCATCAGTATTGCATGCAGGCTTGGTTTCTGTTTGCAAAGATGCTCGCCTCAGTGTCATTGCAGCAGGGTTCTCCAAAAGTGCTTCCAGGGATGTAGGGATTGTCCTGTTAAGAGTTAGAAACATAGAAAAATAGGTGCAGGAGTAAGCCATTCAGCCCTTCGAGCCAGCACCGCCATTCAATATGGCTGATCATCTAAAATCAGTACCCCATTCCTGCTTTTTCCCCCATATCCCTTGAGTCTAGCACTAAGAGCTAAATCTAATTCTCTCTTGAAAACATCCAGTGAATTAGCCTCCACTGCCTTCTGTGGCAGAGAATTCCAGATTCACAACTCTCTGGGTGAAAATGTTCTTACTCATCTCAGTCCTAAATCTCAGTCCCCTTATTCTTAAACAGTGACCCTTGGTTTTGTACTCCCCCAACATCGGGAACATTTTTCCTGCATCTAGCCTGTCCAATTCTTTAAGAATTTTATATGTTTCAACTATAAGATCCCCTCCCACCCTTCTAAATTCCAGTGAATACAATCCCAGTCGACCTATTCTTTCCTCATATGTCAGTCCCACCATCTCGGGAATTAACCTGGTGAATCTACTCTGCACTCCCTCAATCGCAATAATGTCCTTCCTCAAATTAGGAGACCAAAATTGCACACAATACTCCAGGTGCGGTTTCACCAGGGTCCTATACAACTACAGTAGGACCTCGTTGCTCCTAAACTCAAATCTATGTTTTTCTATGTTTTGAAATTATACTGACAACTTTGGAATTTTTAACATGTCTTTATCCCTGAAACTGTACATGCACTGCCTATATACAAATCAGAGACTGTCATTCCTTTATGGAGAACAAGGGAATCGAGAGGCGAGTGTTGAGCAAGAAAATGATAGCAATGTGGTAAGGCATGAATCTTATCACAATCTCAATGGGCTGCACAACTCCCTATTTTTAAGAATTCTCCATCTCACAAATTCCACATGTAATAACAGAATTAAGTATGCTGCTTTCTGCCATTTATCTGTGTGGAGCTGAAAAGTCGTCAATTGAAGAACAATCAAAGAAAGGGACAATCCCAAATCCTATTTGAAGAGATTTGCAAACCAAGCCACAGACACCCAATTTCATTCTACAGTTTATACACCATGTCAATGCATCAAGAGTAAAGGTTTGTAAATGGAGGAATGAATATCTGTAAAGGCTGCAAATATTATTTCTCCCATAAACAATTGGCATAACCAAGAGGAATCTTCCAACACTGGATGAGTTTACCAAAATTCATATCTCTTCCACTAATGTTTTTTCAGCCCAGAGACAAAAAATTCCAATCTTGCCCACATTACATTTTAGCCTACACCAAGAGATATTTGTTCTTCAATGAAAACATTAGTTACTAATTATTATCTAGTAATTTGTAGTCTGCCTTGCATAGAAAATGCCACTTGAAAAATATGTTTCTTGTGGCATTTGCTTGATAATATTTGGGGAACAGGCTCTCATTGCATGAGATCTTCATTCCGGCAAATTTGCAAAATAAATAGAACAGATTACATCAACGCTGCCAACTTTAACTGATAGTTTCTATATGTCCTCTGGTCTTAGGGAGCAATGGTGACTTTTAAATATTGTTTCAAGTGAAGAGGATGGGACATAGAGCTCTTTCCAACAATTTAGACAATGAGAAATGTCATCTTAAAATATGACCAGCCAACGAAACTATGCATGATCATTTGCTACCAATACTCCTCCAAATCCACCCCAGCCCTGTACTTTGCCAAAGTCAATTACAAAAGCCCACGTTCCATTTGGAGGCGCGAAGGAAAGGCCAGCACACATAATTGCACTTATACGTTATCAACTGCATTCTTATAATTCTTCCTCTACATCATCCAAAGCGAAACATTTCCAGCATATTCAGAAAGAACTCCCTCATTTCATAGATCATATTATACCCCTCTGATGCATACTCGGATCAAACTGGTGCAAGGAAGTTCAATGTTTACCCAACATAGCACTGACAGAATAAACTAAATCACATTGAGAACATGCCTGGTCTATTAGAAATGTGCATCCAATTTATAGATGGTCTGTTATTTAAATGCTATTGACAGTATTTTTCTATTATTTAGATGATACATTACTTCAAAATATCTGGACACTTGCTGCAAGTGTTCATTACGCTGGCTTCCATTTATTGCCACTGTATCCCACTGTTCAAATCTTCAGTGTTTATTCAGCCAGGAATATTTAATATCTTTCACACATCATATTTCTGTTGTAAAATATTTCATACTTACTTCTTATTCCAGCCACTATAATGTATGAAGTATTTCACTTGTTTGTCCTTTATAGCAACCTTTACGCACTATATTAAAAAACAAAAGAAAAATATTGTAAATTTCAAATGTAGTAACAACCCAGCAAGTTAAATAGGCCACTGGGAATATGATATTTAAATAATAAGCATTATCGTGACTGATATTTACCAAAGAACATTCCAACCTTCACAGCTAATAAGATTACTGAAAAGAATCTGTAACCAATTAAATATTGAAAGAAAAACTAATATGTGCTCCAGTGTAAAATCTGTGTCAAAGAAAATAACTGCAAACTCCCTGATCTCTTCCCTGCTTTTCACTGGAGCACAGATTTGAGATTCTCAATACCATCCAGAATGCTCCTTCTCCACTTTCAGTCATGGGCCAGGGATTCCCAGGGGAAAATGGGAAATGTTGAACATTTTCAATGCTGCTTTCAGAGCATCCTTTCACATTTTCCTGTGTCAGCCTGGTAATCTCTTCCTGTTGCATAGCTCAGAATAGATTGCCAGTAGAAGGTAAAGTGATCTGCAAAAAGAGCTTTGCCATTTGATAAAAAACTTCTCAGAGTTATACAAATCAAATGTCTCGAATTTCATGGGCTGTTTAAAGTGACTGAAGGCATTACTCAGAGGAGCAGTGAAGGTCTGATAGTTAACATTTGCAAGATTTAAACAAATATTTTATTGTTTTACTGAAGGAGGGAATCCATGCACAATCTGTCCACGTCTTTAATAGTGACACTGATTGTGTATTTGGAAGGTGCTGTTGCAATAGTCTAATTACAGAGCATTTTGAACATGATATTGTACATGATACTGCAGCCATGGTGTATCAGTTGCTGATGTTGTGAAAGGGAGAGATTTCACTGTTAAATGTTCATCAATAGCCCCTACTAAAAGAGAATTGGAGGGAATACCAAAGTGATTCAAAGGGATGAATCTAATTGCAGCTCTTACTTCCTGTACACTCATTCCTAAAGGTAGGTACATAACCTAAAAATATTGTGATTCATACTGTATGAATGTTTGGCAATTAAAATTTAAATTCAATTTTTAAAGACATATACACTTTAATTCTCAGCACTAATCAAAATGTTTTTTTATTATCTAGACAAAAACTATGGCCCTTGGTCAGCTAAGGCCCAGGAACTGATGGAATGTGCAGCTTTTGGTATATGGCAAATTAGATTTCTGTAAGTACTGTACTTAATATCCCTCTGTGAAGTACCCAGCTAAAACAATGAACACTTGCTTTGAACAAATCACCACATATTTGGAAAATTTCCAATTGATTGCCAGTCTGTGAAATTGCCATTCAGATGATGAGTGAGAATAAAACATTATTGATGCAGCATAAGTAACCTCGTGGCCCTGCATTGAATACAGAGGTGGAATGGTTGTAGAACTGGTTAAGCAAATGGTGTTTTGGATCAGGACCCTTCTTCAAGTAGGAGGGGGGGGATGACGAAGAGCTGGAGGTGAGAAAAGACCAAACAGGGCTGGCTTCAAATTACCTCAGGCAGGATGATGCATAGGCCCATTGATGGCATGGGAAGGTATGATCTCAAGAGGGATACAATGTGGTGAACTGTGGAATTGGTTAAATGACTAGGGTGAAAGAAGGAGGCAAGGGGGAGAGGGGAATAAATGTCAGAAAGATAGCAGCTTCAACACAAGACGGAGGAATTGTCATGAAATTAAAACAATAAAGGAAAAGGGACCTGTCATCTTCCAACAGTAATTATGTAACTGCCATCCAAGTACAACTACCTCTCAGATTCATCTTCAGCTCATTCAATGAAGAGCTCCACTTCCTAGCTGTAACTTAAATAATCTTGATGAACCTGTCCATGCGCTTAACCCTTTCAAATCTTTCCACGCTCTTAACCCTTCCTACATTTAACCTGTGTTCCATATCCCTTTGTACTCTCTGCATTCCTGTCATCCAATTTTCACCACCAGTTCCCCTAAAGCCAATATGCTCCACTCAGACCGGATCAACCTTTTGATCACCCATCCTCACATTCCCCAATATTGCTCAGTAAAGCTCCTGCAAAACACATAGTGTTTCTTTAGCACATAAAAAATGTAACTGACTCGACCTCAGACAGCTGTTAGGAAGCAGATTCGATCAGTGTCCAGAGTTTGTTGTTTGTGATGGGTTGTCCTCACCCCAAGCTCAGTCAGATACAGGTGGTTCCAACAAGATCATTTACAACATCTACCTTAAATGCTCAAGACGGTAAGATCTGCTTGGAGTTGAACGATTTTGACTGGCCACTAGAAAACAACCAAATGTTTTTACCAAGTATGATACTGTGTGGTGTGGAATGCCAGTTAGATCATATTCATAAGAGCTTAAGACATAGAAGCAGAATTAGGCCATTCGATCAAATGAGTCTGCTCTGACATTCGATTATGGCTGATCTATTTTTCCCTCTCAACCTATTTCTCCCACCATCTCCCTGCAGCTTTTGACACCCTTACTAAGCAAGAACCTATGAATCTCCGCTTTAAAAATAGCCAATGATCGCCTCCACCGCCGTCTGTGGCAATTAATTCCAGATTCGCCACCCTCTGGCGAAAAAAAAAAGATCTTCATTTCCATTCTAGGGGTACGTTGTTTTATTCTAAGGCTGTGCCCTCTGGACCTAGACTCTCCCACTACTGCAAACATTCTTTCCACATCCACCCTAGACCTTTCATGAATCACTAGATTTCAAAGAGATTCCTGCCCACCCCCTTGTCTTTCTCTATGGCAGCAATTGTGGGTTTGGGAGTTGCCACAAACTTGCAAAGTTGCTACAGTGATTTCCATTCTTAGCTGAATGTACCGATGTCAAAGGGGGGGACATATTAAGGATGATGCATGAAGGTGCAGATGTCTTCTTTTAAGCAGTCAACAATTGGTAAATGAGTCATGAGTTTACAGACACAAGAGACTGCAGATGCTGAAATGGCAAAAAGAGAGCTGCTGGAGGAACTCTGGATTCTGAAGGAACTCTGGCCTCATTCTGGCAATGGAGGCGGCCCAGGACAGAATGGTCAGTGTGGGAATGCGAATGGGAGTTGAAATAGTTGGCAACTGGAAGATCCCATAGGAGGCAACCGAAAGCAAGTGTCCAGTCGTTTAAACAGTTCCACAGTTCTTCGCATTGTGTCTCTTGAGATCACACCTTCCCTCGCCAACAGTGGACCTGCCAGATACTGCCCTGTCAGAGGTCATCCAAGCTGCCAGACTCTGCTTTGAATAACACGATTTTATTAACTTGCTCTGTTTCTAGTCACTGTAACTCCAACAAATTAGCATATTTCTGAAAATCATTCTGAAATCCAATACATAATTTCTTGGTAGAAACACTTGGAACAAGCGAGAGAACAACTGAAAAATTACTGGAACCATATAGATTTATTTTCCTTTACTGAGAGAAGGAATGGTATTGTTAATTTCCTTCATCTGTTGAGATTCTTGCCAATACATTCTCTTGTATCAAATGAAACACCCTTAAGAGCTGAACTGAATTCAACTTCAAGTAGTTTAACAACACTTCAACATCTTCCTCATCCCTGACAAATCAGGACAGGATAAATAACAACCAATTATCCTTATCCTCAATTTTCTTCTTTTCTGTACCTGCTACCACCTTTAGCAATTTATAGTATTGTCACAGTTTCTCAGAATTCCTTTATCCTATCACTCAATCCTTTATGAAACCAGGAGATTCAATGGGAAATCTCCAGATAGACACTTTTTTCCTAATATCCATAATTCACAAACAACATGACTCAATTGTTCTATCCCCCCCATAATCAATCCATGCTTGGAATGGGTCAACTATGGGTTTCAACCAATATCGACCCACATTAAAATTTTGATCACATCCTGTGACAGGAATCCTTCATTGGGTTTTGCAGAAAAAATCGGAACAATGCAAATACAGAAAATGATGCACATACTACTAACATACAAAACAAAAATCGTTTTAAGTTCTGATGAATCCATTGTGAAACATTGCCATTCTTCACTCCCTATAGGAAAATAAATCTATTCCACCAATAACCCCATTGGATTTCAGACCAATTTTCAGAAATATGTTGAAGATATGATTATAGACAGCACAAGACAGACATTTGCTAGAACATTCTAACAATACTCAGTATTCCAATAACTTCAAAAATCTTCAAAATAATTTTTATAGCACATACCTTAGCCTCGTAAAGCAATGGCCCATGGAAACACAAGACACGTTCACCTGAAATTAAAAGAAAGGGTGATTATTCTGAAAAGGTTTACGATGGTTCTGTTGCAGTTACACTGAAATTTTCAAAATGGTTAGAATAATTGGAAGTCTGTGTTTAAATCTTGGCAAAAATGTTTTTATATTCCAGGCCATATATCAACCCTAGAAATTAGAATATAAATGTTGTGTTTTATTCTCTCCCCAGCTCAAATCTGGAAAGAATGCAATGATTCATTTTCTTTTGCTTCTGTAGTACTTTTACGCTAAATTTGTTTCATTTGAATTTAACGAAAATACATAATTTCTCAGGAGTATTTTACTGAGATGGAATTACAGCATGTTTTAATTATAATTGTGAATTAACAGACATTGAGCAAATTATCTGTCTCTTAGGTAGTTGGTAATTACAGCTCGTTACCATTGCAAGTTCTAACAGCAACAGATGAAGGAGATAAAAGCTGCAGACATCATGATACGTCAAAATCTGTTTGCACTAAATGAGCGTTCATTAGTTATTTTGGTCTTTAATATCATATCTCCAGTACATGGACTTGGGAAGCATTAGAGGGGAGGCTGAAGCGATTATCAAAGGGTAACTATACATATAGTTGGTCAATAAACCAAATATTTCAGATCACTGCCTGACTTTGGACATCAAACCAGGAGAACATTGGAGGTAAAAATACTAGGCCAGCTTTAGAGGAGGACAGCAAAGAATATAGACTTGCAAATATAACATCCTTCACAACCTTAAAAACTTCAAAACACAGCTAATTACTTTTTTTAGGTACAATTATTGTTATGTACAAAACGGTGGCCAATTTGTGCACAGCAATTTTCTGTAAAAGCTATGAGATACGAAGTTTGACTTTAAGAGGATGCAGACTGAGTGATAATCACTGGCCAGGGCAATGTATGCTACATACAAAACAGCAGCCATTACACAATGTTTCAGAGATTCAATATGTTGACTTCAACAATTGGACACATGCCTGCTTCTTAACTGGCACAGCCTGGAGCTGCAGGGAGGTGTACAGAAGACGCGATTCTCTGTCAGAGGAAATATTTCAAGCCACAATATTTATGTTCAAGAGAGCAAATCAGCTGGAAAACCTGGGTTTGATAAAGCAGAAGTCTTAAAAAAAAGAATGAAATTAATTCATCATACCATATATTTTTCCATGTTTGGCAAAGGTGTGATGAATGAGCAGAATTACACTTATGTTACACACCATCCAGCTATTTTAAAGCACTCTGATGTATAAGCTAGCTAGCCGTAGATATCTTTAGGCAATAGTTGCAAGATTACTGCTTGCGTTCATATAATCCTGAGACTTTATAAGACACTGGTCATGCCATATTTGAAATATCGCGAGTAGTTTTGGGCCCCATATCTGAGGAAGGAAGTGTTGTAGTTGGACAGGGTCCAGTGTTGGTTTACGAGAATAATCCCAGGTTGACGTACAAGGAACATTGGATGGCTCTGGCCTGCACTCATTGGAGTTTAGAAGGATGAGGGGATCTCATTGAAACCTACTGAATAATGAAAGGCCTAGATAAAGTAGATGTGGAGAGGGTAAGAATAAAAAGGATAAAAGGATAGTTAGAATGGAGATGAGGAATGTCTTTAACCAGTGGTGAATCTGTGGAATTCAATGCCACAGATGGCAGCGGAGGCCAAGTCATTGGGTATTTTTAAAGCAGAGATCGATAGGTTCAGATTATTAGGGTGTCAACTATTACAGGGTGAAGGGAGGGAATGGGGTTGAGAGGGAAGCTATGATCGAGTGGCTGAGCAGGTTCAATGGCCCAATTTTGTTCCTACTCCTATGGTCTTATGTCTGAGGGGGAATACTCTGGATCCAAAACCTGACTACAGAGACTAGGCTGATACCTCAGAGCTACCAACAACAAGCTTGCACACGAGGAGATTTCGGAAAGTTTTGTTTAACTCTTCAGTAGATGTTAATATCATTGTCAATGCTTGCATTTGTTGTTAAATCATAGTTGTGCCAGAATTGATGAAGCAGGTACGAGTTCAGCACAATGGATGGCATCACATTCGACTAGACCAAATGGCAGATTTCTTGAAAGGAATTAATGCATCGGACAGATAAGAATTTGATCCTGGTTGACTCGTGCATTTGAACTTTCGGTTAATGAACGGATCTTAGGATTACTCTACTCTGCAACACGAGTGCTAATGTTTCCGTAATATCCTCGAACAATGAAACCTAAACTGATCTGATATGCCTGCTGTTGGTGGGATCTTGCTGTGAACAAATTGGCTGTTATGTACTTTTCCATACCACAGTATTCATGCATTAAAAATACTAAGAGGGTGTGCAATATTTGTTGATGCCAATGGTCTATTTATCCATTTTTTTTCAAATCACATTAGAATTGGAAAATTCTCATGTAAACATGTCACTAATATTGTGTTGCCATTTGCAATATAGCAACACCTCAGGTTTGCACCTTCTTGATCCCTATCCTGATTGATACAGAAATACTCTTGGATACAACCAGATTAACTTCCCAACCTCTGCTCACTTAATAAAAAAGCTAAATTTTAAGAAATGGTTTTTATATCTTTCAGTTCTGACAAAAGGCCATTGATCTGAAATTTAACCCTACCTTCCTCTCTCCACAGATGCTGAGTGATTCCAGCATATTCTGTTTTATTAAAAGACAGCAAGTCCATCAGCACCTGAAAAATAAAAAAAAATACAGGCCGTTTCAGATGTAGACTCTTTTGTCAGAATAGTTCTGACATAGGGTCTACACCCGAAATGTTAAGCTATCTTTGCAGCTGCTAATGGACTTGCTGTGTATTTCCATGATTTATTTTTATTCTACATTATTCAAGTGCTAATGCAGACACAGCCAGCATAAAGCAGCAACACAATCTCAACCTAAACTGCTTTAATTCCACTTCCCATTTAGCAATCATGCAATACATCGATAATTGTAAAGCCACGCCTTCTCACGTTCATCACAATAATTTGCACTTTAGCACATTAATCGAGATAGGGCAATTCAACAATATTAGAGACTCCCAGAATTCCAGCTTTTGTCCAAGCAGGAATCCTGGGTTGAAGAACTCAAATGTGGGAACATGCAAACACTTCAATTCCTATTTGATGCAAAACAAGGTTCTTTAAAATCAATAGTCATCCAAACCTGTTTAACCAGGATGTATTCTTTACTTGTAAAATACACCTACAGGAATGTGCATGACTATTTTAAGCCATTTGCTGAGTATTGAAGTGTAAATTCAAATGCAGAACAATCCACATGCAAAAGAATCTATTGTAGTTATTCAGTTAATATTTTACGTTTTAAAAGTCTTCACAAACCCCAAAACCAAAAAATATATTGAATTTAACAAAACCCTTTTGTGTACTTTTACAGCTTTTAAAACAAATACATACCACTGCACTGTTGCGTGGTACTTGTCTAAAACTGCTTGCAATCCTCAAAAGAAAATCACAAACCTGAATCTAGATGAAAACCTTTGATCAGTTTCACCTTATTTTTAAAGTAGGAATGTATTTGTGCATTGCTGTTGCATAGTATGTCTTGCCGGGGGTTGGGGGATGGAGTGCACAAGTACACACACACACACAGAGAGAACCTGGCGGAGGAAATACTCTGCGCGGTTTTTTTCTGCAGGCTAGCAATGCTGACAGCAGGGAAAGACTGTAACGTGCTTACATTGAAGGTGTAACCAGTCTCCATTCAGGCGCCTCCTAGCCCAGCTGCCCAGAAAGGCTTCCCCGTACGCATGCGCGGTAGGGGCGGGCGGGCAGAGCCGGCGCCATGTTTCCCCCCCGCACGGTGGGCCTCACCTTCTTGAAATTTAGGTCTCGGGTCCGGTTTCGGAGCCATCAAGTCAAACCGTTTCTCCGTGTTAAATCCGACTGCCTGTCCACCTTCGCTCTCTCCCAACCATAATCGCAGCCCGGTCTCTCCCCACCGCTAGGTTACGCACAGCCGCCGAGCAACACGACGCCGCCCAGCAAAGGGTCTTCAGAGCGACGAGACACGCACAGAATAGTACGTCACCACGTTGGCGGATCACCTATGGCTCCTACGCATGCGGTCATGCCCCGTTGCCCTGAGGGAGTTGTAGTTCATCTCGAACATAATAATAATAATAATATATTTCAAGTTCAAGTGAGTTTATTGTCATGTGTCCCTGTATAGGACAATGAAATTCTTGCTTTGCTTAAGCACACAGAACATAGTAGGCATTTACTACAAAACAGATAAGTGTGTCCATATACCATGATATTATTGTCATTGCACATAAGCGCAACGAGATTTGGTTTGCAGCTTCCACCCGATGTCATAACATAAATAACTAATAAAATATTGATTTAGATATTTAGATACCCCGAGAACATGGATTGCAAAAAGAACAGTAAAATAGTCAAAACAGTTCAAACAGACTAAAGTGCAGATGTGTCTGTGCGACGTGACTATCCGAGGGAGATAGTCCTCGGGGGGGGGGGGGGGGGGGCACTCAGCAGGGCCGGTTCAGAGCCGCTATAGCTCTGGGAATGAAGCTGTTCCTGAGTCTGGAGGTTCGGGCATGGAAGGCCTTGTGACGCCTGCCGGAGGGAAGTAGTTCGAACAGTCCATTACAAGGGTGTGAGGAGACTTTATGGATGCTGACGGCCTTCCTGAGGCACCGTGTGTGGTAGATGCCCTCCAGGTCTGATAGCTGTGTCCCAATAATCTTCTGCGCTCTGTGGACATGGCTGTATTCAAAGTTAAAACAGCTAATGCTGACAGTTCAGGCAGAATCTGCAGGGAAACAAAGTTCAAGGGTCCACGTGCTATTATTGCCACATGTGCAAATGCACTGTGAAATTATTTTTCTTACATACAGCCCAGTAAAGTATTGTGTAGCAAGGAACTGCAAATGCTGGTTTACGTCGAAGATAGACACAAAATGCTGCAGTAACTCGACCCGAAACATCACCAATTCCTTCTCTCCTGAGTTGTTGCCTGTCCCTCCAGCATTTTGTGTCTATCTCCAGTAAAGTATTGCCATACCTAACTAAGCACATGCCTGATGAGCAAAGTGTACTGAAATAGTTCACTCAGCCTGCATTCAAGAGGCGCCATGTTTTGCTGCTTTTTTTCATAGTCCAGGCCGTGCTCAAGTTTTTATGAGCAGAGCTCGGTCCAAGAAAGCCCCAGGCTGCTGCAGGCTTCCAGCCATTGCCTTCCTTGGACATGACGTCCCTCTTAACCTTTCAAGTCGAAGCTGTTTGATCACAATTGTATGCTGAATATTTCCCGCTTTTCTGCAATAATCTAAGAACTTTAAATTTGTTGCTTTTACGCTGTTATATGCAATAAACGCAGAATTTGCTGCTCAGATAGCATTATTGAAAGGAGAAATTGAAGTAATGTGTAAGCTTTTTATCTCATTGCGTTCCCTGGAGTGGAAGAACAAAGCCTCTCATCATTAATTCCTTTTGTGGCAATGTCATTTGCATTTCTGAGCCTCTTTCCAAAGGATAGGGTACATTAATCACAATACTATCCTGAAAAATGAACCGGTTTTGTAACTGTTTACTGCAACTACTTCATCACCCTACTTCATCTATTTCATGTAAGTCCTTGCATCTTAAATTGTACCTTTCACAGCTAAGTATTTTCCATTCTAAAAGGCACACAAGGGTTTAGGGATAGGTGTTGCACCTCCTACTGTTCAAGGGAAAGTTCCCTGGGGAGTAGGAGGATGGGTGGGGAAGATTGAGCGAATCAAGGAGTCGGTGAGGGAGTCACCTCTGTGGAGAGAAAAATAAGTGGGTAAGGGAAGATGTGACTGGTGGTAGGATCGCAATGCAGCTGGCGGAAATATCGAAGAATGATGTACTAGGTCCAGAAGCTGGTGAGGTGAAAAGTAAAGACCAGGAGAACACCTCCTCTGCTCTGCCTTGTGGGTGGTGAGTTTGGAGCAGAAGTGAGGGAAGTGGATTCAGATAAGGGCTTCACCAACTAAAGCAGAGAGAGTCACATTTCCTGATAAAGGAAACGCCCAACTTGAAACGTCACCTATCCATGCCTTGTGTCTTTTTTTGTAAACCAGCATCTGGTGCTGCTTAACTCTATAGAAATAAACTATATACTTGCAAGAGACAGGGTGGGTGGAGATGTAACTGTGGGAACATTGGGTTTGGTAGGTGTCGATGGATAATTTATCTCCTGATGTGAATGCAGAGCGACCCAGAAAGGAGAGAGGGGGGCTTCAGAAATAGTTCTATTGAATTTGAAGGCAGGGCGGTAAATTTCCTGGAATCTTGAGCGACATACAGGCTGCTGGAAGAACTCAGCGGATCAAACAGCATCCGTGGATGTGTCTGTTCTTGTAAAATTCTACACGGGTGCAAGAGGCAGCATTATTTATGCATTTCCCCATGAAATAGACAATCTTGAACATAATTCATTTTGAAGATGAATTTACGACTAGAAGCATTAACACAGGTTAAAAACTTTTCACAGGTGAACTGTTTCTGTCCCACTGATGCTGACTGTTTTCAGCATTTATTTTAAATTTACATCCTAACCAGTATATTACCTCCTGCACCATGGATATTAGAACACCGTATGAAGTTTAAAAAAAACAGCGGTGACTGTTCAGAAAAGTGCTGGAAAACTGAGTGAATTGTTGACGATATTTACATATCAATCAATAAAATAGGGATGGCTAAGAAAATTGAAGCCCAACGTGGGGCTCGAACCCACGACCCTGGGATTAAGAGTCCCATGCTCTACCGACTGAGCTAGCCGGGCTGTTGTACGAGCTTTGCGTTCGGTCTCTGTGGTTGGTTGGCCACCACGTGATATTATGCCTTTTGGTTGTAAGTTTAATTCCTCATTCTGTACTACAAAATGAAACGGCTAACAGGAAAGTGACCCCCGTGAGGTTTTCCTGCATCCGCACTTGCTGCTTCTGACTGGCTGGCTTCTCACATGACTCTATTTGCAACAGTTGCAAGTAACAATCACTGGTTGATACAACCGATGGCGCGCAATTCAAAGCGCCGCTGGAAGGCAGGGCAACACAGCTCAATGCATTGATCCTGGCTGTGCCGAGAGTGACAGCTCCTCTAGTATCTTTGGTGACAACTGACCCTCTTTCCCACTACTTTCAGAGCCTTTGTATCAGCCGAGCCTCGGTGGGATTTTGTTTCTGAGAGTTATTAATTTAAGAGTCATTCCACTTGCACCCAGTGTTACTTCCAAAGCATTACTGTAGTCTGGGAGTAACAGACGTGATCAGTCGGTATAACGACTAAAGAAGGGTCTCGACCCGAACCGTCGCTCATTCCTTTTCTCCAGAGATGCTGCCCAAAGATCATAGAGCTGCTCTATGATCTTTGATGCTGCCTGTCCCGCTGAGTTACTCCAGCGCTTTGTGTCTATTTTCGGTTTAAACTAGCGTCTGCAGTTCCCTCCTATACAAGGAACTGCTGATGTTATCTTAAAAACAAAAGACACAAAGTGCTGGAGTAACTCAGCAGCTTCGGAGTCGGGGTCAGACAGCGTCTCTGTAGAACATGGATAGGTGACATTTCGGGTCGGAACCCTTCTGCAATCTGATCAGCCTAGATGTGGTCCCGGAAGAGCAGCAAGTGCGTAACTGCAAATAGAAACCTGCAGATGCTGTAAATCTGAAATAAAAGCAAAATCCTGGAAACACTCAACAGGTCAGGCAATATCTTTGGTGAGAGAAATAGAGTTAATTTCAGATCAACTTTGCTTTTCTCCATGAGAAACAATATAAACAACACGACTTATTGCACATGGTCGCATCCCTCTATTCACAGCCTGTTCATGTGTCTGTCTAATTGCTTCTTTTATTATGCCTGCTACCATTACTTCTCCTGGCAGCATGTTCCAGGTATTTACCATACTACTTAAAAAAACTTGCCTGGTAAACCTCCTTTAAAAATTCTCCCGCTCCCCTTAAAGCTATGCCCTCCAGTATTTGACATTTCCACCCTGGGATACTCTGACCATCTACATTGTCTATGTATCTACAATTTTATATACTTCTACCAAATCTCTCCTCAGCCTCCAACGCTCTCTCCTCGGCCTCCAACAAGAGGAACCAATTTAAGTGTGTCCAACCTCTCCTGATAGCTAAAACTCTCTAATCCAGGCAACCTCATGGTGATCCTCTCCTGCATCCTCTCCAAAGCCTTCACATCCTTCCTATAATGCAGTGACTAGAACTGCACAGAATTCTACAAAAACGTCCCGACCAATGCATGATGTAAACATAGCAACAATGTTCTAATTCCTATGGTAGGACAGAACTAAAGACAAAAATAGAAGATGGTTATCAATTAATTAATTTGAGATGTTCCAATTACAAATTAGAGTGAAATTGATGCATTTAAATGGAATCTTGATACATCCAAGGGAGTAGAAAGATATGACATAATGAGACAAAGCTGAATGAGAGGGACTTAATGGCCTTAAATGGGAATGAATACATTTGGGATGATCAAGTGAAAAAGTTAGAGGACTACCAATATCTCAGAAAGGCAAATGAGTCTAGTCAACTTGGCCGGCATGGACAAGGTGGGCCGAAAGGCCAATTTTCCAGCTATACGGCTTTATGATTTTGAGAGTTTTATAAGTAGTAAAAACATAGGATTTGAAAACCAGGAAACAATCTGGGTCAGAAAGGATGCATAAACCGTTTCTGGTGTGAATAAAAAGACAAATTGGTTTTGTGATGATAAAATAGGGGAGGATGTATTTGGGAATCTATTAAATATGATGAAAAGTGAATCCTTCAACTAAACCTGATACGCTTGTCAATCCTGACAACCATGGCACAACAAAGACTGGGTTGATGCTAAAATGAGCTTCTGCACTACAATTCACAATAACCCACAGGCGTTACAATGTCAAATGTCTAAGGTACAAACTTGGTCAATTGACTAATCGGTAGTTCAATGGTTCAAATGTTCAATTGTTCTTTATTATCATGTGTACCAAGATACAGTGAAATTCCTTTTTTTTAGCAAACAGATCAGTAAAATTATTGCCATAATTAAGTACAATCCTTCATTAAGTACAGAACGCATAGAAACAGCCCACTGAGTTTACATGCAAGAGTCACCAGCTTTTGGATCCATTTTCAAAGTCCCCAGCTACAGCCGTTGCTCAGTGGTGAGTTGCAGAAGGTCCTTTGACAAATGTGATAAGTATCATTGATAACATTAAAAATATATGAATGGAAATTTTTCAATTTGCTTTAATTTCAATTATGAATGAATTATTTTTGTTGTTAATCCTCAGTTGGTGTTGTCATCTGGAATCCTCTGCTTAATATTTCATGCCGAAAGAATCTTTGCAGATCTATTTTTTTCTTTAGTTATGCTAATAATTTATGAAATTATATTAGAGAACACATATTGTAACTTGTTGGCAAGAGAGTTGGCAAATGGTAAGGAGGGTTATCAGATCAAGAGGTAAAGAGAGGTTTGCAAAGTGGGCAGAAAAGTGGCAGCAGTAATTTGGCCTAGAGATGTGTAAAACTGTTGAAAAGGGAAATAGAAAAAAAGTATTTGTTTAATGGAGGAACAGATGGGAATATTGGAGCAAGAGGAGATGTTCTAGTCTTGAGCCACTTTGACCATTTAATGAGCTGTCACCTTGCTCTGTAGGTATATGTTTAGGTTTAGGTTTATTCTTCTCACTTGCACCAGGTACAGTGAAAAGCTTTGTTTTTTCATACTTTCCATACAAATCAAATATACTATACTTAAATACAATAGTCAAACTCGTACAATAGATAAAGGGGAGAGGAAGATACAGAGAGCAGAATATAGTTCTCAGTATCGTCGGCAATCAATTCCATGGACAAAGTCCAATGTCCACAATGGGGTTGAGGTGAATCAGACAGCATCCCATCAGAAGCCCCATAACAGAGGGAATAATGAAGCTGTTTCTCAGTCTGGTGATATGTGCTTTCAAGCTTCTGTGCCTTCTACTGAATGGCCACAGGGAGAAAAAGGAATGACCAGGGTGTGACAAGCTTTGATTATGTTTACTTGCCTTTTAATACAACCTCACTTGTTTTGCCATTTGATCTCATCTGCCTTCAATCCTGCCACGGACCTTTGCTATTTTCCTATCTCTGAACTGATTTAAGAACGGCTTAATTCTAATTTTTCTTAGCATAGGTTACCGCCAGGGGCGCCGTACAATTGGCAGCCATGCCAACAGTCTGTCTGTTTTTATTCGTCTTTAAAAAATTTTTAGTGTGTGTTAAAAGCCTGTGTAAATATTCTCCGGTTTGTTTTATGTGGGGGTCGGGGGAAACTTGTTTTCAGTCTCTTACCTTGCCGGAGATGCGATTGTTTTCCGGACAGCATCTCCGGCCGATCTGCGGCTTAACATCGATGGAGCTGGAAGCCTCGGACTGAACTTGGGCCCCATCACGGGACGTGGACGTAACATCGGACTTGCCTGGGATCGCTCCAACTGCGGCCTGTGGACTTTACATCGGGAGCTCGCAGTCTCCGGAGAGGCTAGAAGGGAGCTCCAACGACTCAGAGGCTCGACCGGGTCCGATCACCGGCACGGGGGAGCTAACATCTCCCCGATGCAGGAGCCGATCGCCCTGATGCGGTGGGCTTCAAGATCGTCCCCTCAACCGAAGGCTCGAGGCCCCCGACCGCGAGAGAAAAAAGAAGGGCAGAGATTTGAACTTTTTATTGCCTTCCATCACAGTGAGGAATGTGGAGGAGTCACTGTGGTGGATGTTTATGTTAAAATGTATTTTGGGTGTTCCGTTGTGATTTTTATTGCATGACTGACTTGGCAAATGAAATTCCTCGTATGTCCCAAAACATAGTTGGCTAATAAAGTATTATTGTGATTGTGATTATGATTGATTGTGACATGGCGGTGACTCTGTTTATGGATGTTGCATGACCTGCTGAATATTTCCCAGCATCTATGCTTTGTTTTCACAAGCAGACTTGCTCTGGCCCACCCTTCCATCCTTGTAGAGTGTGTAGAGACACAATATAGAGACACAGTGCAGAACAAGCCCTTTGGCTCGCTGAAGCCATTCCGATCATTAGCATTAATTCTATGCAAAATCCAATTTTAATCTTCCCACATTGTTATTAACTGAGGTCAGAATGCTGAGATTCTCACATCTTTCACCTACATTCTGGAAGAAATACATACTGGCTAATTAACATACTGACCCACATGTCCGTGGTGTCTAGGACAACCCAATGGTCACAGGGAGAATCTACAAACTCCACACAAATAATGCTTGAGGTCAGGTTTGAACCCTAGTCTCTAGCGCTGTGTGGCAGTGACTCTACCAGCAACACCATTATACTGCCCATAATGTTTCCCCATAATGCACATATGTAGTTCCCACTTAAATGCACCCATGGGATTCATCTCAACATCTCCCCAAGGGAGTGAATCTTACATTCTCACCACTCTGCCTAAAGGTGTTTCTCCCAAATTTTCTGCTAGATTTACAAACCACTGCAAAACAAATGTGGCATGAGGTACACCATTTGACCCAACCAGTCCGTGGCAACGTTAATGTTTCACATGAGCCTCATCACATCTATCTATCTATCTATCTATCTATCTATCTATCTATCTATCTATCTATCTATCTATCTATCTATCTATCTATCTATCTATCTATCTATCTATCTATCTATCTATCTATCTATCTATCTATCTATCTATCTATCTATCTAAGGTACACAAAATTGCTGGGGAAACTCAGCGGGTGCAGCAGCATCTATGGAGCGAAGGAAATAGGCGACGTTTCGGGCCGAAACCCTTCTTCAGACTGATGGCGGGTGGGGGGGGGAGAAAGAAGGAAAAGGGGAGGTGGAGGAGGAGCCCGAGGGCGGGCGGATGGGAGGGTGGGAGGAGACAGCTAGAGGGTTAAGGAAGGGGAGGAGACAGCAAGGGCTAGCAAAATTGGGAGAATTCAATGTTAATGCCATACGGACGCAAGGTCCCCAGACGGAATATGAGGTGCTGTTCCTCCAATTTCCGCTGTTGCTCACTCTGGCAATGGAGGAGACCCAGGACAGAGAGGTCGGATTGGGAATGGGAGGGGGAGTTGAAGTGCTGAGCCACCGGGAGTTCAGGTAGGTTATTGCGGACTGAGCGGAGGTGTTCGGCGAAACGATCGCCCAACCTATGCTTGGTCTCACCGATGTAAATCAGCTGACATCTAGAGCAGCGGATGCAGTAGATGAGGTTGGAGGAGATACAGGTGAACCTTTGTCGCACCTGGAACGACTGCTTGGGTCCTGGAATGGAGTCGAGGGGGGAGGTGAAGGGACAGGTGTTGCATTTCTTGCGGTTGCAACGGAAAGTGCCCGGGGAGGGGGTGGTGCGGGAGGGAAGGGAAGAATTGACGAGGGAGTTGCGGAGGGAGCGGTCTTTGCGGAAGGCAGACATGGGGGGAGATGGGAAGATGTGGCGAGTGGTGGGGTCACGTTGGAGGTGGCGGAAATGGCGGAGGATTATGTGTTGTATTTGCCGGCTGGTGGGGTGAAAGGTGAGGACCAGAGGGACTCTGCCCTTGTTGCGAGTGCGGGGATGGGGAGAGAGAGCAGTGTTACGGGGTATGGATGAGATCCTGGTGTGAGCCTCATCTATGGTGGCGGAGGGGAATCCCCGTTCCCTGAAGAACGAGGACATTTCCGATGCCCTGGTATGGAATGTCTCATCCTGGGAACAGATGCGGCGTAGGCGGAGGAATTGGGAGTGGGGGATGGAGTCTTTACAGGGGGCAGGGTGGGAAGACGTGTAGTCCAGATAGCCATGTGAGTCAGTGGGTTTGTAATGTATGTCGGTCAGGAGTCTGTCCCCTGTCATCTATCTATCTATCTATCTATCTATCTATCTATCTATCTATCTATCTATCTATCTATCTATCTATCTATCTATCTATCTATCTATCTATCTATCTATCTATCTATCTATCTATCTATCTATCTATCTATCTATCTATCTATCTATCTATCTATCTATCTATCTATCTATCTATCTATCTATCTATCTATCTATCTATCTATCTTCTATCATATAAAACTCTCGCCCCATCCGTCCGGCTGGCGTCCGGATCCCTTTCTGCCTTTCATAGAAACAAAGAAACATAGAAATTAGGTGCAGGAGTAGGCCATTCGGCCCTTCGAGCCTGCACCGCCATTCAATATGATCATGGCTGATCATCCAACTCAGTATCCCGTACCTGCCTTCTCTCCATACCCTCTGATCCCCTTAGCCACAAGGGCCACATCTAACTCCCTCTTAAATATAGCCAATGAACAGGCCTCGACTACCCTCTGTGGCAGGGAGTTCCAGAGATTCACCACTCTCTGTGTGAAAAAAGTTCTTCTCATCTCGGTTTTAAAGGATTTCCCCCTTATCCTTAAGCTGTGACCCCTTGTCCTGGACTTCCCCAACATCGGGAGCAATCTTCCTGCATCTAGCCTGTCCAAACCCATAAGAATTTTGTAAGTTTCTATAAGATCCCCTCTCAATCTCCTAAATTCTAGAGAGTATAAACCAAGTCTATCCAGTCTTTCTTCATAAGACAGTCCTGACATCCCAGGAATCAGCCTGGTGAACCTTCTCTGCACTCCCTCTATGGCAATAATGTCCTTTCGATTCGTTCCCGCCGTGCGATGTCACAATGCCCGATGCTCGCAGATGTCCAATCGCAATGCCTGACGCTCGCAGACGACCAATCGGAATGGATCCATTTACATGTACTGCTTCCGGCCGCATTTCTTCCTTTGATTCCCAGCAACTCCGAAACCAGACGCAGAATCGCCGACATCTTTTCCATTTCGGTAGAGATTTCACTTTTCTTTCTAAGTATCCGCTCCTCATTACATTTCGTCATGTTTAAGTACACGTTTTTAATCAAATCCTTCCCCCCCCCCCCCCCCCAATATTTCAAAACTAAACTGGCTTCTCACCCATAGAAGCAGCACCAGCCCCAGCCCCTGGTGAACGTTCCATCGTGTGATGTCACAATGCCCGATGCTCACAGATGTCCAATCGGAATGGATACATTTACATATGCCTTTGCAGGAGCACAAGCACTTGGTGAACGTTCCATTGTGTGATGTCACAATGCCCAATGTTCAAATACATTGTTGCCATAGAGGGAGTACAGAGGAGGTTCACCAGACTGATTCCTGGGATGTCAGGACTTTCATTTGAATAAAGACTGGATAGACTCGGCTTGTACTCGCTAGATTTTAGAAGATTGGGGGGGATCTTATAGAAACTCCTGATTACATTTCAACGTGTTTATGTACACATTTTTAATCAAATCCCCCCCCCCCCCCCCCCCCCCACCAAATATTTTTTTAAAAACTGGCATCTCACCCATAGAATCAGCCCCAGACTCGGTTTGTACTCGCAAGATTTTAGAAGATTGAGGGGGTATCTTATAGAAACTTACAAAATTCTTAAGGGGTTGGACAGGCTAGATGCAGGAAGATTGTTTCAGATGTTGGGGAAGTCCAGAACAAGGGGTCACAGTTTAAGGATAAGGGGTAAATCTTTTAGGACCGGGATGAGAAAAACATTTTTCACACAGACCCTACCCCTCTCCCCCTCCTCCCCCCTCCCCACTCTTCCACTTCTCTCCCCCCTTCCCCACACTTTCCCCACTCTCCCCCCACCCCTCTCGCCCTCCCTCCCTCCTCCCCATCCCCCCCCCTCCCTCACATCTCTCTCCCCATCCCCCTCTCTCACCCCCTACCCCGCTCTCCTTTCTCTCCCAAATCTGACCCGTTTCCTCCTCCTCCTCTCCCATCCCTCCCCTCTTCTCACCCCCCTCCCCCAACCTGTGTGTTTGGGGGGTGGTTAATGTGAGTGTGATGTCCAATCACAATGCCCAATACTCGCAGATGTCCAATCGAAACGGAGCCATTTACATGTACGGCTTCCGACTGCATTTCTTCCTTTGATTCACTGCAACTCCGAAACCAAACGCAGAATCGCCGACATCTTTTCCATTTCAGTAGAGATTTCACTTTTCTTTCTAAGTATCCGCTCCTCATTACATTTCGTCATGTTTAAGTACACGTTTTTAATCAAATCCTTCCTCCCCCCCCCCCCCCCCCCCCCAATATTTCAAAAATAAACTGGCTTCTCACCCATAGAAGCAGCACCAGCCCCAGCCCCTGCTGAACATTCCATCGTGTGATGTCACAATGCCCGATGCTCACAGATGTCCAATCGGAATGGATACATTTACATATGCCTTTGCAGGAGCCCCAGCACCTGGTGAACGTTCCATCGTGTGATGTCACAATGCCCAATGCTCTGACATTGTTGCCATAGAGGGAGTACAGAGAAGGTTCACCAGACTGATTCCTGGAATGTCAGGACTTTCATATGAAGAAAGACTGGATAGACTCGCCTTGTACTCGCTAGATTTTTAGAAGATTGAGGGGGTATCTTATAGAAACTTACAAAATTCTTAAGGGGTTGGACAGGCTAGATGCAGGAAGATTGTTCCAGATGTTGGGGAAGTCCAGAACAAGGGGTCACAGTTTAAGGATAAGGGGTAAATCTTTTAGGACCGAGATGAGAAAAACATTTTTCACACAGAGAGTGGTGAATCTCTGGAATTCACTGGCACAGAAGGAAGTTGAGGCCTGTTCATTGGCTGTATTTAAGAGGGAGTTAGATGTGGCCCCTGTGGCTAAAGGGATCAGGGGGTATGGAGAGATGGCAGGTACAGGATACTGAGTTGGATGATCAGCCATGATCATATTGAATGGTGGTGCAGGCTCGAAGGGCCAAATGGCCTACTCCTGCACTTAATTTCTATGTTTCCCTCTCAACACCCCTCTCCCTCTCCCACCCATCACTCTCTCCCCCACCCCCCTTCCCTCTCTACCCCACCCCCTTCCCTCTATACCCCACCCCCTTCCCTCTCTCCCCCCGCCCCCTTCCCCTACCCCTCTGTCCCTCTTCCACCACTCCCTCTACCCCTCCCTCCCCACTCTACCACTTCTCTCCCCTTACACCACCCCTCTCCCTCCCTCACCCCTCTCTCTTCCCCTCCCTGTCCCACCCCTTCCCCTACCCTTCTGTCCCTCTTCCACCACTCCCCCGTCCCTCTTCCACCACTCCCGCTACCCCTCCCTCCCTCCCTCCCCACTCTTCCACTTCTCTCCCCCTTCTCTCCTCCCCCTCTCCCTCTCCTCACCCCTCTTCCATCCCTCTCTCCCCCACCCCTTCCCTCTCTACCCCAACCCCTTCCCTCTCTCCCCCGCCCCTTCCCCTCTGTCCCTCTTCCACCACTCCCCCTACCCCTCCCTCTCCCACTTCTCTCCCCTTACCCTGCCCCTCTCCCTCCTCTCCCTCCTCCACCCCTGTCTCCCCCTCCCTTCCCCTCTCTCCCCCACCCCTTCCCCTTCCCCTCAGTCCCTCTTCCACCACTCCCCCTGTCCCTCTTCCACCACTCCTGCTACCCCTCTCCCCCTCCCTTCCTCCCTCCCCACTCTTCCACTTCTCTCCCCCCCTCCCCCCCCAACACTCTCCCTTCCCATCCCACTCTCCCCCTCCCTCCGGATGTTGGGGAAGTCCAGAACAAGGGGTCACAGTTTAAGGATAAGGGGGAAATCCTTTAGGACCGAGATGAGAAAAACATTTTTCACACATAGAGTGGTGAATCTCTGGAATTCTCTGCCACAGAAGGTATTTGAGGTCAGTTCATTGGCTATATTTAAGAGGGAGTTAGATGTGGCCCTTGTGGCTAAAGGGATCAGGGGGTATGGAGAGAAGGCAGGTACAGGATACTGAGTTGAATGATCAGCCACGATCATATTGAATGGTGGTGCAGGCTCTAAGGGCCGAATGGCCTACTCCTGCACTTAATTTCACTGGTTCTATGTTTCCCTCTCTGCACCCCTCTCCCTCTCCCACCCATCCCTCTATCCCCCACCCCCCTTCCCTCTCTGCCACCACCCCCTTCCCCCTACCCCTCTGTCCCTCTTTCACCACTCCCCCTACCCCTCCCTCCCCACTCTTCCACTTCTATCCCCTTACCCCACGCCTCTCCCAACCCCACCCCTCTCTCTTCCCCTCCCTTCCACTCTCTCCCCCACCCCTTCCCCTACCCCTCTGTCCCTCTTCCACCACTCCCCCGTCTCTCTTCCTCCACTCCCGCTACCCCTCTACCCCTCCCTCCCTCCCCACTCTTCCACTTGTCTCCCCCTTCTCTCCTCCCCCTCTCCCTCTCCTCACCCCTCGCCCTCTCCAATCCCTCTCTCCCCAACCCCCTCTACCCCACCCCTTCCCTGTCCCCCCCCACCCCCTTCCCTCTATCCCTCTGTCCCTCTTCCATCACTCCCCCTACCCCTCTCCTCCTCCCTCCCCACTCTTCCACTTCTCTCCCCCTTCCCCTCCACTCTCAGTCCCCACTCTTTCCCCTCTCTCCCCCACCCCTCCCCCTCCCTCCTCCCCATCTTCCCCATCCCCCCTCCCCCATATCTCTCTCCCCATCTCTCACCCCCTACCCCGCTCTCCTTTCCCTCCCAAATCTATCCCATTTCCTCCTCCTCCTCTCCCCTCCCTCCCCTCTTCTCACCCCCCCCCCCCCCCCCCCGCAAACGCCGTTGGGGAAACAGACCCAACGGGTCTGCACTTGGTCTAGTTAATATATAAAACTCTCGTCCCATCCGTCCGGCTGGCGTCCGGATCCCTTTCTGCCTTTCGATTCGTTCCCGCCGTGCGATGTCACAATGCCCGATGCTCGCAGATGTCCAATCACAATGCCCGACGCTCGCAGACGTCCAATCGGAATGGATCCATTTACATGTACGGCTTCCGGCCGCATTTCTTCCTTTGATTCCCTGCAACTCGTGGATAGAGAACTGGCTGGCAAACAGGAAGCAAAGAGTAGGAGTAAACGGGTCCTTTTCACAATGGCAGGCAGTGACTAGTGGGGTACCGCAACGCTCAGTGCTGGGACCCCAGCTATTTACAATATATATTAATGATCTGGATGAGGGAATTGAAGGCAATATCTCCAAGTTTGCGGATGACACTAAGCTGGGGGGCAGTGTTAGCTGTGAGGAGGATGCTCGGAGACTGCAAGGTGACTTGGATAGGCTGGGTGAGTGGGCAAATGTTTGGCAGATGCAGTATAATGTGGATAAATGTGAGGTTATCCATTTTGGTGGCAAAAATAGGAAAGCAGACTATTATCTAAATGGTGGCCGACTAGGAAAAGGGGAGATGCAGCGAGACCTGGGTGTCTTGGTACACCAGTCATTGAAAGTAGGCATGCAGCTGCAGCAGGCAGTGAAGAAAGCAAATGGTATGTTAGCTTTCATAGCAAAAGGATTTGAGTATAGGAGCAGGGAGGTTCTACTGCAGTTGTACAGGGTCTTGGTGAGACCACACCTGGAGTATTGCGTACAGTTTTGGTCTCCAAATCTGAGGAAGGACATTATTGCCATAGAGGGAGTGCAGAGAAGTTTCACCAGACTGATTCCTGGGATGTCAGGATTGTCTTATGAAGAAAGACTGGATAGACTTGGTTTATACTCTCTAGAATTTAGGAGATTGAGAGGGGATCTTATAGAAACTTATAAAATTCTTAAGGGGTTGGACAGGCTAGATGCAGGAAGATTGCTCCTGATGTTGGGGAAGTCCAGGACAAGGTGTCACAGCTTAAGGATAAGGGGGAAATCCTTTGAAACCGAGATGAGAAGAACTTTTTTCACAC
This sequence comes from Amblyraja radiata, assembly GCF_010909765.2. NCBI lineage: Eukaryota > Metazoa > Chordata > Chondrichthyes > Rajiformes > Rajidae > Amblyraja > Amblyraja radiata. The sequence continues at coordinate 12,385,934 of NC_045989.1, forward strand.
AGAGAGTGGTGAATCTCTGGAATTCACTGGCACAGAAGGAAGTTGAGGCCTGTTCATTGGCTGTATTTAAGAGGGAGTTAGATGTGGCCCCTGTGGCTAAAGGGATCAGGGGGTATGGAGAGATGGCAGGTACAGGATACTGAGTTGGATGATCAGCCATGATCATATTGAATGGTGGTGCAGGCTCGAAGGGCCGAATGGCCTACTCCTGCACTTAATTTCTATGTTTCCCTCTCAACACCCCTCTCCCTCTCCCACCCATCACTCTCTCCCCCACCCCCCTTCCCTGGATGTCAGGACTTTCATATGAAGAAAGACTGGATAGACTCGCCTTGTACTCGCTAGATTTTTAGAAGATTGAGGGGGTACCTTATAGAAACGTACAAAATTCTTAAGGGGTTGGACAGGCTAGATGCAGGAAGATTGTTCCAGATGTTGGGGAAGTCCAGAACAAGGGGTCACAGTTTAAGGATAAGGGGTAAATCTTTTAGGACCGAGATGAGAAAAACATTTTTCGCACAGAGAGTGGTGAATCTCTGGATTTCTCTGCCACAGAGGGTAGTCGAGGCCAGTTCATTGGCTATATTTAGGAGGGAATTAGATGTGGCCCTTGTGGCTAAAGGGATCAGGGGGTATGGAGAGAAGGCAGGTATGGGATACTGAGTTGGATGATCAGCCATGATCATATTGAATGGCGGTGCAGGCTCGAAGGGCCGAATGGCCTACTCCTGCACCTAATTTCTATGTTTCTATGTTTCTATGTTAACTCCGAAACCAGACGCAGAATCGCCGACATCTTTTCCATTTCGGTAGAGATTTCACTTTTCTTTCTAAGTATCCACACCTCATTACATTTCGTCGTGTTTAAGTGCACATTTTTAATCAAATCCTTCTCCCCCACCCCCCCCCCCCCCCAATATTTCAAAACTAAATTGGCTTCTCACCCATAGAATCAGCACCAGCCCCAGCCCCTGGTGAACGTTCCATCGTGTGATGTCACAATGCCCAATGCTCACATATGTCCAATCGGAATGGATTCATTTACATATGCCTTTGCAGGAGCCCCAGCCAATGGTGAACGTTCCATCGTGTGATGTCACAATGCCCAATGCTCAAAGGCATTGTTGCCATAGAGAGGGAGTACAGAGAAGGTTCACCAGACTGATTGCTGGGATGTTAGGATTTTCATATGAAGAGAGAGTGGAAGACTCGCCTTGTACTCGCTAGATTTTAGATGATTAAGGCCGTATCTTATAGAAACGTATAAAATTCTTAAGGGGTTGGACGGGCTAGATGCAGAAAGATTGTTCCGGATGTTGGGGAAGACCAGAACAAGGGGTCAAAGTTTAAGGATAAGGAGGAAAGCAGAATCGCCGACATCTTTTCCATTTCGGTAGAGATTTCACTTTTCTTTCTAAGTATCCACTCCTCATTACATTTCGTCGTGTTTAAGTGCACGTTTTTAATCAAATCCTTCTCCCCCCCCCCCCCCAATATTTCAAAAATAAATTGGCTTCTCACCCATAGAAGCAGCACCAGCCCCAGCCCCTGGTGAACGTTCCATCGTGTGATGTCACAATGCCCGATGCTCACAGATGTCCAATCGGAATGGATTCATTTACATATGCCTTTGCAGGAGCACAAGCACTTGGTGAACGTTCCATTGTGTGATGTCACAATGCCTAATGTTCAAATACATTGTTGCCATAGAGGGAGTACAGAGAAGGTTCACCAGACTGATTCCTGGGATGTCAGGACTTTCATATGACGAAAGACTGGATAGACTCGGCTTGTACATGCTAGAATTTAGAAGATTGAGGGGGTACCTTATAGAAACGTACAAAATTCTTAAGGGGTTGGACAGGCTAGATGCAGGAAGATTGTTCCAGATGTTGGGGAAGTCCAGAACAAGGGGTCACAGTTTAAGGATAAGGGGTAAATCTTTTAGGACCGAGATGAGAAAAACATTTTTCACACAGAGAGTGGTGAATCTCTGGAATTCACTGGCACAGAAGGTAGTTGAGGCCTGTTCATTGGCTGTATTTAAGAGGGAGTTAGATGTGGCCCTTGTGGCTAAAGGGATCAGGGGGTATGGAGAGAAGGCAGGTACAGGATACTGAGTTGGATGATCAGCCACGATCATATTGAATGATGGTGCAGGCTCGAAGAGCCGAATGGCCTACTCCTGCACTTGATTTCAATGGTTCTATGTTTCACTCTCTGCACCCCTCTCCCTCTCCCACCCATCCCTCTCTCCCCCTTCCCTCTCTACGCCACCCCTTCCCTCTCTCCACCCGCCCCCTTCCTCCTACCCCTCTGTCCCTCTTCCATCACTCCCCCTACCCCTCTCCACCTCCCTCCCCACTCTTCCACCTCTCCCCCTTCCCCCTCCACTCTCCCTCCCCACTCTTTCCCCTCTCTCCCCCAACCCTCTCCCCCTCCCTCCCTCCTACCCTACCTCCCCATCCTCCCCCTCCCCCACATCTCTCTCCCCATCCCCCTCTCTCACCCCCTACCCCGCTCTCCTTTCCCTCCCAAATCTGTCCCGTTTCCTCCACCTCCTCTCCCCTCCCTCCCCTCTTCACATCCCCCCTCCCCCCACCTGTGTGTTTGGGGGGTAGTTAATGTGAGTTTGATGCCGCAGTCCCCCCTCCCCCCTCCCCCCCCCCCCCTGCAAAACGCCGTTGGGGAAACAGACCCAATGGGTCTGCACTTGGTCTAGTTAATATATAAAACTCTCGCCCCATCCGTCCGGCTGGCGTCCCAAGCCCTTTCTGCCTTTCGATTCATTCCCGCCGTGCGATGTCACAATGCCCGATGCTCGCAGATGTCCAATCGCAATGCCCGATGCTCGCAGACGTCCAATCGGAATGGATCCATTTACATGTACGGCTTCCGGCCGCATTTCTTCCTTTGATTCCCTGCAACTCCGAAACCAGACGCAGAATCGCCGACATCTTTTCCATTTCGGTAGAGATTTCATTTTTCTTTCTAAGTATCTGCACCTCATTACATTTCGTCGTGTTTAAGTACACGTTTATAATCAAATCTTCCCCCCCCCCCCAATATTTCAAAACTAAACTGGCTTCTCACCCATAGAATCAGCACCAGCCCCAGCCCCTGCTGAACGTTCCATCGTGTGATGTCACAATGCCCAATGTTCACATATGTCCAATCGGAATGGATTCATTTACATAATAATAATAATAATAATGGATGGGATTTATATAGCGCCTTTCTAATACTCAAGGCGCTTTACATCGCATTATTCATTCACTCCTCAGTCACACTCGGTGGTGGTAAGCTACTTCTGTAGCCACAGCTGCCCTGGGGCAGACTGACGGAAGCGTGGCTGCCAATCTGCGCCTACGGCCCCTCCGACCACCACCAATCACTCACACACATTCACACACATTCACACACGGGCTAAGGTGGGTGAAGTGTCTTGCCCAAGGACACAACGACAGTATGCACTCCAAGCGGGATTCGAACCGGCTACCTTCCAGTTGCCAGCCGAACACTTAGCCCATTGTGCCATCTGTCGTCCCAGGAGCCCCAGCCCATGGTGAACATTCCATCGTGTGATGTCACAATGCCCAATGCTCAAAGACATCATTGCCATAGAGAGGGAGTACAGAGAAGGTTCACCAGACTGATTTCTGGGATGTCAGGACTTTCATACGAAGAAAGACTGGATAGACTCGCCTTGTACTCGCTAGATTTTAGAAGATTGAGGGGGTATCTTATAGAAACGTCTAAAATTCTTAAGGGGTTGGACAGGCTAGATGCAGGAAGATTGTTCCAGATGTTGGGGAAGTCCAGAACAAGGGGTCACAGTTTAAGGATAAGGGGTAAATCTTTTAGGACCGAGATGAGAAAAACATTTTTCACACAGAGAGTGGTGAATCTCTGGAATTCACTGGCACAGAAGGTAGTTGAGGCCTGTTCATTGGCTGTATTTAAGAGGGAGTTAGATGTGGCCCTTGTGGCTAAAGGGATCAGGGGGTATGGAGAGAAGGCAGGTACAGGATACTGAGTTGGATGATCAGCCACGATCATATTGAATGATGGTGCAGGCTCGAAGAGCCGAATGGCCTACTCCTGCACTTGATTTCAATGGTTCTATGTTTCACTCTCTGCACCCCTCTCCCTCTCCCACCCATCCCTCTCTCCCCCACCCCCCTTCCCTCTCTACGCCACCCCTTCCCTCTCTCCACCCGCCCCCTTCCTCCTACCCCTCTGTCCCTCTTCCATCACTCCCCCTACCCCTCTCCACCTCCCTCCCCACTCTTCCACCTCTCCCCCTTCACTCTCCCTCCCCACTCTTTCCCCTCTCTCCCCCAACCCTCTCCCCCTCCCTCCCTCCTACCCTACCTCCCCATCCTCCCCCTCCCCCACATCTCTCTCCCCATCCCCCTCTCTCACCCCCTACCCCGCTCTCCTTTCCCTCCCAAATCTGTCCCGTTTCCTCCACCTCCTCTCCCCTCCCTCCCCTCTTCACATCCCCCCTCCCCCCACCTGTGTGTTTGGGGGGTGGTTAATGTGAGTTTGATGCCGCAGCCCCCCCTCCCCCCCCCCGCAAAACGCCGTTGGGGAAACAGACCCAACGGGTCTGCACTTGGTCTAGTCCTCATATAAAACTAGTAGGTGATCCTCTAGTCCCTCTCCCTCATCTACTTCTCAAGCTCCCCGTTCAATATATCTGTAATATTAACTTCAGCCACGCCCTGTAGGAGAGGGTTCCACATTCGTCATCCCAGTTCCACTCTTCTCATGAAGGGTCACAGATCTGAAATGTTAACTGTTTCACTTTTACTGGAGGTGGAGAAGTCAATTGGGTTCAAATTGTGGAATCTGATAAGCCTCTGTCTGATTCAGATTATGAATCCGATCCCACTTTTACCAGATACTGTCTGATTTTTATTTCAAGTTTCCAGCATCTGCAGTTTTTTATTTATATTTATATATTTTCATTTTTGTTAATTGATTTACATTCTGCACACTCTTCTGAATTTCCTATTGAAATTCTCGGGGACTAATTGATATTGGTGAACTCTGGTTATGCTCTCCCTCACAAGTGGAAACACTCTCGCTATTCAATCCACTTTGTCAAAACACTTTTCAACATTGCAAACTCTTTTACACCAGCCCTCATCCTTCTTTCCTGAAAGAAGTCCTAATCTGTATGCCTTTGTATCCTAACAAGCATTCTCTGCACCCTCTCCAATGCCTCAATTCTATAACATGGCAACAAGAAGATTGGATTTCCTCCTTCCTTCCTTAGTGACATTCTTGTATTGGAGACACAAGGGACTGAAGATGCTGGTACCTTGAGGAAAAACCAACTACTGGAGGAAGTCAGCTAGCCAAGCAGCATCTGTGGAAGTAAATGGACGGGCGACTTGTTGCGTCATGATCCTTCTTCAGACTGATCAACTAGTAGAGTGGTAGCTGACAGTAAGTGGTGCAAATGGTGGAATCTGATAAGGAATGAAGATGTGAGTGAAATGTAGAACCAGTGGGAGGAATAGCATGTACTTTCTACATTACACTCCCACCTTCCTTTCTTATCAGATTCCACCATTTGTACCCATTTGTCCTCCATCTCCAGCCTTGGTTTCTATCTCCATCTGACTTTCCCCCACCTGCCAATTCATCCTTTGTCACCTGCATCCACCTATCACTACCTGTTGTCCCAGCACTTCTCCTCACCTCTTTCTAGCTCCACCAGCCTGAAGAAAAGTTCCAATCCAGAAACAAGCTCCTCATATTTATGGCTCATTGTTTTGGTTTCCTTCATGAACTTTTCCACATTACTCAATCAAATTCCCATATAATTGTAAGGACCACTTCTTCCTCCGCTCTACAGCATTCTCTTCATCAGGAATAGGAGCCGCAAAGTGTGGCATTTCTCCTGATTGTCACAGCTTGCCAGTTCTTGCTTGGTTCTTGCAAATCTTCCTTACACCTTTTCCATTTATTTGCAACCTTTTCAGAATACAGGGGGGGCACAGCAATACTTTATCAAAATGTTAAAGTGTTAAGTATATTAAGTGTTAAGTATAGAACATGTTTTTAAAGTGAGGCAGAAAGACGATTATCTGTTGTTCGATCTGTCACCGCTAGAGGACCCTCAGACCAGCATCTGTGTAGGCAAGGGGATAGCTGATGTTTCGGGTCGAGACCAGCATCAGGACTGTTAATAATTATACAAATAGAGCACAGCGACACAAACTTCTGATCACATCCATGTCGACCATCAAGTACCTCTATAAGTATATTGTATGCTTGGAACTTGCTTACCTGTTTCCGCAAACTTGATTAATAGGTTTAGGAGGGGGGGGGGGGGATCATAGCACTTCAATAGATTTTTAGAAAATAAAATTTAGATAGAAAAATAATCTATTATGATGTAATTTTTTAGAATGGATCAAATAAACACCCAGCTTCAAATCTAAGTTCAATGATAAAAATTTAACTTAGATTTCGCATCAGAGCCAAAATTGTGAGTCGTAATAATTGCTAGATCATTCTCAGCTTCGGAAGTTTCATTTTAAATAATTACAATAGTACACCAGAGTAGGGGGGAAATATGTTCCACTTAATTATGTTTAACAATTAATACACTGTTTGCTTAATAAACAGTTGTAAAACTGTTTGCCAAATACTAATCGGGGTTGTCATGTTACTGGCAAGTCAGCGATTATCGTTTAAACTATTACACGATTTTAAACTCTAAAGTCCCATGGAAACAATTATTGAATTAAATCAAATGTTAATGATATAAATTGAAATACTTCATAAGTTTTAAAGAAATAAACACTATACAATATAATTGCAGCGTGAATTTGTCTATTTATTAACAATTCACTTTATAACACTTTATATTTCTTCATGGTTCATTTTCTCAACATAGGAACGACCCAAGGCGGTGTGGGTCGAGAGGCTCTGGTAGAAACATTGCAAGGTCACCCACATCACAATGACATTCACAAGCAATGGACATCTGACCCGGGGCTGCCCGGGGTGACGCGGTCCGATCTCCCTTCCGCCCCTTGACTTAAGTAAGTGGAGTGAAAGCGATGCAGTTATTCCCTCGTACCCCTTAAACTAATGAATTTGATGATCACAAGTTGCCTTCGTTTAAGGAACAAATTGCAACCTCTAAAACATTGCACGGAGCTTCGATTTTGCAGTCTCTAAAATGAGAGGTAAAGAGATCAACATCAGTCTAAACCCATCGCGCTTCTGCATGTAATCACACATTTTCAAGTGAAGGGCTTTCATAGCAGTGATCTTTTTCTTTCGAGATGGTCATTCTACATCGGATTTATCCAGTTGTTATTCGCCGTCACAACAATCCCGATACCTTCCCTCAGCAGTCTCCCAAGACAGTCGGTTAATTGGGGTTTGGCTGTGTGGTGCAGTTGGAGGGACCGTTTTCACATCGACTGTTAGAGTCGGTCTCGGCTGTAATGTGCGATCTCAATAATGTTCAGATGCACTCCGACCTGCATGTGCGTGGGTTCCCGGTTATTTACCGGGCCGGAGAAGGGTCGTATTGCGACCTTGTGCGTCAAAGCCGGCGTAGATATCTTCCAGAAGATCTCTTTCATAGATTTCCTGAACTCTCTCCTCATTAAGCAGTAGAGAACTGGATTGAGGCAGCTGTTTGTGTATGCCAAGCACACGGTGACGGGGAAAGCATAGGACTGCATGGAGTAGTAGGTCTTGTCCCAAGGTATCACGTTGAGCTTGACCAAAACGCCCCAGAATGTGATGATGTGGTTGGGTAGCCAGCAGAGGAAGAAGGCGAGCATAACGATGGTGATAGACCTGGTTACTGTCGAATTCCTCTTGGTGTTTTTGTTGCCCATGTGTTGTTGTCTCAAGAACCTGAGGAGGAGCAGATAACAGACCGACAGAATGGCAATGGGCAGAACAAAAGCCAGGACGAGCTTCTGGATGTGGTAGAGTGCGAGCCAGTATTGGCCATCGTCGGGGAAGTCCAGCAGACAGAGGTTCACGCCGGCAGTGTTGCTGACAGTGGAGAAGATTGCGGTGGGTAGCGTGGCCAGGCCGGCGGCGGACCAGAGGAGGGCACTGATCCACTTGACCGAGCATGGCAGCCCGCTACCCCTGGCCTTCAGAGCCGACGACACCGACCAGTAGCGGGCAATGCCCATTGCCGTCAGGAAGAAAACGCCGGCGTACATGTTCATGACAGTGACTGACTGTATGATCTTACACATGGCACCCCCGAAGGGCCAGCTGAAGTCCAGAGCGGTGTCCACCGCCCAGAAGGGCAGGGTCATGACGAACTGAAAGTCGGTGACCGCCAGGTTGAGAATGAAGACGCACATGGTGGATTTGCTGCGCCCTGGCTTCGCCTTCATCAGGAGAAAGACCAGCAAGTTCCCGACAAGACCGACGGCGCAAACCATCGAGTAGGTGATGGAGATGATTATTCTCAATGCAGGGGATCCGTCTCCGTGGAAATCCATCTCACACAGGCTGCAGTTTTGGCTGGAGTTGTAAAACTGCACGATAGCGTTCAACATAAAATCGTCCATCTCTTCCAACTTGCTGCATTCGAGTGGCGCCGGACGAACTAATGAGATTGTAGACAACTCGGGAGCCAGCGCCAAACAAAATCCTTTAAAAAAGTACATAAAATAAACTTTTTTTTCTGGGCAATTGCAACAGACAGTCCGGTGTGCAGCGTTGCTGCAGACCTTGAGGCAGAGTCCCCGGCGCACCTGGGCTCCAGTTGCCGATCTTGTCCTCTGAAGACAAGGCGGATCTCCGGTTTGAATCAAGTCAACCTGGACCGCCCACCCCTTCCCCGCTCCCATTGGCCTCGCCTTGGACGGCTTCGTGCAGCAACCGGTCCTTGGACAAGTCCATCAGGCGGCAGAGGCGGAGTTCTCGCCCCCTCGACGCTCTGTGCTGTCCAGGGTGCTGAATGAAGCGATATCTTCCATCGGGGGTAGGCAAAATATCGTTGCAAATTCAGGGGAGATTAAAAATAAAGCTCTCGATTTTTGCGCAAGCAATGTGTTTATTTCCAGTTGTTTAGTTTGTACAAGTAGTTAATAAACGTGGGAGTGGAAAACATGGGCATTTCATAGTCGAGGCAGGAAGATAGCGGGAGGGGAAGGGCTCTTGTGTGTCGAGGGTCCCGACCTGACCGGGATCAGGCGTAGGAAGGATGTGTAGGAAGGAACTGCAAATGCTGGTTTACACCGAAGATAGACACAAAAATGCTGGAGTAACTCAGCGGGACAGGCAGCATCTCTGGATAGAAGGAATGGGTGACGTCGAGACCCTTCTTTAGACTCAGAGCGACCACCAGTCTGAAGAAGGGTCTCGACCCAAAACGTAACCCATTCCTTCTATCTAGAGATGCTGCCTGTCCCGCTGGGTTACTCCAGCATTTTGTGTCTATCTTCGGGAGGGGGAATGGGTCAGTTTCTTCCACAGTTATCCCCGCCCGAGTGCAAGTAGGAGATTCCTTTCGTCAAATAAATACATCCCGCTGTATCCGTTGGTGGGAAAGGGGGACCCGTTTGCCCGGCGCCTCACTGTGACCACGCCGTGGCCGAGGGCACCTCCTTTTAAACTCCAAAATATGGATTTAACTTCAGCTTGCTTTTATTTAACACAGTGGTTAAAATCAGGAATTGTGAGTTTGATTCGAAACCGAAATCAAGTGTCCGTGTCGAGTGCTTCTGCACCTTGGAAGGACGTTTGACAAACAGAAACAGAGAGCGACCGTGCAGCGATAGATCGACACGGGTGACATTCCAGACTGGAGAGACTGATTGTCATCAGCTTAATCTGCAATGATCATCACGGGGAGGCGCACTAAACACCAGCAATTATTCTTCTAGGTCCCGAGGGACGGGTTAATCTCCGGACCTGGGACATTTATACTTCTCCGGGGGAGATTATTATTCCAAGCCATTCCAATAAAAACATAATTACGGAATTCTCTTAAGGCAATGTTCAATATATTCAACATCCGATTCAGTAGCGTTTCGAGTTTCCTTTTGTTCTCGGGGAGTTGCGAACAGATTTGCTTTGTTCACAAGCAGCAGCAGCAGCAGCAGCAGCGGAGAATGTAAAATGATCTGTGGGTGTTAACCGGCTTCAGCGCTGAAGTGTAGATCTAGTTTTACTGTCGCCCGCCGGGGACGGGTGAGATTTCAGAGACGTGCGCCCATTGCATAACAAATACAGTTCTTAGTGAAGGCTGGCGAGTGGTTTGGAGGCTCAAATTTCCCTGTAGGAGTTTGGGGTCATGTCGATCAAGTCCACAAGCCCGAGACGATGGGTGGGTAACTGGGATAACAGGCCGGTTTTCAGATCCTCATAGAAACATAGAAATTAGGTGCAGGAGTAGGCCATTCGGCCCTTCGAGCCTGCACCGCCATTCAATATGATCATGGCTGATCATCCACTCAGTATCCCGTACCTGCCTTCTCTCCATACCCTCTGATCCCCTTAGCCACAAGGGCCACATCTAACTCCCTCTTAAATATAGCCAATGAACTGGCCTCGACTACCCTCTGTGGCAGGGAGTTCCAGAGATTCACCACTCTGTGTGAAAAAAGTTCTTCTCATCTCGGTTTTAAAGGATTTCCCCCTTATCCTTAAGCTGTGACCCCTTGCCCTGGACTTCCCCAACATCGGGAGCAATCTTCCTGCATCTAGCCTGTCCAACCCCTTAAGAATTTTGTAAGTTTCTATAAGATCCCCTCTCAATCTCCTAAATTCTAGAGAGTATAAACCAAGTCTATCCAGTCTTTCTTCATAAGACAGTCCTGACATCCCAGGAATCAGTCTGGTGAACCTTCTCTGCACTCCCTCTATGGCAATAATGTCCTTCCTCAGATTTGGAGACCAAAACTGTACGCAATACTCCAGGTGTGGTCTCACCAAGACCCTGTACAACTGCAGTAGAACCTCCCTGCTCCTATACTCAAATCCTTTTGCTATGAAAGCTAACATACCATTCGCTTTCTTCACTGCCTGCTGCACCTGCATGCCCACTTTCAATGACTGGTGTACCATGACACCCAGGTCTCGCTGCATCTCCCCTTTTCCTAGTCTGCCACCATTTAGATAATAGTCTGCTTTCCTGTTTTTGCCACCAAAATGGATAACCTCACATTTATCCACATTATACTGCATCTGCCAAACATTTGCCCACTCACCCAGCCTATCCAAGTCACCTTGCAGTCTCCTAGCATCCTCCTCACAGCTAACACTGCCCCCCAGCGTAGTGTCATCCGCAAACTTGGAGATATTGCCTTCAATTCCCTCATCCAGATCATTAATATATATTGTAAATAGCTGGGGTCCCAGCACTGAGCCTTGCGGTACCCCACTAGTCACTGCCTGCCATTGTGATAAAGGACCCGTTTACTCCTACTCTTTGCTTCCTGTTTGCCAGCCAGTTCTCTATCCACATCAATACTGAACCCCCAATGCCGTGTGCTTTAAGTTTGTAAACTAATCTCTTATGTGGGACCTTGTCGAAAGCCTTCTGGAAGTCCAGATACACCACATCCACTGGTTCTCCCCTATCCACGCTACTAGTTACATCCTCGAAAAATTCTATAAGATTCGTCAGACATGATTTACCTTTTGTAAATCCATGCTGACTTTGTCCAATGATTTCACCACTTTCCAAATGTGCTGCTATCCCATCTTTAATAACTGACTCTAGCAGTTTCCCCACTACCGATGTTAGACTAACTGGTCTGTAATTCCCCGTTTTCTCTCTCCCTCCCTTCTTAAAAAGTGGGGTTACGTTTGCTACCCGCCAATCCTCAGGAACTACTCCAGAATCTAAAGAGTTTTGAAAGATTATTACTAATGCATCCACTATTTCTGGAGCTACTTCCTTAAGTACTCTGGGATGCAGCCTATCTGGCCCTGGGGATTTATCGGCCTTTAATCCATTTAATTTACCCAACACCACTTCCCGGCTAACCTGGATTTCACTCAATTCCTCCAACTCCTTTGACCCGCGGTCCCCTGCTATTTCCGGCAGATTATTTATGTCTTCCTTAGTGAAGACGGAACCAAAGTAGTTATTCAATTGGTCCGCCATATCCTTGTTCCCCATGATCAACTCACCTGTTTCTGACTGCAAGGGACCTACATTTGTTTTAACTAATCTCTTTCTTTTCACATATCTATAAAACCTTTTGCAGTCAGTTTTTATGTTCCCTGCCAGTTTTCTTTCATAATCTATTTTTCCTTTCCTAATTAAGCCCTTTGTCCTCCTCTGCTGGTCTCTGAATTTCTCCCAGTCCTCCGGTATGCTGCTTTTTCTGGCTAATTTGTACGCATCATCCTTCGCTTTGATACTATCCCTGATTTCCCTTGTTATCCATGGATGCACTACCTTCCCTGATTTATTCTTTTGCCAAACTGGGATGAACAATTTTTGTAGTTCATCCTATGCAGTCTTTAAATGTCTTCCATTGCATATCCACCGTCAACCCTTTTAGAATTAATTGCCAGTCAATCTTGGCCAATTCACGTCTCATACCCTCAAAGTTACCTTTCTTTAAGTTCAGAACCATTGTTTCTGAATTAACAATGTCACTCTCCATCCTAATGAAGAACTCAACCAAATTATGGTCACTCTTGCCCAAGGGGGCACGTACAACAAGACTGCTAACTAACCCTTCCTCATTACTCAATACCCAGTCTAAAATAGCCTGCTCTATCGTTGGTTCCTCTACATGTTGATTTAGATAACTATCCCGCATACATTCCAAAAAATCCTCTTCCTCAGCACCCCTGCCAATTTGATTCACCCAATCTATATGTAGATTGAAGTCGCCCATTATAACGGTTTTGCCTTTGTCGCACGCATTTCTAATTTCCTGTTTGATACCATCTCCAACTTCACTACTACTGTTAGGTGGCCTGTACACAACACCCACCAGCGTTTTCTGCCCCTTAGTGTTTCGCAGCTCTACCCATACCGATTCCACACCCTGCAAACTAATGTCCTTCCTTTCCATTGCGTTAATCTCCTCTCTAATTAGCAACGCTACCCCACCTCCTTTTCCTTTCTCTCTATCCCTCCTGAATATTGAATATCCCTGGATGTTCAGCTCCCAGCCTTGGTCACCCTGGAGCCATGTCTCCGTGATCCCAACTATATCATAGTCATTAATAGCTATCTGCACATTCAACTCATCCACCTTATTACGAATGCTCCTTGCATTGAGACACAAAGCCTTCAGGCTTGTTTTTACAACACTCTTACCCCTTATACAATTTTGTTGAAAAGTGGCCCTTTTTGATTTTTGCCCTGGATTTTCCGGCCTGCCACTTTTACTTTTCACCTTGCTACCTATTGCTTCTACCCTCATTTTACACCCCTCTGTCTCTACGCTCACACATTTAAGAAACCCTTTCCCTTTAACTCCATCCTCCACTATCCCATTCGACACCCCACCCCCCTTATTCAGTTTAAAACCACCCGTGTAGCAGTGGCAAACCTGCCTGCCAGAATGCTGGTCCCACACCTGTTAAGATGCAATCCGTCCCTTTTGTACAGTTCCCCCTTACCCCAAAACAGATCCCAGTGATCTAAGAATCTAAATCCCTGCCCCGTGCACCAGTTCCTCAGCCACACGTTCAGGTCCCGTATCTCCCTGTTCCTGCTCTCGCCAGCACGAGGAACTGGAAGCAAACCGGAGATAACAACCCTGGAGGTCCTGCTTTTCAGCATTTTTCCGAGCTCTCTAAAGTCACGCTGCAGAATATTCATCCCCTTCTTTCCGACATCGTTTGTGCCGACATGCACTACCACTTCCGGATGTTCACCTTCGCCCTTGAGGATTTTCTGCACTCTGTCCGTGACATCCTGGATCCTGGCACCAGGAAGGCAGCACACCATCCTCGCATCCCGTCTGTTGCCGCAGAAACCCCTGTCCGTACCTCTCACAATAGGAGTCTCCCTACTACAATGGCGTTGCCTGCCTTAGGCCTTTTTGGTTTTGGCTCAACAGCCCTATTCGCATCACAAGCCAGTCCGCCGCCCAGTGTAAACACCTCTTCTGTCCCGACAGCTTCTAAGTGGGTGAACCTGTTCACAAGAGGTACAACACCCGGGGATGTTGGCATTCCATGCTTCCCTCCCGTTCTCACTGTCTCCCACCTTCTCTCTTCCAGTACCTTAGGTGTAACAATCGTACTGTAAGACTTGTCGAGGAACGACTCCGTTTCTCGGACGAACCGGAGGTCATCCACTTGCTTCTCCAGTTCCCCAACACGGCCCTTCAGGAGCTCTACCTGGATGCACTTTTCGCATTTGTAGCAGCCAGAGGCACCAGCGGTGTCCTTGACCTCCCACATACTGCAAGCATCACACTGAATCAGCTTGCCTGACATCTCCTTCTTTCATCTCTCCCTCTGCAGTGTTTTGCGTAGTCTCCTCTCCGAAGACTCTCGAGCCAAAGACTCACACTTTACTCACAGGGCACTTCCCTCGCAAGGCCGCTCACTCACTGCCGCTCGCTAAGAGCAGTCTTGCTTAAATTGACTGATAAATTGCCTGATTTACCAATTTACAAACCAAATTCCTCAGTTTTCAACTGTTTTCCCAGCACTGACTCACTTCTCTCCTCCCACTTGGGCTAGAGCCAATCAGTCGTATCTCTTGCTAAGCTCCTGCTGCTGTTGTTGCTCCCAAAGCTACAGCAGTTCTGAGTCAAGTCTGCCTGTCCTTGACCTGTACTTAAACTGTTTTCACTTCTCTCCTCCCACTTGGGCTAGAGCCAATCAGTCGTATCTCTTGCTAATCTCCTGCTGCTGTTGTTGCTCCCAAAGCTACAGCAGTTCTGAGTCAAGTCTGCCTGTCCTTGACCTGTACTTAAACTGTTTTCACTTCTCTCCTCCCACTTGGGCTAGAGCCAATCAGTCGTATCTCTTGCTAAACTCCTGCTGCTGTTGTTGCTCCCAAAGCTACAGCAGTTGAAGAAGCTACAGCAGTTCATATAGAAGAAGACATTGCGGAATAAAAAGCAAACGGCAAGAGGAGCTCAGTGGGTTGGGGTATCATCTGTGGAGGCAGGTGGAGAAGATAGTCGACGTATTGGGTCGAGATCATGCATCAGGATTGAGAGTGTAAAGGGGAGGGGCAGTATAAAGAGGGGGGAGAGGGTTGACTTGCTCAGCGACGGGTGGTTCCTGGAGAGAAGAGGGAGGATTGATGTGTAGATGGAGTCATGCTGGCTGAATAACTTCAGTGGACAAGAGATGACCACCGTGACATGGCAAGCTTTCGTGTCATGAATCCCAAGGTTTACATTGACAATTTCCAGACCTCAGCTCTGGATCAAACAAACCGATCAATTAATATCAAGTTCAAGTTCAAGTGAGTTCAAGTGAGTTTATTGTCATGTGTCCCTGTATAGGACAATGAAATTCTTGCTTTGCTTAAGCACACAGAAAATAGTAGACATTTACTACAAAACAGATAAATGTGTCCATATACCATGATATAAATATATACACACATGAATAAATAAACTGGTGAATAAATAAACGGGTAGTTATTTATTTGAAGAGCTGTGGCCTGCTTCATTGATATGAGCTTCATTGATATAATTAGTCAACAACTCCAACACCAGCCAGGATGAGGATTAGACACAAACAGGGTTGACTTGTATCTATTGAATTCCACCAATTGCCATGTTTTCATGTCATTTGCCTTAGAGAAATATTTTTGAAAAAGGGCAGCCGCACTACAGTCTACGCTGTACTTCTGAAGTGTGGTCACCTTCACAGGGCAGAGTTCTGCACGGACAATGTGTGTATAGCAAGATCCCACGAGTGGCAAACAGATAATGTCCAGGCAATCTCTCTTTCTTTTGGAGTTGGAACTAGGCTAAATATTGGCCAGGTCATCTTCCTTATTTTTTCTTTCAAATAGTGGGCTTTAAAAATACTAGCAAGGGTAACCAACATTCTAGCTTAACATCCCTGCCTGAAGGTCCACTGTTTGCAGGCCACAGCTCTTCAAATAAATATCCTAGTAAACTGAAATTACTGAGAATTTCTACCTCTACCACCGTTTCAGGGGATGGCTTCCTGACCATTCTCACTCACTGGGTGAAATTTCCTCTCCTCCAACATCTCACCAAGAATCTTTATAACAATTAGTTTTATTCCCAATGTAAAGTAATTGGTGTAAGAATATTTGGTGAGATTTCTGACTTCTCTGCAAAATGAAATAGATAAATCCTATAGCTACAATGCCCTCCATAATATTTGGGACAAAGACCCATAATTTATTTATTTGCCTCTGTACTCCACAATTTGAGGGTTGTAATAGAACAAATCACATGTGGTTAAAGTGTACATTGCCAGATTTTAATAAAGGTAATTTTAATATATTTTGGTTTCACCATGTAGAAATTACAGCAGTGTTTATACATAGTCTCCCCATTTCAGGGCACCACAATGTTTGGGACACAGCAATGTCATGTAAATGAAAGTAGTCATGTTTAGTACTTTGTTGCATATCCTTTGCATGCAATGACTGCTTGAAGTCTGATTCATCAGTTACTGGGCGTCTTCTCTGGTGATGCTCTGCCAGACCTGTATTGCAGCCATCTTTAGCTTATGCTTGTTTTGTGGGCTAGTCCCCTTCAGTTCTCTCTTTAGCATATAAAAGGCATGCTCAATTGGGTTCAGATCGGGTGATTGACTTGGCCACTCAAGAATTGACAATTTTTTAGCTTTGAAAACTCCTTTGTTGCTTTAGCAGTATGTTTAGGATCATTGTCTTGCTGTAGGATGAACCGCTGGCCAATGAGTTTTGAGGCATTTGAACTTGAACAGATAGTATGTGTCTATACACTTCAGAACTCATTATGCTACTACCATCAGAAGTTGTATCATCAATGAAGATAAGTGAGCCAGTACCTTCAGCAGCCATACATGCCCAGGCCATAACACTCCCACCACCATTTCATAGATGAGATGGTATGCTTTGGATCTTGGGCAGTTCCTTCTCTCCTCCATACTTTGCTCTTGACATCATTCTGATATGTTAATCTTCATCTCATCTGTTCACAAGACTTTTTCCCAGAACTGTGGTTGCTCTTTTAAGTACTTCTTGGCAAACTGTAACCTGGCCATCCTATTTTTGCAGCTAACCAGTAGTTTGCATCTTGCAATGTAGCCTCTGCATTTCTGTTCATGAAGTCTTCTGCAGACGGTGGTCATTGACAAATCCACACCACACTCCTGAAGAGTGTTTCTGATCTGTCGGACAGGTGTTTGGGGATTTTTCTTTAGGTGTTTGGAGAATTCTTCTGTCATCAGTTGTGGAGGTCTTCCTTGGCCTGCCAGTCCCTTTGCGATTAGTAAGCTCACCAGTGCTCTCTTTCTCCTTAATGATGTTCCAAATAGTTGATTTTGATAAGCCTAAGGCTAAGAATAACTCTAACAATTTTATTCTTGTTTCTCAGTCTCACAATGACTTCTTTGACTTTCATTGGCACAACTTTGGTCCTCATGATGATACTCAGCAATAAACGTTTCCAAAGGTGATGTAAAGACTGGAGGAAAGACTAGGCGCTGAGAGCTCTTTTATACCTGCATTAAGTAGGCAATTAAACACACCTGAGCAATTACAAACACCTGTGAAGCCATGTGTCCCAAACATTATGGTGCCCTGAAATGGGGGGGACTATGTATAAACACTGCTGTAATTTCTACAAGATGAAACTAAAATACATAAAAACACCCTTTAATAAAATCTGACAATCTGAAAAATTAATTATGTTTCTCTCTTCACAAATGCTTCCTGATCTGTTGAGCATTTCCAACATTTTCTGTTTTTGTATGTAATATTTTCCTCACAGTTAAACACTTCTAATCCAATTTATATTGTTTCACTTCACAAATTCAATTTATAAAATTGGTTCATAACTTGAAAATATTTGCTCCCAGCACTGATTGTTATTTCTCCACTCGCTGTCCTAGTGTCCTTAACCTCTCACTTTGAGTTAAGATATTTAGTAAAGATACCCACTTTCAATATATCAAATTATTCTACATTCAGAAATATATACACAACAGTACAAATCAAATCGGCAATGTTTAGAAACAGATTTTTCTTTCAATCGTCTCCCATCTTCATTTCACACAAAGCTTGGAAATCAATTGTTCTGCATTCTCAGTACCTCTCTCAGACTATTATTCTTGTACTGGAGGATAACCTATAATTTAGCATTGACAAATGGATTTTCTATCTGTGACTTTTACAATGAATTGAAAAGTCAGTTGTGGCTTAACTTTACCTTTGAGCCAAGAGTTATGTCTTCATAGTCCCACATCAACTTGAACCCCAAATTAAAGCAGAGTGCAACCACACATATGGATATACTGTGCTACGTATGATCATTAGATCAAATCCCAATCTGCCTCTCAGATAATGTTTGCATTCCGCTGTCTTGGGGAAAGATCTCTGTGCTATCCTGAAGAAGAAGCAGTTAATTTCATTAACCTGTTATTTGTCCCTCAACCAACACCACAAAAATATTAATTGCATATCACTCAACTCTTCATGGTAATTCACTGCTATCTTGTCTAACAAAGACCACAAGTAAAAATTGCTTCAGTGAGTGTAAAATGCTTAAGTCCACCATGCATTCTTCAATAGCACTGCAGAAATTACTATTATTGTATTTCTATTATCCAGGAGACTTGAAAGGAAATAGAAAAATAAGTTAAAGTGGTGAAAGTGGAAAAGCGATTGTGTTGCTAAGATGCTAGTGTGGGTGGTGGATGAGGCTACAACTCTTTGACTCAGAGCAAGAGGAAGCTATAACTGAATTAGTAATAGCCCGGATGATGAGAATTAAAAACTAGAGAAAAATATTGGATACAATGATTCTTCTTCTTCTTCTTCTTGCAAATGAAACATAAACCAAAGGAATAGTTAGATCTCAAGCTGGGTGTTGAGCAGCCAGGTTGTTATCTCTGTGTCAATGTCTGCCAGGCCCTGAGCTCCATTTGGTGGGTGGTAGAGTAGGTATGTTGCAAAGCCTACCTGAAGCGTCTTTGAAAATCTGCCGCTGCGGGTGTGCGCGATTTTGGCGCCGTTTAGAGGGGGCGGGTTTAAAACGCGATTTTCTCTAGGCTGTTCAAATCGAAGATGTTCAGCCTAGTTAATTATTAACGAAAAATCGCTGGAAGACCCCGTCGCAAAAGCTATTATTAGGTTTAAAGGCCTTGAATAATAGTTATAGTAGTTTAAAAATCAATCTCTAAACCCGCGACCGCCAGCAACCGCAGGGTCTCATAAAGCAAACCACAGAAGGTAGGTTGTATATTTTTACATTAAAAAGGGCTTCTAAAGATCCCTTTATACAAAGTTTAATATTGCGAGTAGCTCATTTTGGGCCCATTATATCGCGCAGTATTTTTCTGGGCATTTGGGGCACAAATCTACCGCAATGTGAACGTTCTAAACCAGCGCGTTCCACAGGGACCCACTGGAAAGCTGATTTAAATGGGCATTTATTTACAGCAATTGAACACTGAATTCCTTCCATTTGGCCTATAAATTAATGTAAATGAGATTTAAAAATCATGTTTTATTGTGAATTATTTGTGAATATTATTTGGACATTTAGGCTATTTAAAAATGTTAATCATTTATTAAGAAATGGATAGATGTTTAGATCTAGTAATTGAAGTCTGAAATTAGCTACAATTAGGTAACTAACTAATTATATGCTTTAATTTCAGGTCATCCAAGTAAGATTATTTTATATTTGTTTCAGAATGCTTCAATCTATGATAACTGAAAATTTCATTCAGTTCTCTTAATTTTTAAGAAAGTTATGGGCTTTTGACTGTTCACGATCACAGCTTTTTTGTTATGTCCATAGAAAACCAATAGGGAACAAGATGCTCATTTCCGAGTATGAAAATGGCCATAACTTTTTAAATACTTGAGATAAGAAAGTGAATTAGGTGTCAAATTAAACTTATTTTTATGCTTTATCTGATGGGATAAATTACAGACTTGATTTTTAAAATCTCAAAATTTTGTAACATTGCTAGGTAGAGCGGGCACCCAGAGTTGAAATGGTTGGCTGTCTGTTGTTCTGCTCCGCATTCACAGGCTGGGTTCGGACAGAGTCCCCATCTCCACATGCTGGCATTGAAACGCCCAACTCCAGTACGAAGCCTGTTGAGCTTCACCCATGCTCCTCTGTAGAGGCGAGGCCCTAGACAGCTTTTATCTGGTGAAGAGATGTAGCTGTGTAATGGAGATGAGGTTGCCTTCCACTCCTGTGACCACGTGGTGGCTATCCAGTGTGCTTTTGAACACTGTGTGATTGAGTCAAGGGAAAGCACAAAAAGGAGGGAAAGAAATGCAATTGCACTTAGACAGCAAAAAAAGGCAATGTTGGACAATTCTTAATACCATGGTAGTTATGTATCCTCCAAAGTCAAACCTTGGAACAGCTGTGGAGACTGTCATGTATATACAAATGACATGCTGAAATGTTTAATACAATTTTAAAAGAACGTAATGGAAAAAGAAAATATAAATTAATTAGATCTGTCTTTTTTTTCAGCCCATTGTGATACATCATTAAAAATGCCCATTTTGTGTAACTTTCACAGAAGCTTTTTTCAACTTAATAGTAAGTAAATAGTTTTACATTTTACTCTAGAGGTGGGATGTCACATGTAATTGGATATGAAGCTTAGTGCTAGCTAGATAAAATAAACTTCAGTAGTAAAATAAATGACATCAGTAAAGCATGAGCTAATTCACCAGGGGTCCATTCTAGTAAAGTCTGATGGAGAAACATTCTTTTCAAATAACTAGTTCCAGGAATTTACCTTTCATTATAGCTGAGGTTGCAGTGAGTGGTGGACTCAGTCCATTTCATCACACGCACAGCCCCCTCCCCATCAAACCCATGTGCATGAGTAGCTGCTTCAAGAAGACGCCATCTCTCATCAAGGATCCCAACCATCATCTCTCTGCTACCATCGAGCAGAAGGTACAAATGGTTGAAATCCAACAGGTTCAAAACAGCTATGTTTTTGAACCGACCTGCAAAACCTTATCTAAGTTTACCTCAGTAACGGAACGCTAGGACCCCCTCTTACACTACCATGGTCTTGTTTTCTAATTGTGTTTTGTAGTAATGTCTTTTTTTTTTGCATAATCTTTTTCTTTTCACTAGTAAAAATAACAAATAGCCAAAGAAAAACAGCAGGTCATGTATCTGTGGAGGGAAATGGACAGACAATGGTGCGGGCCGGGATCCTTCCTCAGCCTGACTTAGTCTGAAGAAGGGCACTGCTCCAAAACATTGTCTGCCCATTTCCCTCCACAGACACTGCCTGACCCATTGAGTTCCTCCAGCGATTAGTTTTTTACACAAGATTCCAGAATTTGCTGTCCCTTAGTCTTTCTTTTTAAAGTCTTGTACAATTTATATCCAACTTACATTTAATTTATGTTTGTATGTATTGTCTGAGGCTATGTGCACAGGATACTGCTGTAAACAAGATGTTTTAATTGTATTCAAAAGGGAACTGCAGATGCTGGAATATCGAAGGTACACAAAATTGCTGGGGAAACTCAGCGGGTGCAGCAGCATCTATGGAGCAAAGGAAATAGGCGACGTTTCGGGCCGAAACCCTTCTTCAGACTGCTTTGTTTTAATTTGTTTTAATTGTACCTGTACCACATCATACTTGTACATATGACAATAAACTTGAGAAGAAAGATATGGCAAAGAAAATATGATGATTTAAGAATGCCACAACTTAAAACTAATGTTTGAGAAAATCACCAGACAATCTCTCAAAGTGATTGGTTTTCTGTGGGTGCCTCAGGTCCAGAGTCCCTACCGTCTGGAGAAGGGGCTCGACCTGAAACATCACCTAGCCTTGTTCTCCAGGGATGCCACCTGACCCGCTGAGTTACTCCAGCACTTTTTGTCTATTTGTGTATTATCCAGCATCTGTAGTTCTTTGCTTCTGCACTATAACCCTTCTGTTCTTTATGGAAGTTAGATGTTGCAATTTACAACAACAGCAAATCAGGAGCCTGAAATCAAATAACTTCATTTCAAATTTCTACAAATACATTCGATACAACACACAAAAGTTTATAAGTGATAGGAGCAGAATTAGGCCATTCGACCCATCAAGTCTACTCTGCCATTCAATCATGGCTGATCTACCTCTCCCTCCTCACCCAATTATCCTGCCTTCTCCCCATAATAGACAATAGGTGCAGGAGTAGGGCATTCGGCCCTTCGAGCCAGCACCCAGATAACCCAAAATCACCTATGATATAAACAGGGAGAAAAAAAAATAGACATTCAGGATGTAATTTAATTTCATTGTTCCATTTCAGGACATAGGACAATAAAACAATCTTGACTCTTGAGGTGTTTTCTTCATATTTCCATCAACTGCAGTCTAAACAAGTAAATTCACAAATCACTACTCACAGATCTCCAGCCGAGCTGAGAGTTGCTGATTGCGGATGTTTCCCTGACAGATACCTGGCTCGGAGCCGCTTTCTTGAACTCGACTGACTTCAACACTGATAAAGGAATGTGATCTCTGCCCCTCTCTCCACAGACGCTGCCCGACATGGTGAGCATTTCCAGCATTTTCAGGTTTTAAATTCAGCTTTCCAGCATATGATTTAATTTTGGGTGCTCGTACCTCCCTCAGCAACACAACCCGACGGGGCGTTGGCGGGAGCGGGCTGTTAGCCTCACAATTAGCTGCCCATTGAGTTGAAGTAGTGGGGGAAGGAAGAAGTGGGAGTGGGAGTGTCGGCCTCACGATTGGCCTCACTGTTCCCTGCCGCCGCCGCCGGTGAGCTGCCAGTTCCCGGAGCCGCCCTTGCTCACGGTAAACTGCCCTTCAAATAGAGTCACACAGGGTGCTGGAGTAACTCAGCGGGTCGGTCGGAAACTCTGGAGCACATGGATAGGCGACATTTCGGGTCGGGACCCTTCTTCACAGAACCCGAACCCTTCCAATAGATTCGCCAAGTCCTTTCTGAGGTACTTTTGTTTACAGGTGCAGCACGGAAACAGGCCCTTCGGCCCGCCGAGTCCACGCCGACCATCGACCACCCTTTCACACTAGCTCCATATTATCCCACGTTCTCAGTCATTTTCCCCCCCTTCAGGTATTTTTTTTTAGTTTAACCACGTGGGAGGAGATGCTGCAGCGGTTGCAGTAGGCCGGCCAGTTGTGGTAGGAAGTTCATCAGGTCATTATAGGAGCAGAATTAGGCCATTCGGTCCATCAAGTCTGCTCCACCATCAAATCATGGCTGATCTATCTTTCCCTCTCAACCCCATTCTCCAGCCTTCTCCCCAGAACCTCTGACACCCAAACTAATCAGGAATCTGTTCATCTCTGCCTTAAAAATATCAATTGACGGCCTCCACAGTCGCCTGTCGCAATAAATTCCACAATTTCACCACCCTCTGACTAACAAATTTCCTCATCATCTCCTTTCTTAAGGTATGTTTTTTTATTTCTGGAAGCCGGCCAGTGGTTGTAGTAAACTAGCCAGTGGTTGTAGTAAACTGGCCAGTGGTTGCAAGAAACTAGCCAGTGGTTGTAGTAAACTGGCCAGTGGTTGCAAGAAACTAGCCAGTGGTGCTCCACTGTCACTTCGACTGCCCAGTGCCATTCCCAGTGAAGGACAGTGAGTGGAGGTGATTGAGGAGGTGTTAACCTGCCAGCGCATCTCTAGAGGTTGGTCGCTGCTTCCTAAGATGGCTTAGAACATATGTAAGAGAATAAAAACTGCTAACGACAATAATAATGTTTCTGGGGGCACGTTTTAGATGGCTGGATCATGTCTCTCTCACAAACACAAAGCACAAAGTTTTATTTAGAGAGAAGCCTAAGATCAGGAACATTCTTGATGTAGTTGGTCACACAGTTCCATTTAACCTTCTCCGTGTTTGAGTAACATTTCATCTAAGGTCTCAGCTCCACGTTGTCAAGCCTCATAACCTCTGCGTCCCCTGTGGTACAAACCTATTGATCACCCTAGAGAACCTGTCACTCGCATTCAAATCCCACTAGATACCACTGCTTAAATATTTTGATCCAGTGAAACTATTTTAAAACCATGGTGTTTAAACCATTGGAATATTATGAATCTATTGCTCTATTGATATTATTACTTTTATAAATCTTTTCAGTTTATGTTCTTGCAACATTCCACAATAGATTAATTAAGAACATATAATGGTTCATATTCAGAATGATAACTATATAGGGTTAGCAGATAAAGTGTGAATCGCAAATGTTAGCTGCTGCAACAGTAATAATGATTAACCAATGAATCGTTTTAAGTAATAGTGAGTCTGTCAGTGTATGGTAGACAAAAGTGCTGGAGAAACTCAGCGGGTGAGGCAGCATTGATGGAGCGAAGGAATAGTCAATGTTTCAGGTCAAAACCCTTCCTCAGTCTGAGGAAGGGTTTCGACCCGAAACATTGCCTATTTCCTTCGCTCCTTCGATGCTGCCTCACCCGCTGAGTTTCTCCAGCACTTTTGTCTACTTTCGATTTTCCAGCATCTGCAGTTCCTTCTTGAACAACAGTCTGTCAGTGTATGGTGGTCTTCAATTAAAGTTAAATATAGAAGCATTGAGAGATTTGCGAGGGTGAGAGGATTGTATCACAATTCTAAACATGGCAGTTAGTCAGTGGCGCTGTTTTTAATTTTAATTTTTTGTGAACCAAACATAATTTAAATCAACTATTTACAGTACAAAAATACACACAAAAATACAAACAAACCCACCACCGTAATACAAATTAAAGTAAGTGTTATTAAATATTAGATCACTATTTCCCCATCCTTATTGAGGATACATTCCACCCCCCGCAGTGTCCAAGGGTCCCGGAAACCCCCATGGCTGGCGCCCATGGACAGCGCATAGTCCCTTTCTATTACCACCCGGGCATGGACGTAGCCCCGGAAAAGGGGCAGGCAGCCGGCTCGGGCAGAGCCCTCTTCCGCCTGGTGCCGTGACTCGCAGATGGCCAACTTGGCCAGGCTTAGGAGCAACCCAATCAGGTCATCTTCAGCCCTACCCTCTCTCACATGCACAAGGTGTCCGAACATGAGGATGGTGGGTGTGAATCAGTGGCGCTGTTAGAGGGGGGAGCGTTTGAAGACTGCCCCACTCCATCTCTATCAACACCTGCCATCACCTCTCCTCCTCATACATTCTCTATTATTCACTAGGGCAGACATCAAGTAGCCTCTCATGAACCCTGCCGTCCAGCTTTCAGCCACCACCTCAGAATTATCTGTGCAACCCCTGAACTTTCCTCCCCTGTCATCTGAGAAGTAGGGGGCCAGGACATTGGAGGTAACTAACTGACTCTTCATCAAACAGTGAGCCGTACAGCCATTTTCTGCTTTTCTCAATCTGTTCAGATGCAAGCAATAAGGTGCAATGGTCTCAGCGGCTGTAATGTGGAAAGGGAATTGGTGGACATCACCCTCTCAGGAATTGATGTTGAAGGTGTTCTACTTTCCATCTTATAAACCAGATGGTAACACATTGAAGACGGAGCAAAGAAGATTCAGAGGAATGTGTGGACCCCCCACAGACTCATTAAGTTGAAGTTTGTCCCTGTGCCTGGAAAGTTTCTTGGAAATGTATGTTTTTAGGAGTGGATCAGGAATGCCAAGATGGAGGCCAATTCTGAACTGGAGGGAGTCTCAGAGGAAAGATACAGAGTTAAATCGAATGACACTGTGCCTTAATTGGTACACGTGACAAAAACAGACGTTTGAAACCTTTGAAGAAGACTCGGTGAAGTCCAGAAGGTAATCGGAATACTGAAGTTGATCAAATTAAATAGAAATCCTCCTGGGAGAGGAGCATAATTCCAAGTGCCAAAAAGTTAAACAATAACCCAAACAAAAACAGTACAATGTCCGCTAGAAATCTGAGATTTCCAATATCTACAGTACTTTGTTTTGGACAGGGAAATATTCAGGAAATGGGGATGGGAATTTCTTAACATACATTTTATAGGCATCTTAGGAACCATTGAATCTGAGAATCTAGAGTAATATATTTATGGCAACATTATCTCCTCACTATTGACATCAAAAGGATGCATGAGCATCGGATCCTGCCTATTACAATGGGCATATAGTTTCAAGATTTGCATCGAACACTCAGGACAATTTGTTCTAGTTTAGATTTAAATTAAAATGGGTATCTTGTAGCTTTTAGAACACAGTAATCATACTAATCCCATCTAATACCATTCTGATCATATTAGTATCACACCAATCCCCTCCAATAGAACAACAATCCTATTTAATTACATATTAATCCCAATAAGTGCAGAAGAAATAAAAGCAGGAGATGGTCCCCTGACCCTGAGAGATGACCTTTTATCTCAGCACCGCTTTCCTTCATTACCGCAGGTCCCTTGATCCCCTTAAATTAAGAATATTTATTGATCCCTGTCTTAAACACATTCATTGACTGAATCTCCACAATACTCTTGGGTTGAGTGTTCTAATGATTCGCTATGTGCTGGAAGTAGAAATGTCTTCAGAGGCCAGATCACGACACTGTACCCAAGAAATTGTCTGCTATCTTTTTTTTTTTTTTACAGATTTCACCTAATCTGCCTTCATTGTAAGCTCTTTCTAAGATCACCTTTACGAATAGCATTTCTTCTAAAATCTATTTAACCTTTAATCTACATGTCTGTGGTGGCGGTTTAGATTAATAAACCAGGAGAAAGATGAATGTTAATAGGACCTGATGCAAATATATATTTGGTTTATTCCTATGAGAAATGAGAATGTGTATGATTACAGATCTCTGTTGATATTTGTTGGGAGTTATATATCCAAAAGGGAAATTGGAAGATAAAGGCCAAGAATATCCAGTAAGATCATAATCTATGGCAATAGTTCTTTTGTTTACAAAATATATTAGACGTCTGAAGTCTAATAATTGCTGTTGAGCATTTGTGATTCTCTGGTCTACAACAATCATTCTCTTGAACTGGTCACTTCCCTTCATGTGGTGCTGAATCCTTGCAAGGCTGATTCATGAGTGGGTGTTATTGTTAGGGAGCGAGAAGGGATAAAGCACGTAGAAATATCAAGGTGCATTAGAGCACACCATCATGGTACATAAATCCGCAGCTGTGTTTGAAAATGTAATGCTTCTTACAGAATCAGCCAGCTTCATGTTACCTCATACGCTGTAATAGAAAGCATAAATCTTTTGTCCCCTGTTTGTGTGGCAAATTAACTCATTCCACACAGTTGTTGTTCATGGAGTAGGCATCATTTCTTTACTGTGCATTTTTCTGTTCATGTCATGGTGGGATATGGGCAGAAGGAACGAAAGGAAGGTAAGCCAAGGGTAGGGAATCCAAGGCTTTGGAATAGTTTAGTGAGTACTGAGTCAGCCAAGGTAATGGCGCTTACTGAGTTTTAGAAGATTAGCCTTTGGATTGTAGGCTTGCTGGTGTGACATGTTTTTATTGATCAGCCCTCAATTGTCATCACTTTGAAGAATCAACCATGGTACTGTGAAACTGGAGTTATCCAACAAAAGACCTCATGGTATATTTTCTTCATATAAGGACATAAATGAACCAGTAGAGAATTCCTTTAACAATTACTTTTACAATATTAAGGTGCTAAATGAAAGCGAGGTGTTATTGCAATAACGGGTTGTCACAGCCCCCACCCCTCCCTTGGATGCCATTCTGATCCCTATCACTGGCTGACGGGCCAGGAGAGGCCGATCCCCAACATCATTGGTAACGCTGGATCCAAATAACTGATATTGGTTTGGACACCTTGAAATTTGTTAGCCTATAAAACCCAAGCATTCTTGCTAGAGGGGAGAGGGTGAGAGTAGAAGCAGAAGAAAATGTGGAAGAAAGTGAGGAAGAAAGAAGAAGGAAGAAAGAGAGAGGAAGGGAGAGACAGGGTGGTGCTTCCCTGCTAGTTGTGTTCCCTGTCACAAACCTAAGACCACCTGCGCCACTGTGTGGTCAGGGCTGAGCTGCCACGAAGAAGCCCTAGACATCTAGCACATCTACTGCGGCTTGGACTGAGTGGCTGGGGAAAGTCTGAGACACCAGTGCCTCAATCTGCCCATAGCCAATGAGGGTCTGTGCTCACACACAGAGGCAAAGATTCAGCTGCCAAGATAACCCAGAGACTGCCAGCGTCGATGCCTCAAGCTCCAAAGTTGATCGAATAATGCTGATGTTGCTCTGATCCCTATCACTAGCTGACAGGCCAGGAGAGGCCAATTCCCAGCATCATTGGTACCAGCTGGATAAAATGAGCTGATATGGGTTTGGCCACCTGAACGTTGTCTGCCTGATCTCTACAAAGCAGAGGGGAGGGGAGCTGCACTGCTAGTTGTGTTCCCCTACTGCAGGGTCGAGGAAGACAGACAGACCTGTGACCACCAGTGTAACCATGTGGTCCAGACGGAGCGGCCATGAAGAAGCCCTAGACATCCAGCACCTCTACTGAGTGTCTAGGGATTGCCTGGGATGCCAGTGCTTCTGTCTGGCAGGGACTGTGCCCACACACAGAGGCAAAGACTGCTCTGCCAGGATAATCCAGAGGCCACCAGTGTCGCCTCTTCAAGCCCCAAAGTTGAGCTGTCAGGAAAAGCCAGAGACTGCCAGCTCCTCATCTCAATGCAAGGGTGAACTACAGGGATCACCATGCCCTCCTCCAATACCAGAAATGAGTTGCAGACAAGTCTAAGATCGTCAGCGGCTCCGCATATATGCCCCAGCGGCAAGGGAGAGCGGCTCCAGGCGTTCCTGGACTTTTTATTACCACTGTATATAAAATATATTACATGAATTCACCCTACTGTGAGTGTTACCCTATTGGAGTTACTAATTTATTGCTTTTTTGTTTATCATATTATCTATGTGTATTGTGTTGCAGGCCTTTAATGCTGCTGCAAGTAAGAATTGCATTGTTCTGTTGTCTGTACATATGACAGTTCAAACTCTTTTCTCTTGATGAACTCCACCAGCTCAACAGAGCTGACCCATCTTGCAGAATGTTTGAGAACGTTATGTTGTTGGAAATGCCAAACCCTCAGTTGTAACTCCTCATATTCCAGCTTTAATAGTTCGTGGCTTGGTTAGCCATGGGACAAAACCTAGGAAATGGGACTGGGTTAATAGTTCAGTATCTGTCATCATAATGTGTGAAGTGTATTCTCAAATTCCCATCAACACCCCCACATTGTGACAAATGCTAGAAACGAAAAATTGACTGGAATCAAAGAATGAAAAGAAGTCTTGGAAAATTATTATGAATTTCCAAAAAGTATTTTAGACTATTATGTCCTTTTGACAATCTTGGTATTATTTACCATTGCTTTGCAAAATTAATGCTCTTTTACGATAGAGATTGCTTATACTCTTACTGCAGAAACCGGGATCCAGTATGACTGTCCAAATTAATATTGACTTGCACTCCACAGTTAGTACTGGCTGGTGTGAATCAAAGGGTTCATTTCGTGGACTAAATTACATTTGACATTTAACTGCTCGCTGTACCAGAGTCTATTATACAGACAAAGCTGCAGAAAGTTATTAATGTTAAGAACATTTAGCACATCTGGTCTCCCTCTGAGTGCGTCTCGCATCTTATGGTA
Organism: Amblyraja radiata; assembly: GCF_010909765.2. Classification (NCBI taxonomy): domain Eukaryota; kingdom Metazoa; phylum Chordata; class Chondrichthyes; order Rajiformes; family Rajidae; genus Amblyraja; species Amblyraja radiata. The sequence goes on from NC_045989.1 coordinate 12,415,697, forward strand.
GGTGCTACAAACCGGCAGCCAATCAGATTGTACCCTGACTCAGGAAGAGCTCTTGACCCAACACACCATGGCAGTGATGCTGAGCTGTCATGTCCATTATCCAACCACTTATTGCTGAAGAGAATGCAATGCAGTGTAGAACATACTAATGAATACTTGAAGGGGAGAAATTGAAGTGCTTCAGAGAAAGGATTGGCATAATTAAAGATATGTCAAAGAGCTGACACCAGTCTATTGGGATAAGTCAGCCTTTTCTGCGCTGTAGGTCTTGATGAATCTTAAAATAATGTTCAGTTCTAACTATTGTAAATGGTTTTAGTTTAATGTGGTTCATTTTTTTTTTGTCAGTGGTGTTAATTAAAAACATGGGAACATTTAAAATATAGCCTAAATCATCATAGTATATGGTGGCAGGGCATTTTCTGGCCATCTTGTCTGACTTTTATCTACAGATACACATCAACAATCAGACACAGAGAGCACATGCAATGAATTGAATAAATGGCTCATTGTTGCTTCTTCATACATGTGTTCTGTGAAAGAGCAGGCATCCATACTAGCAAGCATTGTAGTGTGCAGTGACCCAGATGATCAGATTGAAGATATTTGGTTTTTAGTTCCCACTGATAATAATTGATTAACACGATTCTATGAAAAAGCATCCATGTGCTGCCGTAATATTCTTGCTCATTCCATTGCAATCGCGAAAGTTTAATAGAGGAGAATAATTATCTATTTCGGACTTCACGCTCAACAGATCCCTGCTCAGAAAATAATGCAGATTTAACCAGGAAATTGCTTGGAGCTACTTTCACCTGGCTCATTAGTTCTCAGTTCTGTTACACTTGTCAAGGGAATTTCCATCACCTGTGCAAAGTGAGATCAACGCAAGGAAGACCTTGGCTCAATAATTTCTCCAACTTTGTTGGGTACGGGACTTGAAACAACACTTAGTCTCCAAGTTCAATGCAGTCACGTCTTCAAGAGTAAGCATGCAACATCGACACTGCCACATGGGATACCATTGCCCGAAGCCATAGAATACCATTGCCTCAAACTAATGCCATAAAATCACACAGCACAGAAACAGGCCCTTCACCCCATTGATCCCACAACAATTATCAGGCAAACAGTTCACATCAATCTAAAATGAATCCCATTTTTCATTCTCTCTATGTTGCCATCAACTCCTCTCCCCAGATTCTGCCACTTACCTACACATCAGAAGCAACTGATGATGGTCATATAACATTGATATGGATAGGCCTGTGAGATTCCTGACCAAGGAAATATAAAATTGGAGATAAATACTGCAATAGCTGATATCTGAAATAAACACAAACACTTGGTGAAATTCAACAGATCAGGTAGCAGATCTATGGAGCATCTATGGAGATAGAAAGCAGCTGGAATTGTTGCTTGTCTGATAGAGTGCAAAATAATATGGGGAGATATTTATCACACAAGGATGAGTGAAAGGTGTTGCATTTTGGGAAGTCAAACCAGGGCAGGACCTACACAGTGAATGTCAGAGCTCTGGGCCTTGTTGTAGAGCAACGGGATCTAAGAGCGTAGGTACTTAGTTCCTTGAAAATGGGGTCACAGGCAGATAGGGTGGTCAAAAAGGCTATCAGTACATTGACCTTGATCAGTTAGCGTATTGAGTATAGAAGTCAAGCTGTTATGTTATGGATGTACAAGACATTGGTTTGCCCATCTTTGGAGTATTGTGTTCAGTTTTAGTCACCCCGCTATGGAAAGGATGTTGTTGAACTGGAAAGGGTGGAGAGAACATTTACCAGAATATGACAGGACTAGAGGGGCTGAGCTATAGGGAGAAGTTGGGCAGGCTAGGACCATATTCATTTGAAAACAGGCAGATGAGGGGGTCACAACATAAAAATTTACAGCAAAAAATGTAGAGGCATACAAGATTATGAGGGGATTAGATAGGGCGAATGCACAGAGAGAGAGAGAGAGGAGGGGGAGAGAGAGAGAGAGAGGGAGGAGGGGGAGAGAGAGAGAGAGAGAGAGGAGGGGGGGGAGAGAGAGAGAGGAGGGGTGAGAGAAGAGGGGGTGAAAGAGAGGAGGGGGAGAGAGAGGAGGGGGAGAGAGAGAGGAGGGGGGGAGAGAGAGAGGAGGGGGGGAGAGAGAGAGAGAGGAGGGGGGAGAGAGCGAGAGGAGGGGAGCGGGGCAGCAGCTCGCAGGGGACCGGCAGCCTCCCTGCCAGGCCCGAGCGAGGCTGTGGCCGGCGTGGACCTGAGCGAGGCCCGGAGCGATCTGAGGACTGTCAAAAGCAGCGGAGGGCCGGCCGATCATGGCTTCTGCGAGGGGAAGCCCACCCACCCGTGTGACAGACAGTTGGGCGGGGGAGACGGAGAGGAGGTCGTCCCCCATGACGGCCGCCACGGCCACTTTTCCACCGCGCAACTCCGCGCCCGCGCTGCGATAACGGCCGCCGCCATGTTGTAGAACTTCAAGGAGCCCAGCTGAGTGCACAGCACGACCTGAGCAGCAGTTTAAAAACGCTAAGTGACAAATTAAAAAAAGTGAAAGTTAAGAAGCCATGAAGTACAGAAGACAGAACAGAGGTGATGTCACTCACAGCGCGAGCAGAGGCAGTCAGATCCATTGTGATGTCATCAGTCAGCTAGACCATCTCATTTATTTTCTAAGTTATTTGAGATTTGTGAACATTTTCATAAATAACTTGAGAAATAATGCATTCAATTTTCAGTTAAGGCAATTTTTGATTTCACGGGATAAATCTCTACCGGAATATGTAAAATGTTCCCGTTAGTGTGTTGTTTATTCGAGTAGATGTGATTGCACACAACAAATAAAAACACACACACACACACATCCAAGATCAGAGTTTTATAGGTGTAAGGATGTGTGGGCCAGGTTTTACATAGAGCATGGTGGGGATCTGGAATGCATTGCCAGTGGTGGTGGTGGAGGCAGATGGGATAGTGGCATTTTCAGATGCTTTTAGATAGACACATGGAAGTGCAGGGATTACAGGGACATGGATCATGTACAGGCAGATGAGATCGAATAGTAGCCATGACATGATAGAAACATAGAAACATAGAAATTAGGTGCAGGAGTAGGCCATTCGGCCCTTCGAGCCTGCACCGCCATTCAATATGATCATGGCTGATCATCCAACTCAGTATCCCGTACCTGCCTTCTCTCCATACCCTCTGATCCCCTTAGCCACAAGGGCCACATCTAACTCCCTCTTAAATACAGCCAATGAACTGGCCTCGACTACCCTCTGTGGCAGAGAGTTCCAGAGATTCACCACTCTCTGTGTGAAAAATGTTCTTCTCATCTCGGTTTTAAAGGATTTCCCCCTTATCCTTAAGCTGTGACCCCTTGTCCTGGACTTCCCCAACATCGGGAGCAATCTTCCTGCATCTAGCCTGTCCAACCCCTTAAGAATTTTGTAAGTTTCTATAAGATCCCCTCTCAATCTCCTAAATTCTAGAGAGTATAAACCAAGTCTATCCAGTCTTTCTTCATAAGACAGTCCTGACATCCCAGGAATCAGTCTGGTGAACCTTCTCTGCACTCCCTCTATGGCAATAATGTCCTTCCTCAGATTTGGAGACCAAAACTGTACGCAATACTCCAGGTGTGGTCTCACCAAGACCCTGTACAACTGCAGTAGAACCTCCCTGCTCCTATACTCAAATCCTTTTGCTATGAAAGCTAACATACCATTTGCTTTCTTCACTGCCTGCTGCACCTGCATGCCTACTTTCAATGACTGGTGTACCATGACACCCAGGTCTCGCTGCATCTCTCCTTTTCCTAGTCGGCCACCATTTAGATAATAGTCTGCTTTCCTGTTTTTGCCACCAAAATGGATAACCTCACATTTATCCACATTATACTGCATCAGCCAAACATTTGCCCACTCACCCAGCCTATCCAAGTCACCTTGCAGTCTCCTAGCATCCTCCTCACAGCTAACCCTGCCCCCCAGCTTAGTGTCATCCGCAAACTTGGAGATATTGTCTTCAATTCCCTCATCCAGATCATTAATATATATTGTAAATAGCTGGGGTCCCAGCACTGAGCCTTGCGGTACCCCACTAGTCACTGCCTGCCATTGTGAAAAGGACCCGTTTACTCCTACTCTTTGCTTCCTGTTTGCCAGCCAGTTCTCTATCCACATCAATACTGAACCCCCAATGCCGTGTGCTTTAAGTTTGTATACTAATCTCTTATGTGGGACCTTGTCGAAAGCCTTCTGGAAGTCCAGATACACCACATCCACTGGTTCTCCCCTATCCACGCTACTAGTTACATCCTCGAAGAATTCTATAAGATTCGTCAGACATGATTTACCTTTTGTAAATCCATGCTGACTTTGTCCAATGATTTCACCACTTTCCAAATGTGCTGCTATCCCATCTTTAATAACTGACTCTAGCAGTTTCCCCACTACCGATGTTAGACTACTGGTCTGTAATTCCCCGTTTTCTCTCTCCCTCCCTTCTTAAAAAGTGGGGTTACGTTTGCTACCCGCCAATCCTCAGGAACTACTCCTAGAATCTAAAGAGTTTTGAAAGATTATTACTAATGCATCCACTATTTCTGGAGCTACTTCCTTAAGTACTCTGGGATGCAGCCTATCTGGCCCTGGGGATTTATCGGCCTTTAATCCATTCAATTTACCCAACACCACTTCCCGGCTAACCTGGATTTCACTCAATTCCTCCAACTCCTTTGACCCACGGTCCCCTGCTATTTCCGGCAGATTATTTATGTCTTCCTTAGTGAAGACGGAACCAAAGTAGTTATTCAATTGGTCCGCCATATCCTTGTTCCCCATGATCAACTCACCTGTTTCTGACTGCAAGGGACCTACATTTGTTTTAACTAATCTCTTTCTTTTCACATATCTATAAAAACTTTTGCAGTCAGTTTTTATGTTCCCTGCCAGTTTTCTTTCATAATCTATTTTTCCTTTACTAATTAAGCCCTTTGTCCTCCTCTGCTGGTCTCTGAATTTCTCCCAGTCCTCCGGTATTCTGCTTTTTCTGGCTAATTTGTACGCATCATCCTTCGCTTTGATACTATCCCTGATTTCCCTTGTTATCCACGGATGCACTACCTTCCCTGATTTATTCTTTTGCCAAACTGGGATGAACAATTTTTGTAGTTCATCCATGCAGTCTTTAAATGTCTTCCATTGCATATCCACCGTCAACCCTTTTAGAATTAATTGCCAGTCAATCTTGGCCAATTCACGTCTCATACCCTCAAAGTTACCTTTCTTTAAGTTCAGAACCATTGTTTCTGAATTAACAATGTCACTCTCCATCCTAATGAAGAACTCAACCATATTATGGTCACTCTTGCCCAAGGGGGGCACGTACAATAAGACTGCTAACTAACCCTTCCTCATTACTCAATACCCAGTCTAAAATAGCCTGCTCTCTCGTTGGTGGTACAGATGGTACAGATGGTAGAACCCAGCTTCCTGGAGCGTCATAGTTGCAAGGAGCAGGGTTCAGTCCAGACTCAGATAGTATCTCCATCACTTTGTACATTCACCCTGTTTCTATGTGAACCTCAGCCAAATGTTCCAGTTTCCTCAGTTAATTACTCCTAATGCGTAGCTGCGTGGGACGGGAAGTGCATGAGAGAGAGAATAGTTACAGGAAAATAGATGGGGGAACCAGATAATGGGATTATTCTAGAGCTGGCATAGATTTGATGGGCCTAATGCATCATTATCACTTATGGAAAATATAAGAAAATGTTCTGTATACGATCAGCACAGCTGGCCACTTCTCTCCTGGTTCTTGATTGACATTTCTGGTCAGTCAAGTGCAAGGCTCTAGACTCTAAATTTCTCTCCACAGTTGCCGGCTGACCTGCTGAGAAACTCCAGCACCTCTCCCATTATTTGGCTCCAGCTTCCACATCTGAGGTCTCTTGTACCCACATGATCTGGTTGTTACCTTGTGTTTTGTGTTCAGGTTGCTTTCAGAAATTTGTGGCATTGTTTCCAGTACTTCATAGCTTCTGAGTGGCCTAGAGTGGCACTGGTCTTAACAAAACGGGTACATGCACGCTCTTGTTTTATTAATAAATGTATGTGCTATTGTTAATACAAAGGAGGTGGAATTATATATTTAAGGAATGTTTATTATGAAGACTGATAGAATGCAACATAAATTGTGTTCAAGACATCAGTTTTTCATTCAGATGAAAATCATAAAACCTCAGATGCTGGAAATCTGAAATAGAAACAGGAAAGTACTAGAAAAACTCAGCAGGTCAGGTAGTATCTGTGGAAAGAGAAGCAGTTAATGTTTCAGCTTGGAGACCCTGCGTCGAACATAGAACAATATAGCATAGGACCAGGGCTTTCCACTCACAGTGTCTGTGCTGAACATGATGCCAAAAGAAACTAATCTCATCTGCCTGCATGTGAACCATATCACCCCATTTCCTGCATGTCCATGTGCCTAGCTAAAAGGCCCTTCGTCAGAGCTGATGATATTTTTTCACCATTTTCTGTTTTTATTATTGGTTCTACATACATATGGACTCCATTCTTTCAACCATATCCATCTTCAACTTTCACATTGCATTACTGGAGCAGTTTGGGTGCAGTGGTGGCAATCTGTGAAATATCTAGTGGTTGTTACCAAAATAGCACCACTTAGCTCCTCGCACCATCAGGACCTCCTTAACCTAGATGGAGGAGGGCAGCAGCTGCACTGAAATGCCACCATTTCCAAGTCGCACACCGTTCTGTTGTGAATATATACACCGCTGTTCCTTCATGAATCTGGGTTTAAATTCCCTTCTGAACAGCTCGGTGGAAGGGGCCTGCAGCGGTTCAAGATGAGGGCTCACCCCTACCTCATGCAGACAATTAAGCACAAGGAATGACTTTGCCAGAGGATAAAATACGTGTGGCATCAACCAGGCTGGTGTTCTGTTGACGCATTAATCTTCAGTCATTGCCTGACATGCTGCTGTTCTCACACTGTCCACTATGTGGCTCCAAACGCAAGCCTAAAAAGACCAGTCAAGCAAGCTGCAGAGAAGTGTGTAGGAACTGCAGATGCTGGTTTTAACCGAAGATAGACACAAAAAGCTGGAGTAACTCAGCGGGACGGGCAGCATCTCTGGAGAGAAGGAATGGGTGATATTTGCCCGAGAAGTGTTTTCCAGGGAGCCTTCTCCCACTGCTGCTGAATCCTGAATAAAGTCACCGTCACACAGAGATACAGCCAGAAATAGGCCTATTGGTCCACCAAGTCCACACCGACCATCAAACACCCGCTTGTATTATTCCTAATGTAACTCCTATTTTATCAGTTTAATTGATATTTAGTTAAAGGCTCAATATGGAAACTGACCTTTCAACCCACTGATCACCTATTCACACTAGTTCTATGTTATCCCACATTTCTCAACCACTCCGAACACACTGTGAGCAATTTACAGGGACCAATTAACCTAAAAACACGCATGTCTTTTAAATGTGGCAGGAAACCCATGTGGTAACAGGGAGAATGTGCAAACACCACACAGACAGCACCACAGGTCAGGATCTAACCCATGTCTCTGGTGTGGTGAGGCAGCAACTCTACCAGCTGCACCACAGCGTATTCTTTAAACATTCACACAAACTCTCCCCCCCCACATCCCTGACCAGATTCTACCACTCACATACACGAGAGACGATTTCATAGTGGACATTTAATCTACCAATGCATATAGAAAAACCAAACTGCTGGAGGAACTCAACGGGTCAGCCAGTGCTTGTAGAGAGAAATGGACAGATGAAGTTTGGGTTTGTGATCCTTCGTTAGACTAATTAGAAATGTTGTCTGCCCATTCCTTCCACAGATGCTGTCAGACCCACTGAGCTCCTCCAGCTCTCTGCTGTTTGCTCAAGATTCCAGCATCTGCAGTCTCTTGTATCTCTACCAATACATATACTTATGAGAGGTGGGAAGTAACTGGAGCACCATGTGAAACCCAGGTAGGACATGCAGACTCCACACAGACAGCACCAGAGGTTAGGATCGCATCCCACTCCAGTAATATGATACATCTTTAAGAAGAAAGGAAGTGCAGCAGATCATGAAACAGTATTTTGGTTTTTAGAGTATGTGAAATACACACCTTACACCTAGTGCCTTAGAGTATTTTATTGTACTTTGGCGATACAGTGCAGAAACAGGCCCTTTGGCCCACCGAGTCTGCACTGACCAGCAATCACCCCGTACACTAAAACTATCCTACACATGAGTGACAATTTTACAATTCTTTAACCGAAGCCAATAACCTGTTTAAGAAGGAACTGCAGATGCTGGAAAATCGAAGGTAGACAAAAATGCTGGAGAAACTTAGCGGGTGCAGCAGTATCTATGGAGCGAAGGAAATAGGCAACGTTTCGGACCGAAACCCTTCTTCAGACTGAAACGTTGCCTATTTCCTTCGCTCCATAGATGCTGCTGCACCCGCTGAGTTTCTCCAGCACTTTTGTCAACCTACAAACCTGTATGTCTTTGTAGTGTGGGAGGAAACCCAAAGAAAACACAGTTGTACTGTATGGAAACAAACCCTTTGACCCAACTTGCCCATGCTGTCTAAGATGCCTCATCTACACTAGTCTGATCTGCCTGCTTTTGGCCCATATCTCTAAAAATCTTTCCTATCCACGTGGCTGTCCGAAAGTAGAAAGAAGAAACAGTATCCATATATTGAGGGTCGAAGCAGGGAGATGGTAGAGAGAGAGAGGGGGGGAAGCTGATGAACTGGGAAATGAAGGGTTTGATGGCAATTCCGGAGGAGTTGAAAATGTTATCAAAACAAAAGTTAAATGGATGGGAGCTTCAAATAATGTCTTAGGTTTTTAAATGTGTGAATCCATGTTTGAGTGAAACCTCACGTTTGTGAAGGGGAGTTGTCTGGGTCTGTGGGCGTGTGTACTTGTACCCTTGCATCAACGTTTGAATATGATTCTATGAGTGGTGCAGTATATCTGTGTGTGTGTCTGTATATATTGTCTGAGTGTGTGCATCTCCATTTTATATATGTCATTGTGTTTGTGTATGTTCAAGTGTGTGTTTGTGTATCAGTGCTTCATGACTGTTTGGGTGCAAGTGAGGGAGGGGATGAGTGTGGGTCTGTGTATTTGTGTGTGAGCAGGGGAGGGGAGATGTGTATATTGTGTATGGGTGTGAGGAGGGGGAGGGAAGATGTGTGCAATGTTTGGGTGTGAGCAGGGGGAGGGGGAGATGTGTGTGGGTGTGAGCAGGGGGAGGGGGAGACGTGTTTAATGTTTGTGTGTGTGTGTGTGTGAGCAGCAGGAGGGAGGGGTGTGTGTGTCGGGGCGGGGAGGGGGGAGATGGGGGCGGAACTCTATGCAAATAAGTGGCGGCTGAGCCGGCTGATGAGTTGCAGAGCGCTGTGGCCGAGCCGCTCTGTCAGCACCGGCCCGGCTCCCGCTCCCCGCAGTTCAGCCGCGGTCCCATCCCGGTGCCGGCTCGCTGATCGAGTGGCCGGAACTTTGCGGACGGGTGACATGTCCCGGGACCAGGCGAACTAAACTTTAGCGGGGCAGCGGCGGGGAAGATGCAGAGACTGTGGAGCGGCAGCAGTGGCAACTTAATCCAGACCCTGACAACTTTTATTGCCTTTGTGTTGATTGAGGGACTGTCCGAAGACAAGGGGCAGAGGCGGGTCGGGCCTCAGGGTAGGTGCCCGGTCGCATATTAATGTCACCCGGAGTCTCACGGGGCCGTCCTCCCCTCTCCCCCTGCCTCCTCGCTTCAAGCCGCATCATTTCGTCCCTAGGGGGCTGGGAGGACGCGTTTGTTGTTGAATAACTGGAAACTCCACAACCCTCCGAGACTCCCAACCCCTGCACCGATTACGATATTTCCAACAACAATTGTACACTTCATACCGCGCTTTCGGGATGTCTTTGCAACTCGTCTAACTGCGATTTTCTCAAGTTAAGAAAACGATTGGGATCTCTGGTGTATCGAGTTTTAGTTGTTGCATTCGGGGTTTGTTTTGCATAATAAAGTTGCATTGTGAGGTCTGCCTCTGCATCAAAGATGCTCTACATGTACATTAGCAAGCGTGAACGGGCAGCTGAAAGTTAGGTTGAGGAATTATTATTGATGGGCGCTTCTTCTTTCCTTCCCAGAGCAATACCTTCAAGCCCTGTCCGAGCCGGAGCTGGTTTACCCGGTCAGAGTTGACCACCTGGGCCGCTACCTGTCTCCCGATGAGTCTCCCCAGGTGAGCCGGCTGCGGCGCCGCGAGGTGGCGGCGGCGGAGCGGCCGCCCGGCCCATCCGTCTACTACATGCTCTCCCACAGGGGCCGCCAGCTGTACTTCAACCTGACCGTCAACCAAGCTCTTCTCGCCCCTGGCTTCGTGGCCGAGAGGCGCTACGGGGGCGTGAAGGGGGCCACTATAAGCCAGCACCGGCCAAATAGCTGCCACCTGATCGGGAACGTCCGGGATGCGGCAGCGGAGAGCGGGATCGCCGCTATCAGCACATGTCATGGACTGGTAAGGACATTTGTTCAGCTCGGCACACCTGGGGCAGGAGGAGCAAGGGTGCAATGAATTCCCGCACCGCTCCACTTGACCTTAGCTACAGTAATCAACATTTGTGTAACAGCCTCCACTATGCCGGCACGTTTGGGAATGCGGAGTTTAAAGGGAGAGGTTGGGAACAGGAGCGGGTGGAGGCCAATCGGCCCCTCGAACGGACTAACCCATTCAGTAAAACCACAGCTGATGCCACATTCCCAGTCAACCCCCATGCCTCTTGCTCCCTTGTTATTCTCCACCTTGAAGTTATTCCGTTACTTGATCTCTATGGTTCTCTGGGGCAGAGATGTCAGGGTTGTTTAATCAGTGAGAGAAGAAATCCCTCTACTTCTCTCTCTCCCTCTCCCTACCTCCCCCCCCTCCCCTCCCCTTCCCACCGCCCCCGACCACAGGGGAAACATCCTCTCAGAATTCACCCTGCAATCCTTCAGATAATCCGTATATGTTTGAATGAAATCACCTCTCTTTCTTCTCAACTCCAATGAGTATCAAACCCTGTCTACTCAACCACCCTTCATACATCAGCCTTTTAAAATATATTTGAGTAGATATATGGATAGGTGGGATTTAGAGGGCCGTGGGTCCAATATAGGCAAATAGGACTAGCCTAGAATAGCAACTTGTTCGGCATAGACAAGGTGGGCTGAAGGAGACACGATGAACTGCAGATGCTGGTTTACAAAAAAACACAAAGTGCTGGAGTAACTCAGCGGGTCAGGCCACATCTCTGGACAACACGGATAGCCAACGGGGGCCTATTTTCATGTTGTATAGATCTAAGATTCTCAGAATCTTCATCCTCAGAATTAACCCAGTGAACTTTCCTTCTCATGGAAATATATGGCTCGTTATTTATAGAATGCAGAAACAATAACTTCCATTCATAAAATGCAGATAGAAGAGATAGAACTGTCCCAAGGCTGCACATGAGCATCGTGAAACAAAAATAACCTTTGCCACTCTGCCTTGAGCAGGGATTGGTCATCTACCTGCAGGAGGTGATGTCCCTTCAAACCCCAACAGTTAGGACAAGGTCATACCCTTCGAGCTTGCTCCACCATGCGCTGCTGAGAGTTAACAAATCCACTTTCTCGCCTAATCACCACGTTCCTTGATTCCTTCAGTGCCTGACTGATTTCAGCTTTAGATATTCCAGCAACGGAGTCAACAGTCGAGAATCCTACAGATTAAAGGGCCTGTCCCATTTGGGCATCATTTTCGTGACATCATTAACGCGTCACAACGCATGACGTGCGCAAGGCGTGCAGTGAGGCAGTGACACGCGCGTGGCGCCCCAGGATTTTGGGATTCACAAAATCTTCGTCCGCCACCTGCGTGACGCGCAAATGACGCCCAAGTGGGTCGGGCCCTTTACAATCCGCTGAAAGAGGACATTTTTCCTCATATGGTCCATGTGGCATTGGGAACAGTAGACTTTGTTGAAAATTGTCCAGCTGAGAGAATTGACCTTTCAGCGTGCCCCCGACTAGAAAGTTTAATGTTTCAACAGGATCATCTCTTATGTTGATAGACCCACCTAGCCCAACACTCCTCAGATGTCAGAATTTTCATCCTATGAATTGATCAGCTGAACTTTCATTGAACTCTTTCATTTCCCCATCGCTCATCTGGACATTTCCACAGTGGCCAAAATGGTGAAGTCAAGTCACATTTATTTATATAGCACATTTAAAAAACAACTCTCGTTGGCCAAAGTGCTTTACATTTGTTATAAAAATAGTATAAACAAACAAACTACAAAATGTTGAATTCTTTTTTTTCCCAGTCAGTCTTAGGATGATGTCCCCAGGCATTTATGGTCTAGGCCATGATGTAGACTATAGACTTTAGAGATACAGTGCGTAAACAGGAGCTTCGGCCCACTGAGTCCGCACCGACCAACGATCACCCCGAATGCTAGCATTTGTCCTATACACTAGGGACATTTCACAGAAGCCATTTAACCTACAAACCTGTACATCTTTGGAGTGTAGGAGGAAACCAGAGCACCTGGAAAAAATCCATATGGCCACAGGGTGAACATATAAACTCTGTACAGACAGTAGCCATAGTCACGGTCAAACCCGGGTCTCTGGCACTGTAAGGCAGCAACTCTACCACTGTGCCACCCTAACTACGAACTGTGGATTGCAGTTCTTCCCTGACAACAGTCTTGTGCTAATCGTCTACAATCTCAGCATCCTGTTCAACTCTGAGTTGAACTTCCGAACGCATAGATCCTCTATGCAAATACCACTTACTTTCCTTTCTGTTACATCAGCTGTCTCATTCTTTACAACATCCCTTCTATTCTCGCTACTTGCTCCTGGAGGATGTTTATCTAAGTCAAAAGCACAATATGAGACCAATATTCTGTAACGAGTTTTGCGAGGGAGATGACTAGAAAATCCATCTGGAAAATATTTTCATCCCACCATGCAAAATGGAATAAAGATGTAAAGCCCTTGTTCCCGATTGACTTTTTAGGAAAACAATTTACTGATACTTAATCATCTGTGATTCCAGTCCCTTTTGGTGATATGACACTTAGTTGCCTAATCAACTGGCCCTGTGAACCATTTGCGTGAAGCACGAACTGTTATTCCGCACGGCTGATGGCAGCACTCAACGGCATGAGTGAATCTTGGTCTCTGTGAGGTAGTAACTCTACTAGCTGTTCTACTGATGTGTGTCTGTGTGTGGGTGTGTGTAATTTGAGAGTCCAACTGTGAGTTTGCAGCTATGTGCAAGTGTATGTGTGCCAGAGAAATAGTATGCACACAATATATGAGTACATTTGCACACCTGTGTTGAATAGCATTGTGTTTGCACAAGTGTGTGTTAATGAGAGCATGGATAGATGTATTTTGAATTCTTCTTTTTTTCAGTCAGTCTTAGGATGATGTCCCCAGACATTTCTGGTCTAGGCCATGCTGTAGACTATAGACTTTAGAGATACAGTGCGTAAACAGGCGCTTTGGCCCACTGAGTCCGCACCGACCAACGATCACCCCGAATGCTAGCATTTGTCCTATACACTAGGGACATTTCACAGAAGCCAATTAACCGACAAACCTGTGCGTCTTTGGAGTGTAGGAGGAAACCGGAGTACCCGGAAAAAATAAGAGTATATGTGCATGTGAAACAGGGACATGGATTGAGATGGTGCTTTACCCGGTTCACCAGGAACTCATATGCGAAGAGTGGCCATTTGGGCTGTGCCAGTATTGCGGACTGGGCCAGCACCTTGAGGTAGGAGTGAGACAAAAGAAAGCAGAGGTGAGTTGTGATGTGGAGTGTTTCCGATATTACATTGGTAACAACATGCCAAAAAATTTTTAATTGGTTCCAAAGTGGGATGCCTTGAAGTCATGAAAAGTGCTCTAGAAATGCAAGACGTTATTTTCTAAGGGGATTCGTCCATGTCTCAACAGTACATTCATTTACAATGATGTAATAACATTATTGTGTCAGCAAGTGTCAGTCTATTTAATAAATGTGCAAGTCGACATCACGAATGGGGAGTTAGTGAAACAGATAGGAAACTGCTCGATGAATTTCCAAAACCATATTAAGAGACTGGAACTCAGTTCAACACTGTCACACAAGGAGTTAAGTACTATTGAGGTAATTACACCCACAAATAAACCCAGCATAACCTTGAGTTGCTTCTCATTTCCTGCACATACTGTAACTGCTACATTTATTACAAACAGCAGCATGGTTCAACATGGGACTCAATCTGTTTCAGTTAGGGAATGGAAGTGCTTTCATAGATTCGCAATGCAGGTCCTCAATTTAGAAATAGCTTAATTTTAATTATAACTTATTTTGAGAAGAAGCCAACATCTTTGCTGAAAGAAATGTCACAAAAAATAGCTCAATGTTACTCAAGGTCTATATTTAACTTTCAAAAGTCTGGGCCTTTTCTTACAGCTGATGAACTGTAGCATGCACTAAATATAGGTGAGGTATCAATAAATTAAAAATGCTGATACAACAGGGTTGGCAGTGATTGATGGAGATGGACTCGAGATATCAGGCCAGAGAGAGCATGACTTTCAGGAAAGGTTGGTTCTAAAAATTCTACACTGATATGGTACAGAAACACTTTGGCAAAACTATCGATTACTCCATGCCAGAAGCAGTTTCTCCTTATTTTTCAGTTCAGATTATTATTCATTTGTTACTTGAGATCCTTATAACTTTAATTTCCCAGATTGCAAAAGCTCAGAGAAAAACTTTGGAGACATTTAAAGCGCTTGCATTAACGCCTCACTTTCTTTGAACAGAGTTCAAAAATATTGAAGGAGGGGTAATGCCATTTGAGGTTTTTGGAGGTGTGAAGCAATGTGATGACACCATCAGGAATGACTACATCGGGGCTACCTCCTGCTCCCAAGCAGAACTCGTTGGTTTCATTAACTTCACCACTCACTTCCACCCTGCTCTCAAATTTAACTGGACTATCTCTGACCTCTCTCCCTTTACTTGATCTCTGCCTCCATCACAGGGGACAGACGATGTATACTACAAGCCAACTCTCCCAGTTACTCCCAATGCGATCCCACCAGCAGTCGCATCATCCCGTACCTGTTGACCATTTCGTCGAACATTTGCGCTCAGTTCACCAAGTTGAATTCTCCCAGATTTAACTCCCCTTCCCATTCCTATACTGACCTTTGTTCCTGTGCCTCCACCATTGCCATAGGCAAACTATAGGAACAGTACCCCATATTCCACTTGGGTACCCAATGGTATGAGCATTGAATTCTCCAATTTTAGGTAACTTCTAACAATTCTGAGTTGTTCTCCTGAGATGCTACTTGACCTGCTGAGTTACTCCAGCACTTTATGAACGTTTGTGTAAACCAGCATCTGCGGTTCCTTGTTTCTACCTTACGGAACTTGTTCAATCAGAGTTGCCACTGCACATAACCTTGCACTTGCAGTAGGGATTGGAGATTCTTGACAAGAGTGAAATAAGGGTGAGCTCAAGATTTCTTCTCATGTGTACTTATATCAATGTCAGTAAGATTGCTGGGTGTAGCTTGGTCCTTACAGAGAAGATAAAAGGTTTAAGTCCTGCACCAGAATTTAAATGCAAATTCTTGTTTGCCGGCATTGAGACACTGCGGCACCGCTTTCTGCATTCTCAGCCATTTGTGAAAGATTCCACCGCATTGAATTTAAGATAATGCATTCAACATTTCACGTTGTTAGCAGGTGCCTTGCTTGGGTTTTTTTTTGAAGAACCCACTCAAGGTCCCCACAGTGTTCATACAATATTAGCCAACAGCACTAAAATCAGAGAAAGTTGCATGTAGGACCATGCTATGCTTCCTACATTACAGTCCTGACTACACTTCAAAAGGATTTAATTCTCTGCCTCAGCGGGCGGTGGAGGCAGGTTCTCTGGATGCTTTCAAGAGAGAGCTAGATAGGGCTCTTAAATATAGCGGAGTCAGAGGATATGGGGAGAAGGCAGAAACGGGGTACTGATTGGGGATGATCAGCCATGATCACATTGAATGGCGGTGCTGGCTCGGAGGGCCAAATGACCTGCTCCTGCACCTATTGTCTATTGTCTATAATTAGATGTAAAGCATATTGGAACATTGTGATATTGTGAACATGTCACAGCAATGCAAGTTCAGTCTTTAAGATTCTGTGTGGAATTAGGCAGCATGTTATGATGTTTGCACATCGACTATAAATGTTACTATTTTTAACTTGAAACTTGCAGCTCTGTTTTACTTCATTTTATCATTTATGGTTGAAAGAGTTTCTGATTTCTTATTTTATTTGTCCTGAGGAATGAGGATCAGCTGCTCAGTTTGGCTTTAACATTTACAAAAGTTGCTGTTGGTTGTATCTGTCACAGTGAACCAATTATGGCTCCAACAGAACTCTCCGAGCAAGCGTTGTTGAACCGACTCCAGCTCAATAAAATGTGTCCTCCGAGCCAACAAAACGAGCTGTGTGTTTAGAGTTTACATCAGTCTGACACCTGCCCTCCTCCCTGTGATAGTAACAAGCAGTAATGGGATGTGCCTTGATGCACTGTACCAGCAGCAGTGGTTAGGTGGTAGTCAGAATCAGTTACACTATTCATTAGTGAAGAAAGAAGAAACAGAATTGCATTTATGTGGCACTTTTCACAACTAAAGGACCACCCCAAGAGTTTTACAACTAGCAATGGCATATTCTTGACGTCATCAGTCTTGTGATGTACCCAGTTTGCACACAACTTCTGCAAACAGCTCTAACATTGACCTTATTGAATATGTAATTTTTGGTTACATTGAATGAAGGGAAACAGCCAGTGAGTTTGGGATTGAAATGGCTGTTTGTTGGGAGAGAGCAGTGGCGTAACGCCCGGGGCAACCGCCCCTCTGGCCCCCCCCCACGCTACGCCACTGGGAGAGAGAACCAGTTGGCAAAGAGGACAAAGGTTTGGTAAAGTGGCAAAATAGTAAAGGTGTAAATGAGGATTTTAAACTAGAATAGAGAAATGAATGGCATAAGATAATGTATGATCTCAATTTATCATCAAAACACCAAGTGCTGGTGAAACTCAGGACAGGCAGCATCTGCGGTGGGAATGCATAGGCGATGTTTTGGATTGGGGCTCTTCTTCAAACTCAATCCATTCCCTCCACAGACGCTCCCTGCCCAGCAAGATTACTCCAGCACTTTGTATTTTACTCAACATTCCAGCATCTGCAATTCTTTGAGTCTCCCATCTCAACTTGGCTATACATTGATAGTAAAGCTTTGTTGGAGAAGATGATTCAACCTCCCGAATTCCACCCAAACCTAATGCTTCCTCTTTGATGCAGGATGGCCGCAGACAACATAGTTCCGCTGAATTAAAAGCATATTAAAGCCACCTTGAATTTCAGTGGAAGTGAGTCAAAGATAAATCCTCAACCCTCATCAGGTGCTTTGGCTGAATCCCCCAGTGGGAACAATCAGATCGCATATCCCAGGAATTCCAAAGCAGCAGGTGTTGCTGCCTTGCCCTGAGGTGGGATATACCTGGTAATACAAATTCATTACTGCTGTTAGAAGATGGTTTGGCGAAGACCGATTTGAATTCTGTTTGTGTATTGTAATTTGCCACAACAAATCCAAAATTAATCTTCCATGGCCAGGAGAACTGATTTTGTGAGGAAGAGTTTAGTCATCGATTTGACTTCAAGGAAGTTCTTAAAGAGGGAGTGAGGGACTGTCCCACTTGACAATTTTTTCGGTGACTGTCAGCATCATTAACGTATCAGGTCACTGAAAAAGTCGCGGCGTGCCGCTGCGTCATGACGTATTGACGCGCCGTGTTTCCTCAAGTGTCGCAACATTTTTTTTGTAGATCATGTCTCTCAGAATCACTAAACAACCACTCGTGTATGACCTACCTTTATGTAGTTCTGAAGGTTTTACTTGCAGCATTTCTTAAAAAGGGGCACAACATTCAGTCTTCTGACACCTCACTTGTGGTTATTAATGAGACAAGTATCTCTGCCAGGAGCCCCTGCAAATTCTTCCATAGCCTCCCGCAATATTTTGGGATACTCTAGGTCAGGTCTGGGGAATTTATCTGCCTTAATGAGTTTTAAGATCCAGTACCTCCCCTTCTATAATGTGGACTCTCTTCAAGAAAGCACTGTTAACTTCTCTGAGTTCCCTTGCATCTATGACTTTCCACAGTTAAATAATATTCCTTAAACACCTCATCCATCTCCTGTGCCTCCCCACATAGACAATCTTGTTGATCTTTAAGCAGCCCTAGCTTCACCCTAATTATTCTTCTTCCATTAATATACTCGTTTAAAATATCTTTGGATTCTCCTTTACCTCATATGCCAAAACGATCTCATGCCTTTTTGCCTTCCTGATTTCCCTCTTAAGTATATTCCTATGTCTCCAATGCTCCATAAGGGGCTCACTTGATCCCAGCTGCCTATGCCTGACATATGCTTCCTTCTTTTTCTTGATTAGAGCCTCAATATCTCTGGTCATCCAGGATTCTCTACCACTGATGTTTATTCTAACAGGAGCCTGCTGGCCCTCAACTCTCACTATATCACGTTTAAAAGCCTCCCCTTTACCTTTTACCTGAAAGCAGTCTCCCCTAGTCAACTACACAAATTTCCTGGCTAATACCATCAACATTGGCCATGCCCAAATTAGGACTTCAACTTCTGGACCAGTCCTATCCTTTTCCATGACTATTAAAATATATATTATGCTCACTGGTCTTATGTGCTCCACCACCAACACTTAAATCATCTGCCCAGCTCTGACCTTGAGGAGGTCAAGTTTTTCACCATTTCTAATAGGGCCATCTGCATAAAGATGGCAAAACCTTTACATAACACACTGAGCAAAATTCACCCCATCCAAGCCCTTAGCAACATGGCAGTCAATATTTGAAAAGTTAAAATCCACCACTCTTACACTCCTGTTACTCTTATAGTTATCTGTGATCTCCCTATGTATTTCCTCCATTAACTCCCTCTGACTATTGTGGGGCTAATGTACATTCCCATCATTGTGATCACCCCCATCTTATTTCTCAATTCCACCCACGTTGCCCCGCAAACAGTCCCCCAGGAATATCCTCTCTAAGTGCTGTATGGTGTTCTTCCTTATCAAAACTATATTTGATGGGTCTAAAGAGAGTGAAGATTGGTAAAACTATTGGTAAAATACTAGTGAGATTAAAGGGATCCAAAGCAGAAAAGCCCCCCTGATCCTGATGGCCTGCCTGGCAGGGTGCTAAGAGAGACAGTTTTGGGGATTTTGGATGCATTGTCAAATGTTCTCCAAACCACTGGTGTTTTGGAACAGTGTTAGAGGTATCAGTTCAACAATGAAGAGAGAAAATAGGGAATTACGGGGCAGTTATCCATGGTTGGTGGGAAAATACTGGAATCCATTAAGAAGGAAGGAAGTGGTAAGAGGGAACTCAGAAAATCATAATATAATTAGGCAGAGTTCAACATAGTTTTATGAAAGGGAAATTGTATTTGACAAGTCCTGTGGTTTGTTTTCATTATGCAGCTAGCAGGAGTTAGCATGAACTATTAGATATACTGAATCTGGATTTTCCAAGCTAATCAGAAGGTCCCTTACAAAAGTCTATTGTCAAGGAAAATGTTTTTTAAAATGTAGGGTGAGAACATTCCAGTGTGGATGGAGGATTGGGGAAATGGTCATAGTGGAGCCACAAATACCAGCACAGGGTTCCTGCCTATTTACAATCAGTGATGTATAAACGCACAGTGCAATGTATTCACTGTGTACATGGTTAGGTGGGAAGGGTTAACTGTGAGAAGGGCTTCAGTGGAAGATGGATCAAAGGGGGGTGAGAAGGGTGGTTGATGCTTTATCCATTTTGACAGGAAACTCTGAAAAACAAGAATATTTTTGTAAATGGCGAGAAATTTGTAAATGTTATTGAATGGAGGGACATAGTATGAGCTGCTTCATCAGATGGTGAAAGTTAATGTGCAGTTTAGAAGATGACTGGTGCATTAATCATAATTATGAGGGGTTAGAAAATGGATTTGTGGAGGACTATGAGGGCAGAGCAGGAATGTTGTGTGAAGTTTGTTTCCATACAAAGGAAGGGATAGGTTTTTCATGGTCACCATGTAACATAGATCTAGTAGCTGAATGGTGAGATTGCCCTGTGAGAGGGGCTGTGTAGGATTCATGCCTTCCCCCTGCAGTTTAGAAGAATGAGATGTGTTCCCACTGAAACATTTGAGATTCACAGGGAGGTGATGTGAGGCTCTTTCCTCTGCTGGTGAATCTGAGCTAGAGGCATGGTCTCAGGAACAGAACTTGGACATTTGGAATGAGATGAGGAGAAGTTTTCTAAGCTTCTGGAATGATTTGTTGCTGATATTTATTCAGGTATGAGATCCTTGGGCAACAAAAGAATTGAGAGATAAGTGGAGGTAGCAGAAAATCAGATATAGGATGGAAAGTTAGTCTTATTAATGGAGGAGGTGATACAGCTCTACTCCTAGGTCTTATGAAAAATGTATTCCATGTTTTTTTGCCTTCTTATCCCGCGGGCTCTTATTGCCATCAAGGTAACTATTATGTTGGCTGCAAATGTCACTGGTTTCCGATGCAGGTGAGACTCTGGGTGTTATTGGTGCTCCCTAAATGCATGTTCCTGTTTCTTGTGCACATAGACCCCTGAGTCTTGGGTGTTCAGGAGGAAAACAAAATTAAGTCACACTCGGTCAGTGCACCCAGCTCAAATACTGAGGAAATATTTCAATCAAAATTTTTTTATATTTTATCTGGTACATTAAATTGTTTTGGTGATGTAGGAGTTATTGCACAACTAGAAGAATGTTGGAACCTGTAGTGTTCTCATCATCTGTTCTTAATCGATGAAACTATTGTGTTGTTTGCGGAATCTTTCTGTTCAATATTGACATGGTCACTGTGTTTAAATTACTCTGCTCACATTGCCCCAGGCTGGTGAGAGGACTCTGTATAAAGGAATGAATGATGTGACCTGAGGTTCTTCAATTGTCTCTTCAGAAAGGTGTGTTCAGACTGTCGGAGCAGGATTACTTCATTGAGCCGTTGGAGAGACAGCCCGGGGAGGCAGCTGCCGTGCAACCTCATGTCATTTACAAGCGACATGCCCCTGAAATGGAAGGGACTCAAGACTCCCAATGGACAGAGGAACTTGTGGACAGGTCGAAGAAGACGAGCTCCAGTGAGAACCGAGTGTGTGGTGTGTCCGGTAAGATGACGCTGGGAATGTGGCTGTTGTTTGATTGTATTTATGTTACCGGGCTGCAGCTGAGAGGAAACATGTGGTCCCCTGCCCCCCTGCTGCACTCTTGCTTGGAAACGGTTATTCCAACAGCTCTGAAGATACACTTTCTCATAGAGTGCATTCAGGACAGATGTTCGGGTTGGCCTGCTGAATGCACTCAGCCACTCATTGGCGTGATGATGTCAGAATATTATAACGTTCCACAGGCCATTCACCCCATCAGGCCTCTGCTGTCTATGCAAGTGAGCTCTCCAGCTCGACTCACTCAATTTTTCTTCCTGACTGCCTTGCTTCCCTTTAAAATATTATACCACAATTTTAACCAGTCTGAGGAAGGGTCCCGACCAGAAACAAAACCTCTCCATCTTCTCCAGAGATGCTGCCTGTCCCACTGTGTTACTCCAGCAATCCTTTCAACAGTCCTTGTTCAGCCTGCTTCCACTGTCCTATCAGGCACCACATCCCAGACCAGAACAGCTCATTTCCTAACAATGTTCACCTCCTCTCCCCTCCGTTTCTGTCTGCTGTGGTCACTCACCTTCCAACTTGACACTTTCTTACTTTATTAAAAGCTGATAAAACGTAGGCTTCCCAGTTGAATCTCTCACTCTAACCCCCTCTGACTCTCATCCATTCACTGATCCTCTGACCCTGTGACTCTCCTCACTTACATTTTTCCAGCCCCTGAAAACCGTTTTTCCTTTTTATTTCGGCACTGACCTTTTTCCCCTCTATCTTTACATGCCAGTACTCGACTGTTATTTAATTCAATGCATTCTTTCATGTGAGATCCAAGGAAAGGTTACTGTAGGATTCAACATACTTAGCAAGATTGCACCAAGTTTGATGAATGGGAGTAGTGTCTCATTTCAGTGTGATGAAAATATTAGTTGCAGTAAAAACAGGTGTACAGTCTCTTCAAACATGCTTATTGCCTTGCAATTAGGAACAGAAGGGGATTGTTCTGTCTTCAGTGAGATCATGCCTGACCTGTCTGTCCGTTACATCAACTTGCCTTGCCCCTAATACTCTTGATCAATCTCTGTTTGGAAATTTTCAATTGAATCTTATCTTTAAATATTTTGGAGGGTGTTGTTTTGGATTTCTACACCTTCATGTGTATAAAGCTGTACCCATTGTCTGGACACATCACCAGAGGAGGTACTTAATCTGTTGATTGGTTCAAGGGCTGAGAGAAAAGGTCAGCGTATCATGGCTGGACAGGGGCCAACAGAATGGAGGTAGATTCAAAGGGAATCTCGCGTAGGTCAGGGGAGATTGCCCTTATGATTTTATACGCCTCCTGCTGTACTTCGAGGAATAAAATCCTAGCCTGCCCGAGCTCTCCATATAGCTCAGGTCCTGGCAATATCCTCGTAAATCATCTCTGCACTCCTTCCAGCTTAATGGTATCTTTGCTACAACAGAGTGACTGAGACTTTAACAAGGTTCATATTCATTCTCCTATTCTCCTAACTGCAATAATCTGTCAGTGCATTTGCTCATTAGCATTTCCTTTCTCTTTCATTATTTTTCAGACTTTTTTCTCATTGGGTAATTTCACAAATAAATAGCAAGTTCCTCGCATGCAAGTTGGTGACTTCAGAGAGTGGAGGCATTCTTTGAAATATCTTTGTTTTTAAACAGACATGGGGAGAAATTGGTTCCTTTATAAAATTTCTGCTCCATTATTTAATTTATAAAGAAGTCCCTGAGAGGAGTAATTATATATTATTCTCCAGAAGATGCAAAGACCGAAGGCTGGGATGAGCTCAGCCAAGAGGCAGCTGTTCCAATTTTCCATGGACGGGACTACACCCAGAATAGATCTTCGGATCTTTTGTTATTTCTTAACTCTGTTACTGCCAAGCAGAATCGAGTTTGAGAGTGTACCGTAAATGTATCTGCCTTTCAGTTGTCACACCACAGGAAGGAAGTGGTAGCAACAGAGAGAGTTCAGATGAGATTCACCAGGAGGTTACCTGGAATGGGGGCTGTAGGTATAAGGAGCGATTGGATGGGCTGGGTTTATCCTTCTTGCAATGTAAGAGGCTGAGGAGAGACTTAATAGAGTTTTATAAAATTATCAGGGGTGTAGATAGGATAGAGTATTTTTTCACAAGTCAGGGGTGTCTAGCATTAGAGGCCACCTAATGCTTAAGGTGAGAGGGACGAAATTTTAAAGAGAATGTGAGGGGTACGTTTTTGTTCACAGAGGGAGGTGAATATCTGGAATGTGCTGCCAAAACAAATAATGAAGGTAGATAGGAATACAATGGCACTTGGATAGGAAAGGCACAGAGAGACAGGACTAATGCTGGCAAATAGGATTAGATTGGACAGGCATCGCAATTGGTGTGGATAGGACAGGCTGTAGGGGCCAATATCTGTATATTTTGGTTATATGCTTTATGGATTGTGTGGAGCAAGAATGGTGGCATGAACCTGTGTTGGGCAAAGTGGTCAGGAACTTTTGCCTAATTCTTGATGAACCAGCAGATAACGCCTTGTCTTTTATTAGTGCATTGTTCCCCATATCTTTGTTTCTGTTGTTACTTGTACAGTCATTGAATTTGTTTGTGGGATGTGGAAGTTCCTGACGCAGCCAGCAACCTAATTACTCTTGAATTAAGTGGCTGGACAGACCACTTCAGAGGGAAGGTAGACAAAGGTGCTGGAGAAACTCAGCGGGTGCAGCAGCATCTATGGAGCGAAGGAAATAGGCAACGTTTCGGCCCGAAACGTTGCCTATTTCCTTCGCTCCATAGATGCTGCTGCACCCGCTGAGTTTCTCCAGCACTTTTGTCTACCTTCGATTTTCCATCATCTGCAGTTCCTTCTTAAAAATTTCAGAGGGAAGACAAGAATTATTTACATTGGTACATCTTTAGTCACAATTAAGGCCGAATTTCTTACCTGACGAACATTAGAGCACCGGATAGGACCTTATGACAAAGTAGGAAATTGATGGTCATAAAATCAGTTACTTGAACTTAAATTAGATTATGCTACCGCCGTCAAGAGATTTTATTCTCTTGCGGAGAAGTGAGTCGGTGTGAGAAGTGGTCAGTGAGCTGAGGTGGGATCATAAGGTCATATGGGATAGGAGCTGAATTAGGCCATTTGGCCCATCAAGTCTACTGCCATTCAATCATGGCTGAGATATCTCTCCCTCCTGCCTTCCCCCTATAACCCCTGCCACTCAGGATGGATCAACAGGGTGAGCTAGGCAGCAAGGATTTGAACGAGCTCAATTTTACGGAGATGAGAATGAAGGAGGGCAGCCAAATGTTTACTGGAAGAGCCAAGTTTAGAGGCAGCAATGGAATGGTTGAATGTTCCAACAGTCCCCCATCAAACTGACGTGATCTTTCTTCCTGTGAGCTGTGACTGCTACATACGGGATGCCTTCAAAGCCAAGTTCACCATTGTGTGTGTAGCATCCTCTTCCTGCAGAGGGACCTGGCAAAGCTTCCAGGAGGAAATCTATAAAAGATAGAAATATTACATAAGGCAGAAATTCAGACAGCCTGTGAATTTCCTGCCCACTTATCGATGAGTCAAAGGTTGTGTCTTTGGACATGCAGGAAGGTTTAGTTTCTCAAACCGTATCTGATGCAGGTTTTAACAGCAAAAGGTCGGGCTGCATTTCTATAGTACATTCATGATATTGCAACATTCCCGAGTCCCCTTAAGCTAATGAAACATCGTTGAAGAATGGTCACTGTTCCACCGTAGGAAATGTTGCACAGAAATTTCCCACGTTCAGCAAAATTCGGAACTATTATGTTCTGAGGGAGATTGGGTGAAGGAATAGATATTCAGCTGGAACGCCAGAGAGAATGCCCCTGCTCTTCGTCAAAGTAATGATCGTTCATGCTTGCTGGAGTGTGAAGATGGGTGCTCAGTTTAACGGGAGTAAACAAATGCATTGGTTATCCATGGTTTTAATTTTGGCATTTGTTCCACAAGTTGTCAGTGTTTTGCTTTTGGTTACGGAACTTGCTTGGAAGAACTGAAGGAGCTGGTCGTTAATTGATGGTGAACCACACCTACTGCTTCAGATGGGATGGCAAGTTGCCCACCTCCTCCGCCATGCTCAGGTGACCTAGAGATTAATGGTTCCTCTAGAACCAACTCCAGAGGAAGACGATGGACTACAAGCATTTTTCTTAAATATATTTATTTATTACATTAAATAATAGGAGTCACAGTGGTGCAGCTGGTGTAGCTGATCCCAACAGCATCAGAGAACTGGGTTCGATCCTGACCCAGGGTGCTGTCTATGTTTGCACATTCTCCCTGTGACCCTGTGGGTTTCCTCCGGGTGGTCTGGTTTCCTCCCACATCCCAAAGACGTGTGGGTTAATTGGCTTCTGCAAAATTGCCTTGGGTGTTTAGGGAATGGGCAAGAAAGCAGGATAACATAGAACTAGTGTGAACAGGTGATTGATGGTCGACGAGGACTTGGTGGGCCAAAGGGCCTGTTTGCATGCTGTCTCTAAACATTATTCTGGGGTGTACAAGAGTTGGGGTATTAATAGTGTTCAAGAAGGAACTGCAGATGCTGGAAAATCGAAGGTAGACAAAAGTGCTGGAGAAACTCAGCGGGTGCAGCAGCATCTATGGAGCGAAGGAAATAGGCAACGTTTCGGGCCGAAACCCTTCGAAATCGGGCAATTGAATTGAGCAGACCCTGTTTACTTTCCAGTTTACATAGGACAAAGCCACATATAGATATATTTGGGACAAGGCCATGGAGGAAGCACAGGGACAGAGCAGAGACGACAAGGGCAGAAAAACATGTATTCCCAGAGCATTTCTCACCAATTGTTTTGAAGATTACATTGTGCTTGACAGCAAGTGAATACTTTGTGGCAGGTTAGGTAGGAAATTTCAACCCAGCAGTAACTATATTTTTAGTCTAATTGAGAAAGGAAAACCAAGAGATCAGCTGGTGGTGGGCAGGACTGGAAACTTGTGGCTGGACAGGGCTATGTTTTCTCAGCTTACAGTAGTGAACCTTCCAGGAGTGTACCCAAACCAAGCAGCCAACCTCGGCTCTACACTGCTCATCGTTTATTCTGCTTTTCTCCCTTCTGTGCGTCAGGTACAGGATATTAGTTGAACTCAGTGGAAAATGTCAGTGCTTGTTTCTTCCCAAACATCACGAATGTCAGCTGCCAGTGGTTAAGGATGGGGAGTCCCCTCGGGCGGGCAGCGGGCCCAGCCAGGGAAGCGTTTACTCACAGCTATTGTAAGCTGAGAAAACAAATCCCTGTCCAATCACCAGTTTCCAGTCCTGATCACCAGTAGCTGATCCCTTGGCTTTTCTTCCATTGGCCCAATGACAAGTTGTTTGTCCAGCCCGAAAAATAAAGAGAGAGCGTGTGTGTGAGGGTGGGTGTGGGTGTGAGGGTGGGTGTGGGTGTGAGGGTGGGTGTGAGAGTGTGTGGGTGTGTGTGGGTGTGAGTGTGTGTGTGTGTGAGGGTGTGTGAGTGTGTGTGTGTGAGGGTGTGTGAGTGTGTGTGTGTGAGGGTGTGAGTGGGTGTGAGTGTGGGTGTGAGAGTGTGTGGGTGTGAGTGGGTGTGAGTGTGAGTGTGTGGGTGTGAGAGAGTGTGGGTGTGAGTGTGTGTGTGAGAGTGGGTGGGTGTGAGTGTGGGTGTGAGAGTGTGTGGGTGTGAGTGGGTGTGAGTGTGAGTGTGTGGGTGTGAGAGTGTGGGTGTGAGTGTGTGTGTGAGGGTGTGAGAGTGTGTGGGTGTGAGGGTGTGAGAGTGAGATAGGAAGGGAAAAGAATGAGAAAAAAGTGGAAGAATTATAATAGAGGGACAGAGAGAGAAAGAAAGAGAGAATGGAAGCGAGGATGAATGAAGAATATTCACATCATATTGGAAACTATCCCATAAGCAACAAAGTGAGTGTGATCTGCAATAGACAAAGAAGCCTGGACGTGTTGTGTAGATACGTCCAGTAGACAATGTTTGTCTGGACAACGTCCAGATTGTTACTTCACACTCGGCCACACGAGCCACAATACCTTGTGCAGTTGCTCTTCAATTAACGATCTTGCTCATCTGTCCATCACCCGTTCCCACTGATCTTGCCCACATCCTTCTTCCAACCATCCAGTCTAACCCTATGCTTCTGTTCTCCTATGACATTCATGCCCATTCATAACCTAATTTTGTTTGTGCGCTGCATAGGAAAGGAGAGGCTTTGCTCCTGTAAAGATGTTCAAAACTGCCAGGTGTCTTGTGTTTCCTGCCTCACTGATCTTCTCAGCCGTGGAACCGATGTCGGCTGAACGCGCATGTCTCGGCAACCATCATTTAGACCTGGGAAAACTGTGATGTTGATTGGCCAGGACACCGGGGCGGGCTCATGAAGTAGTGGGATCTTAAATGTCCACTTGTGAAAGCAGATGGGGGTCTCACCAAAAAGATGGCATCTGCAAAAAGGAATCACAGAAAGGTCACAGCATGGAAGGAGGACATTTGGCCCTTTGTGTTTTTACTGGTTATATGCAAGAGCAAACCACCGCATACCACAGTCCCACCCTCTCTCTGCTGTCTTGAAAACTCTTTACATTCAGGAACCTATTATCAGCTTCCTTTTGAACATGCCGATTGCATCTTCTTCCCCCGACCAGATTCCAACCACTTGGTGTGAAATTTCTCTATGTTACTTGTGATTCTTTTTGCCAATCACTTTCATTCTATGACCTCCTGTTCTTACCCCTCTACCATTGAGAGCAGTTTCTCTCTGCTCTGTCTATACCCATCAAGATTTTAAATCCCTCTATCAGATCTCATAAACCGCTCTGTTCCAAAGAGAACAACTTGGTTTCTTCAGCCAAGTTGCCTCCTTATTCCCTGGAATCCTTTTGAAGGTTTCCCTTTGCCCCAGGAATCCTTTTGAAGGTCTCCCTTATTCCCTGGAATCCTTTTGAAGGTCTCCCTTTGCTACTGAGGATCTGAGATTTTTCAGCCACTTGAGCCTGTCCGACTATTCAGAGTTTGATATAATCTCCACCCAACTCTCTCCTATCAGGCAGTACCTGTGGAGAGAGCAGCAGAGTCAACGTATCACGTTGACCTACCTTTCATCAGGTCAGAAGAATGTTTGACAAGGAACATGTTTATGTTGCCTGAGAGTTAGGGAGAAGCAAGGGGATGCCTGTGATAAGAGGGCAGTGAAGACTCCTTATCTGCAACTAATCCATACTGAGGAGATGCAAATAGAAGAAGAGAAGAGAGAGGAAAGCTGCTGGAACTGAGAGGTGCACAGACTCTGCTGTGAACCTGAAATAAAGCAGAATTCTGAAAATACAGTCACATCTGCGAATGGAGGAAAAAAAAAGTTTATATTATAAGTTGACCTTTTTCAAAACTAGCCAGTTCTTTGTAAATGGAAAGGGTGGTTATCTGTAACTGTTGCATTTTTCGTTGATTACTGAGGCTAGTCAGAGTGGGGCTGGGATGGAGAATTTAAGTGAGAGGAGACTGGAAGCTCGGGGTTACCCTGCAGACAGGGCAGAGGCATGTAGCAGTATCCTCATTTGTGCTCTGTTGCTCAATAGGCCATCCCTGGGTATATTTCCTGGTGCTCCCTCCACAAGGTCTTCACCACCCTGACCGCAGGGTTGAGATCAATGTAAAGGATGGGCGAGTATATCCAGGGATAGGTACCCGCACCAATACAGATCAGACATTGGGCGACGGAAACGGTTTGAGGCACAGAGTGGCCCTCCTGCAGTTCATGTGACAGGAAGCTCTGGAAAATGGAGTCACTTCCTACGAGGGTAGATCTTGCAGTCCCTGGGTGGGGTTGAGAGAGACAACAATGACCATCTATAATAAAATGCTCCATCTGTGTGTGCTTCCTCATATTGTGGGAGGTTGAAATCTGGAACTCCCTCTCCCAAAAGCCGTGTTTTTCCAAGGTCAATTGTAAATATTAGAACTGAAATTGATATTTGTTAGACAAGGGAAACACGTGTTACAGGAATGAACCAGGTCAATGAAATGAACGTAGACCAGCCATCATCTCAGTAGAATAGATTAGAGGGGCGGAATGACCCTGCATTCCCAAGAGCCGTGGAGAGAGGCTCCAAAGACTGTGATGTCCTTGAGAGAATTCAGCAGCTATGACAGCAGTAAAGTTCTGTTGGCATGCCTCTGGGCAGTTCCCTCGATCATGTTACAAAATAAATGCTCTTGCAATGATTATCATCAAGTCCACATGTGTGGAACATTTGAGCACAAAAGCCATTGCAACCATGCCAAAACCTTCTGCCATTGCAGCATATTTGGGGGATTATGTCAGTAACATGCCTTGCGTGTAATAATTACAACAGTGATGCCAGAGTCACATCCAATGCACGTTGGTCACATGACATCAAAAAATGGAAAGACTTTATTTATACAACATCCTTCACAAGTTTAGAACATAACTAAATGCTTCTTCTGACTTGTTGTCACTGTACTATATGGACCGTACTATGTGGCTATGGATGCCAAAATGTAATCTATCTGAAGTATTAACTCTGTTCTCCGAAAATCTTAAAATCTGCAAATGCTGGTAATCTAATATGAAAACAGAAAAGGCTGTAAATACTCAGCAGGTCAGGCCATGCAAATCTCCTTTAAACTTTCTTTCAATCAACTTAAACCAATGCACTGTGGTATTTGATAGTTTCACCTTCGGAAAAAGACTATCTACTCACCTTATGTTCCTGTCTTCCCTGGTCAGTCTGAAGAAGGGCCCTGACCCGAGACGTTGCCTGTCCATTCCCTCCACTGATGCTGCCGGACCTACTCAGTTCATTCAGCACCTTGTGTTATGCTCAAGATTCCAGCATCTGTAATTCCTGGTCTACCCGATCTGTGCCTCGGTTGAAATTGAAAGTAAAAACAGAGAATGCTGGAAATGATCAGCAGGTCAAACAGCAGCTGTGGGAAGAGAAACAGAGCTCATATTTCAGGTCGTCAGAACTGGGAAGGAAATGAAAGAAGCTGATTAAACTGCAGGGAGGTGGGAGGTTAGAGAGGGGATGTTTTTGACAGGGTACCGACCAGCGATCCCCGCACTTCAACACTATCCTACACAAAGGTCAATTTTACACTTATATCAAGCCAATTAACCTACAAACCTGCACGTCTTTGGAATGTGGGAGGAAACCGAAGATCTCAGAGAAAATCCACGCAGGTCACGGGGGGACGTACAAACTCCATCCAGACAGCACCCGTAGTTGGGATCGAACCTGGGTCTCTGGTGCTGCGAGCGCTGTAAGGCAGCACCTCTACCGCGGCGTCACCGTGCCAACCTGGTTGTCTGGTCAATGAGTGAATGGGAGCATTTAGAGAATGAGGAGTCGCAAAATTCTACAGCTTCAGGTGACATGATTTCTCCGCACCAGTCGTCCACCTGTGATATTAAAAAACAAAATGCGGAGGAACTCAGCGGGCCAGGCTGCATCTGTGGAGGGAATGGACAGATGATGTTTTGCCTGAGGACCCTTCTTCAGTCTGAAGCATCCTCCAGCACTTTTTTTTGCTTAGGATTCCAGCACCTGCAGTTTCCTTTTACCTCCACACTTGTTATATTAGGTCAACTTGTTTGTTTCTTTATTATTTTTTTTTGTCTATTGTAAAGAAGAACATGCCCAGCCTGACCTACTGAACATATCTACCTTTAGCAACTCCCAAGTTCTTTTGTCTATATCTTCCCTTCCAAGTGGTAGGTGTCAGAACATGCTGCTGGGGGAAGGAGTGGGAGCAGATACAATACTGATATTTAAGAAGAAGGGTCTCAGGGACCCTTCTTCTTAAAGGGACCCCAAACGTCACCCATTCCTTCTCTCCAGAGATGCTGCCTGTTCCGAGTTACTGCGTGTCTATCTCCAGTATTTAAGAGGTAGTTAGCCACATAAACAGGAAATGAATGGAGATTCAAACCCATGATCTCCCGAGTTAGAGAGGAGAGCTATAACTGAGCTATAACTACAGGGTTACGCTGGTTCTGAGCAGAGACCTTCTCATTCTTTAGACTTTAGTAATACTATGTAGAAACAGGCCCCTCGGCCCACCAAGTCCACACCAACCAGCGAACACCCTGTGCACTAGCACTACCCTACACACAGTAGGGACAATTTATAATTTACAGAAGCCAATTAACCTTTAAACCTTTCTGCACTGGAGAGTAATCGTTGTGAACCTTCATTGGCCACCAACCAAAGAGAGATGAGCTTCTGCCCCACTCCTCCATTAGAAATTTCTTCAGGAGGTCTACTCCGGGCCTGGCCTCTCATCAGGGTACTCACTTACTCACACTTCTCATGTGTGAGCCCACAGATTCTGCAATGGTGATGATATCCTTCACTAATTGGGCCCCCTGCAAGGTTGGCCAACTGTTTGGGCAGAGTGCCTGTCAGCTTCTTCCTCAGAACTGCTTTCATCAAGAGGTTGCTTCTGTGATGCTCATTCTGCTTCATATAGTCTTAGGCTAAGAAGTGGGATCCATTACACAGAAATCTAAAAAAACCCTGCCTTCTCCCCAGACGTCTGTGTGACTTTCATCCTAAATACACTGTGCCATATCCTCATCAAATATTTTATTCCTAGTATTTAATATTTACAGCATGTTCTGCCTTAGCTGGAAATACTGGAAACCGGATACCCAACCAGCTCTTCGACTGAAGCATTAAACTGCCCCAATAAACCATAACAGTTCTCCTGGACAACTAGCCCGGTGGGGATACCCCACAGATTCTGCCTCCCATCAATCTTTACTCAACATTTCACAATGCAAGGTTTTAATAAATGCTTGGCACGGATTCTGACATCCTAAAATAGACACAAACTGCTGGAGTAACTCAGCGGGACAGGCAGCATTTGCCAAAATGGGTGACGTTTCAGGTCTGAGACCCTTCTTCAGCCTAGAGCCCTGCTCTCAGTTTGAAGAAGGGTCTCGACCTGAAACATCACCCATTCATTCTCACCAGAGATGCTGCCAGTCCCGCTGAGTTACTCCAGCATTTTGTGTCTATCTTCAGTTTACACCAGCATCTGCAGTTCCTTCCTACACATTGTGACATCCTAATCTGGGTTAGCTCAACCCAATCTTCCAGGCTCATTAGTAAAGTTGCTTCTGGTCATGAAAGTCAATTCGTGTTGAAAGGTAGCAGGAGTATGGAGCCACACAGCTGCCGTACTGTGACCTGGGCCAGCTCATGTTTCACTGTGGTGCTGCTCCTTTGCCTTGCAGCCATCAGTCTGTATCAGTGGGTAATACAGTCATATAGGCGTACACTCTAGAAACAGGCCCTTTTGCCCAATGCACACATGCCAACGATCATGCCTATCTATACTGATCCCATTTGCTTGCATTAATTTCATATCCCTTCATGCCTTGTTCATTCAAGTCCCTGTCCAGATGCTCGAAAATCTTGCTATTGTTCTTGGCTCCACCTCTTCTGGCAGCTCATTCCTGATACCAACTACCATTTTTGGGAAAAACCTGCCCCTCAGAAATAGAATACAATCAATCTTTGTTTCCAGATCCTTTTAAAAACTCCTCGCTCTCTCAAACCTCTGTCCTCTAGTTTTAGATTCTCCTACCATGGGGAAACCCTCTGGCTGCCTACCCTTTCTATGCCTCTCACTATTTTATATATAATTTTATATACCTCTCACATGTCATCCTTCAGCCTCTTTTGCTCGAGGGAAAATAGACCAATCTCTCCTGACAACTCAACCCCTCCAGTCTAGGCAGCATCTTTGTGAGTCTTTCCTTCACCCCCTCCAGTTTCATCATCCTTCCTACAGTGTGGTGACCGGAACTGCACACAATGCTCTAAATGAGGCCTAACAAATGTTTTGTACAATTGTACAACCCTTATACTCAACTCCTCATGATGTATGCCTTCCCCACTACTATCTGTAGCAGCTGTTCATTGTTTCAAATCTCACTCTCGGAAAACCCATGGCAGTCTGGAGGGAATGCAATGTTGTCAGAGACATTGTCTTTTGATATAAAACAATAGAATATAAACAGTGACCATTTCTCTCCTTTCAGAGGGATGTACGACATCCCATGGCACTTTTCCCAAGGTATTCCTGGTAAAGTGGTGAATATTTATCCTTTAATTAACACCACCAAACGGATTGACCTGGTCATTGTTACATTGAGCATGAGAAGTTGCTGTGCATACATTTCCTGTTATGTTCCCTACTTTGTGGCAGTGACTGCTCTTTGGGGTACTCTGTGGCCACAGGCAAAATAGAAATACAAATCAATCTTTGTTTCCAGATTTGTTCGCTGTCTGTGAGGGAGCTGGTAATTGCTAGGGTGTGTTTGTCTGCATCATTTTGTGCCTTCTGTACCAGTCACCAGTTCCAGCAGATTCATGGAATATTTTCATCTGAGAAGGAGACCACTCTGCCCATCGAACCTGTGCTGGTTGTAAAACAATGCCCCATCTCACCCCACCATCCAGTGGGCCACAGATCTTGTGTATGCAATGTGTGAATCTAGCTGGTGTTTATGTTTGGCTATTTAACAAAGGGGGGCATCACTATCATGCTTCAAGCTGCTCTTTGCTTGCTATTGGAGACTTGCTGTTATGAGTGGGGGAGGGGGAGAGAGGAGGGATGTGGAATCACAGTCCAATGACCTCTAGCTGATTGTGAGCTCCCCACCTTCACCTATCCATCAGCCACTCATCCACTCCTCCCTAATTTAACAGCATTGACATCAATAACTCAACTGCAGTTATTGATGCTAATGCTGAGCCCGCAGAATGTGGAACTGAGCACAGAAGGGGTTAAGGAACTGTCGTTGGCTGAGTTGCTGAAGCTCGTGCTGCATTTATTCATTGTGCCTGTGCTACAGATGGTACGGTCTCGATCGAAGGGGGGGGGGGGGGCGGTGGAGAGGGGGAAGCCACGAGCTGTAAGCACAGGGACTCGCTACACAACCTGATATGGGCAGACACCACATCAGATAACATCCACGTTAATTCATCATTGCCACAGTTTTGCCTGGGACCTAATCTGGGTGATTTCCAAGACTCAAGTCTGCACCTCTGGGGCCCTTGTTTAACTCTTATCTTCAATTTTCCAATGCTCTCCCACCGAGGCCACAATCTGCCAATTATTCTGCATTTCTCTCTCTCTCACTCACACACACACTCTCTCTACCCCTCTGTTTCTCCCTCTACTCCTTCTCTATACCCTCCTTCTCTCTCCTCTCCTTCTCTCTCTCCCTTTCCCACTCCCCCCCCCCCCCCCCCCCCCTGTCAATCAGTGTCCCTCCCCCGTTTTGTCTCTCTCTCACAGGCACAGTGAAGTCTGCTGGTCTGTTTCTCAGTTATGCTCAGACACATGAGCGCTGTGATAAACTGCACACAAAGCCTCAGGAAGAGGGAGCAACCTTGGGCAGCAGAGATTCTCTGGAACAACACAGTGGGTGGAATTGCACGTGGAATAACAGAGCATGTACAATATTCTTCCAACAGTAATGTTTTGCTTCAAAGAGACATACGTTGTACGTGTTGTTTTACAGCAGCAAATGCATTTGTGCCTATCTTCTGTCATCTATTCACAACTTACCCCTCACTTCAATCCAACTCCACAAGCCCGCCATTCCCACCATCAGCGTCCAGTGAGTGGCATAGAATGAGCCCACTGTGTTAGAAACATAGAAAATAGGTGCAGGAGGAGGCCATTCGGCCCTTCGAGCTAGCACCGCCATTCATTGTGATCATGGCTGTGGTTTATATCTGAACTATCTGTGAGAAATCAGAATTAAAAAGCTGCAGATGCTGAAAATCTGAAACAAAACTGGAAACTGCGGGTGAGACTGCCCGACCCGCTGGGGTTGTGCCAACATTTTCTGGATTTGATTCAGTCTCTCACTGCAGCAGTGTTGATCACTGCAGTAATGGTGACTGTCACTAGGTGGCACCGTCACCATTTGGGGGGGGGGGGGGTCACTTTAACCAGGTAAAGAAAGCAGCAGATTTAGTTGCACCCCAGTTTTACAGCAGTCAGAGATGAGGCCATCAGGCCCTCCAACACTACAGGCAATATGTTAAAATTGCCCCATTTGAGTCTCTGTCACAAGAACCTTGACAACAGGTACGTGGACAGGAAAGGTTTAGAGGGGTATGAGCCAAACACAGGCTAGTGTAGATGGGACAGCATGGGCAGGTTGGGCCGAAGGGCCGATTTCCGTGCTGTATGACTCTGACTATAACCTGAGACAGGAGTAGGCCTCTAATCTGCTCACTCCTGGCCAACCATTGGGTACGTTCGTGGCTGATCCTGTGTTTGTGTCCAGTTTCCTGCCTTAATGGCCCAGAATCTAGTGATCTTAGCCCTGAAAATAGCCTTGAGCCACAGCTCAGCATCTAAAGATTCACACACCCTGCTTAAAGAAACCTCTCCCCGCCTCAGTACTGATTCCTTATTCTGAGCCTGACAGGACACAATGATCCACAGATGGAAATGTACCAGACTGTTACAATTCTTCACAGGATCAAATAGGTTCAGAGCCTTAGACTGAACAGAATTACTTTTGTCTGTTTAGAAATTGAAATATTTGATTGACTTCAGAACAGTTAATTGTTCTTACTTGTCTTTTGTGTTTATTTATTCCTCTCTCTTAGTACCCTTCTTTTCCATCTCCTTCTCTCTCTCTCCTTTCTTTTCTCCTCCCCTTCTTTCCTTTCCTTCTCTCTTCTCCCTCTCCTCTCTCCCTCTGTCTCCTTGCTCCCAGTAGAATAATCTCGTCCATTTCATTCCTGTATTGTGTTCACGATGATAAAAATTCCACAATTGTTTAATTTCCAGTTTTTTTGTTAATCTAACTTTCTGTATATTAAATGAGCTAGACTAATGTGAACTAGACTAATGAAAATTCAGCTGTGAAAATGTTTTTGAAGAAAATGTTTGAGAACTTGAAGTTAGTAAATATATGATCCATGAACCCAACTGAGATAGCATTAAGCATCTTACAAACAGGATCCTCCCATTTTTGGCTACCAGATCTGTTCTCTCTCCCTAGAAGGGAAACCTCGATTCTACTCACCATTAACACCCATGGTGCACATTTAGAAAGGGAATTATATGTGCATGTTATTTGTCACACCATAATTAAACCCTTCTGCCAGTGCTGTTGAAGATGTGGCTCTGTGAGTTAATTATAGAGTAACATGTTTACATTTGGGAAATGGGTACTGATGTAAGATGTTACTTTAAATATTTTGATGAAGATTTCCAGAATCCCGGCTTCCTTTCTTCAGCCTGATTACGTAAACTGTAATTCCCAGAATGCAGGAAGGGGTGATTTCACTAAGGCTGTTGGGAATTAGTAAAGAAACAATTGAGGAAGATCCAATTTAGGGAATGGCATTAAAACCAGCCATGCCCTTTAGAAGCAGCACAATGGCCAACCACAGAGCTTGTATCTGGAGACATGACTATCAATCCAGCAAAATGAGTTTGAATCCTTTCATAGCAGCTCAGAAATTTAAATTAAAGAGTTGATACATTTGGAATGCTGAGCTGGTATCAATAATGGCGATCATGAAATGACTGGATTGTTGTGAAGAAATCTGCCTTCGCTCCCTGGTCTGAATCCAAATCAACAACTAGCATGGTGGTATTTTTTGCAAACTGCTGGAGGAACTCAGTGGGTCAGACAGCATCTGAGGAGGGAACTGGACAGACGATATTTTGGTCGAGACCTTTCTTCAGACTGTTGCTGTAGAAGGGACATAGCTGGTAGATAGAGGTGAAAGAAAGGGGTGGGGAAGGAGCGGGTACGTGATAAGTCTGGCCGAAACGTCACTCATTCCTTCTCTCCAGAGATCCTGTCTGTCCCACAGAGTTACTCCAGCATTTTGTGTCTATTCTAGGAAGTGATAGGTGGATTCAGGTGAGGAGTTGATGAGCAGATGAGTCGGGTTGGGAGGAGGGAAGATGGAGTTAGGCAACAAAGGATGGAGGTGATGTGGAAAAGGCAAAAAGGTGCAGATGGTGGAATCTGTTAAAGAAGGAAGAAGGGGAGTGAAATGTAGAACTGGAGTGATGGATGGTGGGTTGAGGGGACAGGATGGTCAAGGTAAATGTGGGTCTCGAAGAGGGAGGGGTGAGGGATGACCCAAAATGTTATCTGTCCATTTCCCTCCACAGATGCACCTGATCTGTTGAGTTTCTCCAGCGGTTTGTTGTTTATTCAAGATTCTAGCACCTTGTGTCTCCATAGTTGATTCTTAATTGCCCTCTGAAATAATGCAGCAAGATAATTAGTTTGGACAAGCCGGCGATATTCGCATCATTCGAACAAATTAAAACAAGTCAGGAACGTGTTGTATTAAAGTGGAACTGCCTCCCATAAATAGCAGTTGATGTCAGCTCAATCATCTTCTTATATCTGATGGGTTTTGGTTGGGGTTTTAAGGGAAACTAGACCAAGTGCAGACCCGCTGGGTCTGTTTCCCCAACGCGCTTTTTCAGGGAGGGGGGGGGGGGGTTGCTGCGGCTTCACACGCATACTAACCACCCTCCACAAATCCCTCTGCCTGTTCCTTCCTGGAAATGGTTTAGATTCCCTGAAGAACCTGATGCATCTGGAAACAAAGCGGGAAAAGTGGGAAAAGAAGCAACAGCGCAAGAGGCGGATTAAGCAACGATCAATTAGCAAAGAGAAGTGGGTGGAGACTCTGGTTGTGGCTGACACTAAAATGGTGGAGCATCACGGAAGTGAAAACATCGAGGCCTACGTCCTCACTGTTATGAACATGGTGAGTGACTGTCATTTATTTCTTCCTCCGTTTTAGGGGAACATTTCAAATTACTTATATTTTTGTGAGATGTTGATGCTCCTCAATGTTACAGGAATTGGCAGCGAAGGTTGGACGGACCACTCTTCATGCCATCAGCAACAGCCTGAGACCATGTTTAATGCGGACAGGACCCCGAGAATGAACCTGGGGATCATGAGAATGAACCATGGGATGTTTGGGTTAATGTATAATGTGCATTTGATGGCATTAGGCCTGTCCTCACTGGAGGTCAGGGGAGGACCTCTTGAAGCTTACTGAATAGTGAAAGGCCTGGATAGAGTGGATGTGGCACGGATGTTTCCACCAGAGGGAGAGTCCAGGAACAGAAGGCACAACCTCAGAATAAAAGGAGGTGACTTTAGAAAGGAGATGAGGAGGAATTTCTTGAGGTAGAGGATGGTGAATTAGTGGAATTTATTGGCTGTGGAGGCCAAGTCATTGGGTTATTTTTAAGGCGGAGATTGACAGATTCTGGATTAGTAAGGGTCTCAAGGGTTATGGGGAGAAGGCAGGAGAAAGGTGTTGAGAGGGAAAGAAAGATCAGCCATGATGAAATGGTGGAGTAGACTTGATGAGCCTAATGGCCTAATTCTGCTCCTATGATTTACAAACGTTTGAACTTATGATCCAGATAGGAAGTCTGAAATGCTCCTCGACTTGAATTTCTCCTCGGCCATTCTTCGGGTTGCTGGCCTCCCACTTGGCTGTGTGGCTCCTGGTCTCCTGCCAGCCACTCTCCGGGACTTGTTGTCTGCCCCTCCAGTGTCAGACTCCAGACTTGCTTATCTTTACAGCCATAAAACTACACCAAACACATCACTGGATTGGAGCCTTGAGCCATAGTGCGGCAGGGTGTGTGTGTGTGTTGAGAAAACAATCACGACTGGGGCAAAACCCTCCACAATCATGGGCTAAGTGCTTTACAAAGGTATTAACATTGTTAGGTTGGAGAAGATGCTGTTCTTGAACTGCTGCAGTTCGTTTGACCTGCTCTTGAGATGATTAATGGATTTGATATGGTAGATTGAGAGAAGATCTTTCCACCAGAACAAGTGTGTGGCGTGGAGGGAATGTTTGGCCTAAAATGCTAAATTGGAATAAGTTTTCCAATTACATTCTTTTAAGGAGCATGAATAAACTAACATGGCTATTTTTGCTTTGTTTGTCAGTAAATCTTAATGGGATGGAAAATAGAAATACAACGGCTGTGTGTTTGCTGAGTGCAGTTTACAAACTCAAGGCATTCCATGGCACTTTGCAACCATATGAATTCTTCTGAAGTGTAATCACTTTAGGGATTGCTGCAGTCAAATTGGCACCGCCAGCTCACACAAAGAGCCATGTAAAAATGTCCATATCATCTGTTTTGGTAATGTAGACTGATGTGTGAATATTGAGCAGGAACCTCCCTTCCATCTCACATTCCAACCCAGGAAATCTTTTACATCCAACTGAAAGAACAGATGGGACTTGATTTTAACATCCAGGTCAGCACTTCCAATAGCACTCCCAACAGGATCAGTCTGTAGCTGGAATTTAACACCTGACCAAACACAGAGAGAGCTCCATAGTCAGCCACAGGAGAGAACTGTGAGCTTCTTTCCGAAAAATGGCAGCTCAAAGAGTTATAGTCATTCAGCATTAAAAAAGGCCCTTGGACCCAACTTGTCCATGACAAACAAGTTGGCATTCTGAGCTAGTCCCAATTTGGCCCCATATTCCTCTCAATCCTTCCTATCCATACATTGTTTCCAACTGTTTATAGGCACATAGACTCAGGTAACACACAAGAACATAAATTATTCATAAATTACACATAGAATCCTGAAAGACAGTAAAAAGTAGGACGACTACAGGGAAAAAAAGGCGTTCGAGCAAAACTATTAGAAAAAAACAATTCCATGGTAGTGCAAGAGGTAATCCATAGTGTCGTGTTGTTGAGGTAGGATTGGGATCATGCGTGTAGGTTCAAAAACCTGATAGTTGTAGGAAAGTAGCTGTTCCTGAATCTGACGGTGTGGGACTTCAGGCTTCTGTACCTCTTGCCCGATGGTAGGAGAGAGGAGTGGGCAAGGACCAGTTGGTGGGGATCTTTGATGTTAGATGCTGACTTCTTGAGACAGTGCCTCATGCAGATGTTTTTGATGGCGAACATCGCTTGAGTGAATAAATAAAAAAGGTGTCAGAGAACATCCAAAGATTTTCTTCATGCAAAGTGCTGGAAGAATGGAACTTCATCTCACAAAATGGAGTGGTGTCATAAATTTGAGAGCAACATGTTCTTATGGACCATGATATAAAATGGCATGGAGCCATAACTAGAGAGCATGCACCTTTCCATCAGTACCAGCCTAAATCAAGGGTGTGAGGAGAATGTTCCCCACTTGCATGGATTAGTCATACTGAGGGTGGAAGAGCACAAGGGGAAGGAAGATAAACCATTACTCACTTTATCTATGCCCCTTAATATCTGTGCACCTCAATGAGGTCACCCTTCAGCCTCCTTCTCTCCATAGAATGGTTAAAATTGGTTGATCCAATAACACAACGATAGCTCCATTATTTCTGCTTGCTAGACGGGTTATTAGGTAGCTGTTACCATTTAACAGTATGAAAATGTGTGAGACAAGAGAATTTCCACAAATAAATCTCAAAATGGTTGAATGACTAGTGTTGTGGGCAACTGGACATCTCTCCATTTGTTGCTGTGTCTCCAAGCCCAGTGGGAAGGATGTGAATGGGAATCTCTCCTTTAGCTGGAGTCCTGCAGGCACAGAACATTTACTGGGCTCTGTATAGCCAGTCCAACGTGAAACTGTTCAACAATGGAGCCGCCTCCATCCAAGCTTCATCTACACTTGCCCAAAGCGCACCATTTTGATAATCTCACCCACAAGTACAGTCTTATGGAGGCAGGCAGGCCATCTCGTGCATTCGCTTAGTTTTACGTGGGAATCACCAGGGTGATCATGAGGAACAGAAACAATGGTAAATCCTCAGAAACCTTGGGCTGAAATTACAGGTCAGTAATGGAGGCCACTGCAGGCAAACCCACAGACAATTGATTGCAAACATGAATGAATAACCCTGTAAATATCTATGGTACCTTCACTTCCAAAATGCTGGTCACTTGCACATCGCTAACCTGGCTAATTTTCAACCCAGTTCTGTTAGTGATCATGCCATTCCTTAGGGAATGTGTCTCCTGAACCTTTACTTTTCTCTGTCTCTCTTTATTTAAGACATCCTTCACACCTGCTTTGTGAGCAAGCTTTTGTTTCATCTGCGCTGGTATTTCCTAGTGTAGTTGTTTTCTCACTGCCTGTCTGAAATGCTTTGGAATTGTTTGGGGGCTATATCGGCAGTGGTGAAAGTCCAATCATACACATGGCTGCTCTGTTCGCTCACCAGCTCTTCACACATGTCTCTACAGGTTGCTGGGTTGTTTCATGATGCCAGTATTGGCAACGCTGTGAACATCATCATCGTTCGTCTAGTGCTGTTAGAGGAAGATGAGGTGAGTCGGCAGTGCTGGTGGATTGATTGAATCATGGGATTGGCATAGAATGTAATATTTCCGCGCTGTATCTCTAAACTAAACTAAACTGAACTAAATAATATGGAAACATCTAGTGAGGCTAGTCCACTACACAATCATATCTCTATCACTCTAGTACACCCTTGGTACCCTTGTCCCTTCGACAGAGAGAGTTTAAAACAAAGCAAGAGAACGAGCAAATTCTAAAGAGAACTAGATAAAAGTTTGAATTAAAAGTTTGCAATTTATTGAGGAATGAGTGGGAAGTGGAACCTTAGATGAGCTCCCTTCATGTGCTTATGCATTACAGTGGCTAAGTGGCATCCTACGGAGCTGTTTGGTATTGTGATTTGCTTATTTTTTGTCATGTACCAAGATACAGTGAAAAGCTTTTGTTAGTGTGCTATCCAATTAAATCAGATACCACTATATACATGAATCCAACGAAGCCACCCACCTGTACTACAAGTAGAACAAGGGAAAAAACAACAACAGATAACAATTGAAAGATAGAAGGTAGACAAAAATGCTGGAGAAACTCAGCGGGTGAGTCAGCATCTATAGAGAGAAGGAATAGGCGACGTTTCGGGTTGTGAACCTTCTTCAGACTGATGTCGGGTGGGGAAGGAAAGGAAGAGGCGGAGACAGTAGGCTTGGGGGAGAGCTGGGAAGGGGAGGGGTAGGGAAGGGGAAGGAGGGAAAAAGCAAGGACTACCTGAAATTGGAGAAGTCAATGTTCATACCGCTGAGGTGTAAACTACCCAAGCAAAATATGAGGAACTGTTCCTCCAATTTACGCTGGGCCTCATTCTGGCAATGGCGGAGGCCGGGAGAAAAGGTCGGATTCGGAATGGGAGGGGGAGTTGACGTGCTGAGCCACCGGGAGATCGGGTTGGTTATTGCGAACTGAGCGGAGCTGTTGGGCGAAGCGATCACCAAGCCTGTGCATGGTCTCACCGATGTAGAGCAGTTGACACCTGGGACAGCAGATGCAGTAGATGAGGTTGGAGGAGGTGCAGGTGAACCTCTACCTCACCTGGAAAGACTGCTTGGGTCCTTGGGGGGAGGTAAAGCGACAAGTGTAGCATTTCCTGTGGTTGCCAGGGAAAGTACCAGGGGAGGGGGTGGTTTGGGTGGGAAGGGGCGAGTTCGCTCATTGCTTTACCTCCCCCCTCGACTCCATCCAATTGGAAAAATCAAATTGAATTTAATACTCCTGTGAAGTTCCATGGGGCAGGTCACAATATCAGTCAAGTTATTGTTGTTATTGATCACCCTTTGTATTAATTGTCCTAATTATGTGGATGTTGTTGAAGATTCACTCCATGGTACACCTTCACAACTTAAAAATGTAAATTAAAAAAAATCTGCTCAGTTTCTTAGGTCTGTTAGACTTAAATTTGGCGAGTGCTTCAGGTTTGCTCTCCTCCGCCAAGCTTTTCATGATAAAGCTTGGGAAATGGGATAAAAGGGACCTGTCTGGAAATCAGGGGTTGAGGTCATCACTCTTTAATGTTCAATGATTGTGAGGTGTGATCAATGCTTCAAAGTAAAGGCTTTGGCTTTTGTGAGACTCGTAATGTGTGCTAAGAATCCTCAAGGTTGCCAAGAATACAGTGACTTTAATGGATCAGTTATTGTGTAGCTAACACTGGAATGGGGGCTGGGTGGAGATACTGTAGCACAACCAATTGCTCCATCAATAGAACTACACAGAATGTACAGCATGGAGACAGAGCATTCGGTTTATTCTGGCCATTCTCCCATCATTCCTCATCTACATAACATATAACAATTACAGCACGGAAACAGGCCATCACGGACCTTCTAGTCCGTGCCGAACACTTATTCTCCCCTAGTCCCATCTACCTGCACTCAGACCATAACCCTCCACTCCTTTCCCCTCCATATACCTATCCAATTTATTTTTAAATGATAAAATCGAACCTGCCTCCACCACTTCCACTGGAAGCTCATTCCACACAGCTGCCCTCATCTAACCTCATCAACATAACCTGTGATTCAACTGTAATTCTACCACATCTCTCTATCTGTCCTAGCCACTCCCTCTGAACATCGAATTCTCTCATTTTAACTAACCTACAGACAACTCCACTTTTGTATTCATTCATCTTTCTTATTCCTTCTTCCCCTATATTTACATC
Source organism: Amblyraja radiata (assembly GCF_010909765.2). NCBI lineage: Eukaryota > Metazoa > Chordata > Chondrichthyes > Rajiformes > Rajidae > Amblyraja > Amblyraja radiata. The sequence goes on from NC_045989.1 coordinate 12,459,676, forward strand.
CATTTCTTCCTTCCCCTTGTCCTCTTCCACCTACAGTATGACTAATCCATGCATGTGGGGAACATTCTCCTCACACTCTTGATTTGTGCCTAGTAATGGTGGAAAAGTCCATGCTGTCTAGGTATGGCTCCGTGAAGGGAAGGCAAGCTTCATTCGCTCGGAGTTGTCAATGGAATTGAACAATATCATCAGTGAACAACTTTATGTGTTCACTGATTTGAGTATAGGAGCAGGGAGGTTCTACTGCAGTTGTACAGGGTCTTGGTGAGACCACACCTGGAGTATTGCGTACAGTTTTGGTCTCCTAATCTGAGGAAAGACATTCTTGCCATAGAGGAAGTACAGAGAAGGTTCACCAGACTGATTCCTGGGATGTCAGGACTTTCATATGAAGAAAGACTGGATAGACTCGGTTTGTACTCGCTAGAATTTAGAAGATTGAGGGGGTATCTTATAGAAACGTACAAAATTCTTAAGGGGTTGGACAGGCTAGATGCAGGAAGATTGTTCCCAATGTTGGGGAAGTCCAGAACAAGGGGTCACAGTTTAAGGATAAAGGGGAAATCTTTTAGGACCGAGATGAGGAAAACTTTTTTCACACAGAGTGGTGAATCTCTGGAATTCTCTGCCGCAGAAGGTAGTTGAGGCCAGTTCATTGGCTATATTTAAGAGGGAGTTAGATGTGGCCCTTGTGGCTAAAGGGATCAGGGGGTATGGAGAGAAGGCAGGTACAGGATACTGAGTTGGATGATCAGCCATGATCATATTGAATGGCGGTGCAGGCTCGAAGGGCCGAATGGCCTACTCCTGCACCTATTTTCTATGTTTCTATGTTTCTATGTTTACTTCTGACCTTATGACAGAAGGAAGCTCATTGGTAAAGCAGATGAATGGGGAACTCAGGCAGTGATGTCCTGAGACTGGGATGTTTGACCTCCAGCAGCCATGACGGTCCTCCCTTTGTCTCCAACCATTAGAGTTTTTTCCCTTTGATGTTCATTGATTTTACCAGTGCGTCTTGGCGCTGCACTTAGTTAAATGCTGGCCTGATGTTAAAGTCACCCACACTCACCCTCCCTCTGGATTCTGCCTTTGACCACATTTGGACCAAAGCTGTGATGAGATCTAGAGCTGACTGGTCCAGCTGAAAACCAATTGGTGAATAGGTCTTAAAAATAGTGGAGTCAGGGGATATGGGGAGAAGGCAGGAACGGGGTACTGATTGGGGATGATCAGCCATGATCACATTGAATGGCGGTGCTGGCTCGAAGGGCTAAATGGCCTACTCCTGCACCTATTGTCTATTGTCTATTGTTTTGGGCATTGGTGAATAGGTTATTGTGAATAAGTCCCACTTATCTAACGCAGCCCCCATCAGGTTGTTGATGAGGGAGAACAGACTGATTGGGCAGTTGATTAACTGGATTGGATTAGACCTGCTTTTGTCAGAGGGACTTATCTGGGCAATTTTCCGAATTGTTAGATAGATGCCAGTTGTTGTAACTACTCGAACAGCTGGAGATGCAGTGACTTCTGGAGCTCAGGTGATTTCAGGAGCTCAAATCTTTCAAGTACAACAAACTTCCTTGTTTTTCTTATCAAAATACAACGTTTTTCAGATACTGAAATTCAATTTCCAATATAACACTAATCCATCAATTTTATTAATGGCTTCAAGTAAAATATTGTAGACCATGCCAATATTATGTACCTTTCCCATTTGGTTTTGTTTAAAAATGTAGAGACTGTATTTTGATTCTGAAAATCATTGCAGTAAATTATCAAGACCGTGTTTCATCTCCGGTTCTCTGGGGCCCTCAAGTTGTCCTGTCCTGTCCTGTCCTGAAACACTGCAGACATTTCTGTGGACACTGACTCACTCTGTAAACAGTACTAAATATTGAACTCTAGATCATAGCCTTGTTGTATGAAAGGAAAAAAATATTCTTTTGTCGTCAGTTTCCTTTGCCAATTGTCATAAAACTCTTTTCTTCTGGTTATCTGCCAGTTGCTAAAGTTTCCCATCAGCTCTGACAATTCCCATGATAAATCCGAACCATGACCTTTTGTGCTCTAAGGAAGTCGACCCATGCTTCTCACATAGAAACACATCTGGAGACTAAAGCTCTGCGTTCCTTCTGGCAGGAGGACCTGAAGATAACACATCATGCTGACAACACGCTGAGGAGCTTCTGTAAATGGCAAAAGAAGATCAACTTCAAAGGTGACAATCACCCTGCACACCATGACGTGGCGCTTCTGCTCACTCGGTAAGTGGCGTATCGGTTCATCATTGTCACATGTCACTATGATACCGTGAAGAACCTTTTGCGTGCTGTCCAGGCAAATCATACCATATATGAGCACACATAGTGCAAAAAGAGAAAGGAAATATTGCAAAATCTTGTGTTACCACTACATTGAAAATGAACATTTAAAGAAATTGCAAGGGCCGCAATGAGTTAGATTGGAAGATCAGGGATACTTCCTTAGCATTTGAAGTATTCAAAGGTCTAATCAGAGTGGGGGGAAAAGTTGTTCTTGACTGGTGGTATGTGCTTTCAACCTTTTGTATCTTCTGCCCAACGGCAGGGGGGGATAAGAGGGAATGACTGGAGTGTGAGTGGTCTTTGATTATGTTGCTGCTTTCCTAAGACAACGAGACGAGCAAATGGAATTGATGCTCTGGAGGCTGATTTGATTGACTGGGGGGTTGTGGATTGGAGACGTAACCACAATTTACAGTCGGTAGCAAGAGATGATCTGGATATCTTGTTTAACTGCTGCTTTTGAATCAGTCTTGGCTTGTATAAAGCTTAGCCCTCATATATGCCTCATTAATGCTTTAGAATAGTAACTGCTGCTTGGGATCTGTTTTCATAGAATCACGCAGCATGGAAATAGGCTATTTGATGCACCACGCTGATCATATTAATCCCATCCCCCTGCATTTGTCTATTGCCTTCTTTACGCAGGTGATTCAAGTGTTCGTCTGGAGACTTGCCAAATGCTGTCAATAACACTACTTCCACCATCTCCATTAGTGTAAACCAGATACCCCCCACTGTCTGTGTGACAAAGGGGCTCCTCAGATCGCCTCCAAATCTCACACCACTTACCCTAAATTATATCTAGTTTTATTCAACTCTGATCGGGGAAATGTTTCCGCAGTTGTCCCCATTCATAGCCCTCATAACATTACATACCTCCATCATATTCTCCACTGCAAAGAAAATAGGTTTGCCCAGTCCCTAGTCCAGCTGCCCTCTCCACTGGCAGCTGTCCAATTAGCTGCAAAGACCTATCTCCTAAAATGTATGCTCCCTTCCCATCTTATGCTCCCTCCCACTTTAGGATATCGTTATGCAATGTGGGATTGCTGGCATGGCCAACATTTGCTAACAATCCCCAACTTTCCTTGGAAAGATGATAGAAACATAGAAACATAGAAAATAGGTGCAGGAGTAGGCCATTCGGCCCTTCGAGGCTGCACCACCATTCGATATGATCATGGCTGATCATCCAACTCAGTATCCCATCCCTGCTTTATCTCCATACACCCTGATCCCTTTAGCCACAAGGGCCACATCTAACTCCCTTTTAAATATAGCCAATGAACTGGCCTCAACTACGTTTTGTGGCAGAGAATTTCACAGATTCACCGCTCTCTGTGTAAAAAATGATTTTCTCATCTTGGTCCTAAAAGACTTCCCTCTTATTCTTAAACTGTGACTCCTAGTTCTGGACTTCCCCAACATCGGGAATAATCTTCCTGCATCTAGCCTGTCCAACCCCTTAAGAATTTTGTAAGTTTCTATAAGATCCCCCCTCTAAATTCTAGCGTGTACAAGGCGAGTCTATCCAGTCTTTCTTCATATGAAAGTCCTGCCATCCCAGGAATCAGTCTGGTGAACCTCCTCTGTACTCCCTGTATGGCAAGAATGTCTTTCCTCAGATTAGGAGACCAAATCTGTACGCAATACTCCAGGTGTGGTCTCACCAAGACCCTGTACAACTGCAGTAGAACCTCCCTGCTCTTATACTCAAATCTTTTTGCTATGAATGCTAAAATACCATTTGCTTTCTTCATTGCCTGCTGCACCTCCATTCCTACTTTCAATGACTGGTGTACCATGACACCCAGGTCTCGTTGCATCTCCCCTTTTCCTAATCGGCCACCATTCAGATAATAGTCTACTTTCCTGTTTTTGCCACCAAAGTGGATACTTGAAGCACAGTTGTCCTTCTGATGAACGTCTCTCTCAGTACTGTTGGGGAGGCAGTTCTGCGATTTGCACCCATAGTGATGCAGGAATGGACATGTTGTTGGATATGGTGCAGTATGGTCGGCACATATTAAAGTCATTGAGGGGTGTCACACCAGATCAGGATTGGTGCCTTTGAAACTTTACTCCAAGCAAGCTCAGCGATTTTAAAGAAGGAAGTATTGAGAAGGTGATCAATATCCATTCAGCATTGTGCACGGGAAAGTTCCATGTTGAATACCGCTCCAACAATTGTAACAAAGCTTGATTTCATCGAGGACAAAGCAGCTTGCTGGATTGACTTCTCATCGCACCACCCTAAACATTAATTCCCTCCGCTACCAATGCCTGGTGGCTGCAGTATGTTCCATCTCTTCAATGCACTGCAGGAACTCGCCCCGTTATTCTAACAGGATCTTCCAAGCCTCACATCATCTACCACCATGAAAGAGGGGCAGCACGATGGCGCAGGGGTAGCATGGTGACACAGCAATAGAGTTGCACCACGGGTTCAATCCTGACTATAGGTGCTGTCTGTAGTTAGTTTGTAACTTCTTCCTTTAACCTGCACGGGTTTTCTCTGGCTGCTCCGTTTCCTCCCACACTCCAGAGACATACAGGTTTGTAGGTGAATTGGCTTTGGTAAAATTGTAAATTGTCCCTAGTGTGTAGGATAGTGTTAGCATGCGGCGATCACATCGCCAAAAGGCCTGTTTCCATGTAGTATCTCGAAACAAAACTAAACAAAGAAAGCAGTTGTAAAGGATCACTACTGCTTGCAGGTTCTCCTCCAAGTCATACACTATGCTGACTTAGAAATGTGGTTGGTACTGGTCCTTCATGGTGACTGGGCTCAAGTTCTGGGACTCCCTCCAGAAAAACACTGTGAGAATGGTTTCACCAGAAGACTGCACTGGTTCAGAGGTGGCCCTCAATCGATGCTGCCAATCTCACGCCCCACACACTGTTGTGGTGAATTAATTCTGCACCAGAACGCTTCTCAGTATAAAGGTCATATCTAGCTCGTTAGTGTGCAGGCAGGGTTCCATGTTATTTTCAATGCAGTGCTCCAAAGAAACACTGTGTCAATTTGCCAAGAATCAGCCAGAATTTCAGGAAGCTGTAGACTAGACCCAGGCTGATAACAACCCATGACCCATTAATTCATTCATTAAAAATCCAAGCCCAACAGGTAATGCAACCGCAGAACTGCTGGGCTGAATGTGCACGTTCTTACAAATCAAGCTGAGCTCTCTCGAACGTTGGTAACGGAATATTTCAATATTAAGCACCGAGGAACAGATAGCGAATGCTATGTGAGAATAGGAGAGTTTATTCTACCATCCTGTGGGTGATATATGATTGTCCTTACTCATAGGAATGCAGTTTTTTAAACAGTGGCTGTGAGGACCTTGTTCCACCGGAATCGTCTGCAGTGGGATTTAATTTGGTCCATTGAATTTTATTTCAATGGGAAGGAAGAGGGAAGAATTTAATCCACTGAAAACTCGCACATTGAGAGTGAGCAGGAAAGATTTTGATCCTCCAGTATCTGTGCCTTGGGAGTTGTGGAATTCCATGCAGCGTGAGTGAAGGGATAGCGTTTAATTCACTGGAACAAATGCCTGTGACTGACTTTATAGAATTAATTAAAGCCATCAGAGGGAGGCTTTGGTTTTAGTGACTTTATTTCCTTTTTGAGATATTGGAACAATGTGGACAACAGCAAAACACCCTTTGAGCAAATAAAAGACATGGAACAGTAAGAGAGAAGATCCTAATTGAATTAATTGTGTGTTGTGTGCACAATGAGTTTCCACAGCAAACAACAATGAGCATTGCAGGGAGCCTCTGATCTGATCACAACACATTGGTATCTTGGGATGGGCTGTCAACCAGAGATGCCTACGTACAGGTAATAATTGATTAGATTGCTGGCTATGGATTATTATTATTAATTGAGCTGATGATTATGGATTACTTTGTCAGGTTCACCACTAGTTATGATTCACTCTTGGTCAACATATTGGTTATGCATTATTATTAATTTGTCTATTAATGGGTTATTTATCAATTGAGCTCTGTTATGTATTGTAATTAGTTGTGCTGCTCAATATGGGATATCGTATCAGCTGGGTTATTAGTTATGGATTATTATTTGTTTAGTTGGTGATGATGATTGATGTATATGATGGGCTGCTGATTGCAGGCTGTTGTCTGATCTGGCCAGTAGGAGTGTGCTAGTAGCTGCCAGGTTGGTGGTGACAGAGGATCGGGGCAAGAGCCAGATTAGGGGTAGGGTAGAGTATAACAAGTGGGACTCTAAACCTATCATCGAGTTGTGGATGCAGCCCAGTCCATCCTAGCCCAACTGAAACAGCCTCCCTCCCCTGCCCCCACCTCCCTAATCAATTCCATCTACACTTCACGCTGGCGGAGGAAAACAGCCAACATATTCAAGGACCACTGACAGGCCGATCATTCCCTCATCTCCCCTCTCCCGCCAGCCAAAAGATACAAAACCTTAAAGCACATACCACCAGATTCAAGAACAACTTCTTCCCGCTGTTCTCAGACTCTTGAACAGACCTCTCAGATGCGAGGGAATGTATTCCCACCGACAACCTTGGTCGACCACCTTGTGGCCCTTGCGCATTTTAAAAATCTGCACTTTCACTGCAGCTGTGACACTATATTCTGCATGCTGTTTATTTTCCCTTTGGCACTACCTGATGTACTCACACGGATGGCCCGCAAAGCAATGCTTTATACTCTATCTCAGTGCACATGACAATAATTAACCAACACCAAAAGGGTGTTACGTGCCAAGCTTTGCTCTGCCCCAGGAGAGATGTGGTGGTGAATGTTGCTGTTTTTGTGTTGACCAGGAAGGATGTATGTGCTGGCATGAACCGCCCATGTGAGACCCTGGGACTGTCACATGTCTCTGGAATGTGCCAGCCTCACAGGAGCTGCAGCATCAACGAGGACTCGGGGCTCCCCCTGGCATTCACCGTCGCCCATGAGCTGGGACACAAGTAAGTGTGGGGAGTTTCCACCAAGTCCATTGTCCTACTAGTAGGATAGCACAGTGGCGCAGCAGTAGAGTTGCTGCCTAACGGCGGCAGAGACCGGGGTTCGATCCTGACTATGGGTGCTGTCTGTATGGAGTTTGTACGTTCTCCCCCTAGACCAGCGTGGGTTTTCTCCAGGAGCTTTCCTCTCACACACTAAAGACCTACTGGTTTGTAGGCTGATTGGCTTTGGTAAATCTGTAAATTGTCCCTAGTGTGTGTAGGATAGTGTTAGTGTGCGGGGATCGCTGGTCGGCACGGACTTGACGGACTAAAGGGCATGTTTCCGTGCTGTATCTCTAAACTAAACTAGTCGCAGAGAGCAATGATGAGCAGCCTGTGTTTCAGTGTGACCCGGTTTACTATCCTTATCATCCACGAGTCGGACAGTGGGCTCAAACTCCACCACAGTTCTACACTCACCATCGCAGTGCTGCACTGGGGGTGTGCCACACTGTCTGAAGATCCACTGCTCAATGACACCTCAAACCAATCTAGAGCGGTACAGTGTGG